>NW_025964387.1:192500-792500 GCF_023055435.1 Haliotis rufescens
AAATGTATTAGTCCCCCGCAAAAGCTGCGTTAGACTAACATCTAGTCTCTGAAATGAACATATATTACGCAAAAACAACAACGTTAAATTATCTTAAAAATATATAATAAAAAGGAGCCCAGGGACTCTCTTCACTTTCATACTGCGGTAATATAGACTTGCCCCCTGTTCTAGACTTGCATTGGCTGTTGGATATATTTGTTTCAGGGTCTGTTCAATAGACTATAGGTGCTTGTTCTACGAAATAAAAGTTTTGTAAGTTGTACAATTTAAATTTTAAGCTTTAAGCCCCCATTAGGTTAAACGAAATGTTAATTGCTGTTAGTCACATTTTAAAGTCACGTGGTATGTAGATGGGGGGTGTCAATTCTATAAATGCTACGTTCTCAGAACGTGTGCCCGTGGGGACGGTTTGTCCAAACAAACCCATGTAGCTAATGGATTTTCGTAGCGACAAAAATGGGGATAATGGCTGCCGATTAGTTTCTCTGAAATTATCTAAACATACTGATATGAATCTGATGATTATTATGATGGTGTTCGAGAAGTGAGTAGGGTTTAAGGCCGCGTTCAGAGCAATATTCCAGCACTGTCACAACGGGGGACTTCCATCTTCCCGAGACAAGGGAGTTAACTGACTCTAAAAGTCCAGTTTCCACCCTTGCCGATCTAGGTTGGAATTCCGTTAACGCCCTTGCCTCGGGAGGATGAGGACACCAGGAATTGGCTTCAAGTACTGCACCATGTAGGGAACCGAACACGGGTCTTTAGTCGAGGCTTCCCCGACGACGACGAGTGAGTGAGTTAGGTTTTACGCCGCTTTAACAGTATTCTAGTTATATCACGGCGTGTCAGCTTAATGTGGGAGGAAAGCCCGAAGTGATGCAGGTCTCAGACGTTTACCACTTCGGTGAAACTCACGAGCACGGGTATGGTGCTGACAAACCTAGAAACATAATCGGGGCGAACCGGGATTCGAACCCACAATCGGGCGGTCGGGTAGCCTAGTGGTTAAAGCGTTCGCTCGTCACGCCGAAGACCCGGGTTCGATTCCCGACATGGGTACAATGTGTTAAGCCCATTTCTGGTGTCCCCCGCCGTGATATTGCTGGAATATTGCTAAAAGCGGCGTAAAACCATACTCACTCACTCACTCGAACCAACAATCATAGGTTTCTCGCGTGCCCAAGGGACGCAACTCTGCACAGCGAATCGCGGCGCCTTAGACGACTGGGCCACCCGTGCCCCCACGACGACGACGAAGACGACGACGACGACGACGATGATGATGATGATGATGATGATGATGATGACAGCGCGTAACCCAAATAACACACCTGCATACAACCAAGCTCCGTCCTGAAATGTTATCTGATGAATGAAGCAGACATTCTTCATCCTGAACAGCCCCAGCTTTTCTATCTCGACAACATCTAATCAACAGGTGATTCTGCACGGCAGTAAAGTTTTTATATTCTACTCTGACCTAAATAGTTCGTAGGCTGCTTGTGCAACATTTTCCAACACATATGCACTTGCTGCCACAGCTGTAGAGTCAGAGTCTGTTTATTCGGTGGTTTGTGTCAAGTTTGTCAGTGTGGCAGTGCGGCTACATGCAATATTTAGTCTCATACTCATGTGTGAGTGAGTGAGTGGGTGAGTGAGTGAGTGGGTGATTGGGTGAGTGGGTGAGTGAGTGAGTTTGGTTTAACGCCGCTTTGAACAACAATCCGTTATGTAACGGGTGTCAGCTTCATGTGAGAGTGATTGCGTGAGTGAGTATGGTTTTACGCCGCCTTTAGCAATATTCCAGCCATATCACGGCGGGGGACACCAGAAATGGGCTTCACACATTGTACCCATGTCGGGAATCGAACCCGGATCTTCGGTGTGACGAGCGAACGCCTTAACCACTGGGCTACCCGACCGCCCCCTTAATGTGAGAGGAAAGCCTGAAGTGATGCAGCTCTCAGACGTTTACCACTGTGGTGAAACCCACCTGTAAGGATCTAAGAAACCTAGGCACAAATCAGGTTGAACCGGGATTCGAACCCACCATCATAAGTTTTCTGGCACACCAGATGGGCGCAACTCTACACAGCGAAATGCGGCACCTTAGACGACTGGGCCTACCGTGACCCGTCTCATTCTTGAACTCATTCCGTTCCATCTGACCAAGAAGGATATTATGCATTCGGTACATGTAAATCATTTAAATATGTCTATACTTCGGGGCACTGGTGTTTAAGGGCGGTAGGGGTAGCCTATAGGTTAAAGCATTTGCTCGTCACACCGAAGGCCCTGGTTCGCTTCCAACGTGAGTACAATGTCTGAAGCCCATTCCGGGTGTTCCCCGTCGTGATTTTGCTGGAATATTGCTTAAAGCGCGTTAAACCATACTCACTTACTGGTGTTTAACCAGTGTTTACTAAGTTTGAATCACAGACACGCCAATCGTGCATTATGAATTATCAACACGTTTTGCAGAATATATGCGTAGTGTTTTGTATACATAACACAATGACGGGGGAATCTGTTTGGTTAACGAAAAATACATCAATGTGCATATTCAAAGCGGGGACACGGGTGGCATGGTCGTCTAAGGCGCCGCAATTCGCTGTTCAGAGTTGCGTCCCTTGGGTACGCCAGAAACCTATGGTCGCGGTTCGAAAAACCCGAATCGCCAGTGTTATAGATTGTGTGATACTTCATTCGAATAGTTGCTCCTACTATCACCCACTAGTTCGTCTAGTCTATATCCGATGTATCACAGACTGTCAACATCACTGACAGCGGCATAAAATAACATTCACTCGCTACCACAGACCACCTCACTCTCGTTCAAACAAAAGCGTCACCAAGCAATCGTTTCCAGCGTTTGAGAAAAATTAACGCTCTAAATGTACGCCATGTGATCAATCAACGAAAAAGGCTCAAATAAATATAATTTCTGTGGGTTATTTTTTCAGCTTGAAAATGCACCTTTCACAACACAGGCACTTAAAACAAAGGTACCTTCCCCATTATAATAGATGTCTCAAGGGACATCAGCACAAAAACAAGCTCTCCCTTAATGGACAAATGTGTTTCGTTTAGTGATATGAAACAGAACAATGAAAACTAATCTATTTATTACGCAAACACTAAAAGTGACCTTCAGCTGGACTATTACATCACTTAAAATATACGGCTCGGGGTGAGTTCTCCCGTACAAATACCAGCCCCACCCCCGGGGATAGATGAATCTAATTACAGGCAGTGAGTGCACTCATGAAGCTGTGTTGAGAGTATAGTTGGGCCATAGCTGGGGTCAGACCCACTTGCAGGGTCTCGTGGGACTCTGTGGGGGATTAGAGTGGGCGATGAGTCGGTTCCGGTATAAAAGAAAACCTTGTTTGGCCCCAAACACTTATTTTTAATTTCATTTTGATGTGTGGTGGATGAGCTGTAGCGTAATGTTTTAGTGCTTGGAGACGCTAATGCAGCGAGAAAGATGCGTCCTTTATGAATACATATCATTATTATAAAGGTCAAACCCCATTTATCGGATACCCCATTTGTTACACCGTGGCGTTAATCACTCCCTCACTTAAATTGGAGAAATGGTTTTGACAGTTTATTCCAAGGATACCAAGTAACCTTTTCCTCAAGTAGATACTCGTAAACCCCTTAGTGTGAAACCCTCAGTATTTGTAAGCAGATACAAGTAATCCGTCACCCTCAGCTCCCTTGAGCACATACATACAAGCAACCTTTTCTTGTCAAACCCTAACTTCATTTGAGCACATACAAGCGACCTTTTCTTCTGAAATCCTCAGCTCCCTGGAGCACATACAAGCAACCTTTTCTTGTCAAATCCTCACTTCATTTGAACACATACAAGCAACCTTTTCTTGTCAAACCCCCACTCCATCTGAGCAAATACAAGCGACCTTTTCTTCTCAAATCCTCACTCCATTTGAGCACATACAAGCAATCTTTTCTTGTCAAAGCCCCACTCCATTTGAGCACATACAAGCGACCTTTTCTTGTCAAAAACTAATTTCATTTTAGCACATACAAGTAACCTCTTCTTGTCAAATCCTCACTTCATTTGAGCACATACAAGCGACCTTTTCTTTTCAAACCCTCACTTCATTTGAGCAAATACAAGCAACCTTTTCTTGTCAAACCCTCACTTCATTTGAGCACATACAAGCAACCTTTTCTTGTCAAACCCTTACTTCATTTGAGCACATACAAGCGACCTTTTCTTGTCAAACCCTCACTTCATTTGAACACATACAAGCAACCTTTTCTTCTCAAACCCTCACTTCATTTGAGCAAATACAAGCAACCTTTTCTTGTCAAATCCTCACTTCATTTGAGCACATACAAGCAACCTTTTCTTGTCAAACCCTCACTTCATTTGAGCACATACAAGCGACCTTTTCTTCTCAAATCCTCAGCTCCCTTGAGCACATACAAGCAACCTTTTCTTCTCAAATCCTCACTTCATTTGAGCACATACAAGCAACCTTTTCTTGTCAAACCCCCACTCCATTTGAGCAAATACAAGCGACCTTTTCTTCTCAAATCCTCACTCTATTTGAGCACAAACAAGCAATCTTTTCTTGTCAAACCCCCACTCCATTTGAGCACATACAAACAATCTTTTCTTGTCAAACCCCCACTTCATTTGAGCACATACAAGTAACCTCTTCTTCTCAAACCCTCACTTCATTTGAGCACATACAAGCAACCTTTTCTTGTCAAATCCTCACTTCATTTGAGCAAATACAAACGACCTTTTCTTGTCAAACCCTCACTTCATTTGAGCACATACAAGCGACCTTTTCTTGTCAAAAACTAACTTCATTTGAGCACATACAAGCAACCTTTTCTTCTCAAACCCTCACTTCATTTGAGCACATACAAGCGACCTTTTCTCCTCAAATCCTCACTTCATTTGAGCACATACAAGCGACCTTTTCTTCTCAAATCCTCACTTCATTTGAGCACATACAAGCGACCTTTTCTTGTTAAACCCTCACTTCATTTGAGCACATACAAGCAACCTTTTCTTCTCAAAGCCCCACTCCATTTGAGCACATACAAGCGAACTGTTCTTGTCAAAAACTAACTTCATTTTAGCACATACAAGTAACATCTTCTTCTCAAATCCTCACTTCATTTGAGCACATACAAGCAACCTTTTCTTGTCAAACCCTCACTTCATTTGAGCACATACAAGCAACCTTTTCTTGTCAAACCCTCACTTCATTTGAGCACATACAAGCAACCTTTTCTTGTCAAATCCTCACTTCATTTGAGCACATACAAGCAACCTCTTCTTCTCAAATCCTCACTCCATTTGAGCACATACAAGCGACCTTTTCTTTTCAAACCCTCACTTCATTTGAGCACATACAAGCAACCTTTTCTTGTCAAACCCTCACTTCATTTGAGCACATACAAGCAACCTTTTCTTCTCAAACCCTCACTTCATTTGAGCACATACAAGCAACCTTTTCTTGTCAAACCCTCACTTCATTTGAGCACATACAAGCAACCTTTCCTTGTCAAAAACTAACTTCATTTGAGCACATACAAGCAACCTTTTCTTGTCAAACCCTCACTTCATTTGAGCACATACAAGCAACCCTTTCCTTGTCAAATCCTCACTTCATTTGAGCACATACAAGCAACCTTTTCTTGTCAAACCCTCACTTCATTTGAGCACATACAAGCAACCTTTTCTTCTCAAACCCTCACTTCTTTTGAGCACATACAAGCAACCTTTTCTTTTCAAACCCTCACTTCATTTGAACAGATGCGAGACAGTCTCGCAGTCCCTGAACCATATTACTTTCCCTTCTGTGTAAATCTAAGCAGACACAAGCAGACCCTACATGTAAAACGCTTACTTCCCTTAAGCAAATACAAGCAACTCCTTGTAGCGAAACCCTCAGGTCATTTCAGAAGACACTAGCAAGGCTTTATAGTGAAACCCTTCGTTCCTTTGAGCAGATACAAGTAACTTAAGTGTAAATCTAAGCAGACACAAGCAGACCCTACATGTAAAACGCTTACTTCCCTTAAGCAAATACAAGCAACTCCTTGTAGCGAAACCCTCAGTTCATTTCAGAAGACACTAGCAAGGCTTTAGAGTGAAACCCTTCGTTCCTTTGAGCAGATACAAGTAACTTAAGTGTAAATCTAAGCAGACACAAGCAGACCCTACTTGTAAAACGCTTACTTCCCTTAAGCAAATACAAGCAACTCCTTGTAGCGAAACCCTCAGGTCATTTCAGAAGACACTAGCAAGGCTTAATAGTGAAACCCTTCGTTCCTTTGAGCAGATACAAGTAACTTAAGTGTAAATCTAAGCAGACACAAGCAGACCCTACTTGTAAAACGCTTACTTCCCTTAAGCAAATACAAGCAACTCCTTCTGGCGAAACCCTCTGTTCATTTCAGAAGACACTAGCAAGGCTTTATAGTGAAACCCTTCGTTCCTTTGAGCAGATACAAACCTCACCAAGTAAACCCACCAGCTTCCTGGAGCGAATTCAAGCAATATTTTCAAGAATACAGAAAAAGTGGGTCAGTTGTCTTGACGACTGTGGCATCTCTTCCGCATAATAACACTTCCAGAAGAGTCGTCGAACATTCTACCCATTATATTAAATGAACACGTCTGCGGCAGAGAGGCGTAGAGATACGCTACAAGCCCCCAGTGCCCCCCAGACAACCCTTTGAGCTTTGACAGTAGGTCACCTTGACCTACACGAGGTAGATTTATATCAGTACATGATTACCCAAAATGACTGATAAGACGTTTCAGAAACAGAAAAAATGTATGGGCGATAGTTGTTTGTGTTCTATGGAGGTTACACGGGTAATGCTGCTCATTTGTTACCAATAGTAATTGTTTTTAACATTTGGGTTTTAATAATTCTAAAGGCAAACTTTATTTGTCAAATATAATTCAATGGGGCTTTGAACACACACATAAACTTGATGTTGGCATAACGACCAAGGGGACGTTGTATGTTCTATTCAACCAATCACTATCTATCTATAGCACTTGCAAGTGATCATCAATGTAGTGTTCACCCAATCACTATCTATCTATAGCCCTTGCAAGGGATCATCAAAGTAGTGTTCACCCAATCACTATCTATCTATAGCCCTTGCAAGTGATCATCAATGTAGTGTTCACCCAATCACTATCTATCTATAGCACTTGCAAGTGATCATCAATGTAGCATTCACCCAATCACTATCTATATATAGCACTTGCAAATGAGCATCAATGTAGCATTCACCCAATCACTATCTATCTATAGCCCTTGCAAGTGATCATCAATGTAGCATTCACCCAATCACTATCTATCTATAGCCCTTGCAAGTGATCATCAATGTAGCATTCACTCAATCACTATCTATCTATAGCACTTGCAAGTGAGCATCAATGTAGTGTTCACCCAATCACTATCTATCTATAGCACTTGCAAGTGATCATCAATGTAGCATTCACCCAATCACTATCTATCTATAGCACTTGCAAGTGAGCATCAATATAGTGTTCACCCAATCACTATCTATCTATAGCACTTGCAAATGAGCATCAATGTAGTGTTCATCCAATCACTATCTATCTATAGCACTTGCAAGTGAGCATCAATGTAGCATTCACCCAATCACTATCTATCTATAGCACTTGCAAGTGAGCATCAATGTAGTGTTCACCCAATCACTATCTATCTATAGCACTTGCAAGTGAGCATCAATGTAGTGTTCACCCAATCACTATCTATCTATAGCACTTGCAAGTGATCATCAATGTAGCATTCACCCAATCACTATCTATCTATAGCCCTTGCAAGTGATCATCAATGTAGTGTTCACCCAATCACTATCTATCTATAGCCCTTGCAAGTGATCATCAATGTAGCATTCACTCAATCACTATCTATCTATAGCACTTGCAAGTGAGCATCAATGTAGTGTTCACCCAATCACTATCTATCTATAGCACTTGCAAGTGATCATCAATGTAGCATTCACCCAATCACTATCTATCTATAGCACTTGCAAGTGAGCATCAATGTAGTGTTAACCCAATCACTATCTATCTATAGCCCTTGCAAGTGATCATCAATGTAGCATTCACCCAATCACTATCTATCTATAGCCCTTGCAAGTGATCATCAATGTAGCATTCACTCAATCACTATCTATCTATAGCACTTGCAAGTGAGCATCAATGTAGTGTTCACCCAATCACTATCTATCTATAGCACTTGCAAGTGATCATCAATGTAGCATTCACCCAATCACTATCTATCTATAGCACTTGCAAGTGAGCATCAATGTAGTGTTCACCCAATCACTATCTATCTATAGCACTTGCAAGTGATCATCAATGTAGCATTCACCCAATCACTATCTGTCTATAGCCCTTGCAAGTGATCATCAATGTAGCATTCACTCAATCACTATCTATCTATAGCACTTGCAAGTGAGCATCAATGTAGTGTTCACCCAATCACTATCTATCTATAGCACTTGCAAGTGAGCATCAATGTAGTGTTCACCCAATCACTATCTATCTATAGCACTTGCAAGTGATCATCAATGTAGCATTCACCCAATCACTATCTATCTATAGCACTTGCAAGTGATCATCAATGTAGCATTCACCCAATCACTATCTATCTATAGCACTTGCAAGTGATCATCAATGTAGTGTTCACCCAATCACTATCTATCTATAGCACTTGCAAGTGATCATCAATGTAGCATTCACCCAATCACTATCTATCTATAGCACTTGCAAGTGAGCATCAATGTAGTGTTCACCCAATCACTATCTATCTATAGCACTTGCAAGTGAGCATCAATGTAGCATTCACCCAATCACTATCTATCTATAGCACTTGCAAGTGATCATCAATGTAGTGTTCACCCAATCACTATCTATCTATAGCACTTGCAAGTGATCATCAATGTAGCATTCACCCAATCACTATCTATCTATAGCACTTGCAAGTGATCATCAATGTAGTGTTCACTCAATCACTATCTATCTATAGCACTTGCAAGTGATCATCAATGTAGCATTCACTCAATCACTATCTATCTATAGCCCTTGCAAGTGAGCATCAATGTAGTGTTCACTCAATCACTATCTATCTATAGCACTTGCAAGTGATCATCAATGTAGCACTCACCCAATCACTATCTATCTATAGCACTTGCAAGTGAGCATCAATGTAGTGTTCACCCAATCACTATCTATCTATAGCCCTTGCAAGTGAGCATCAATGTAGCATTCACTCAATCACTATCTATCTATAGCACTTGCAAGTGAGCATCAATGTAGTGTTCACCCAATCACTATCTATCTATAGCACTTGCAAGTGATCATCAATGTAGCATTCACCCAATCACTATCTATCTATAGCACTTGCAAGTGATCATCAATGTAGCATTCACCCAATCACTATCTATCTATAGCCCTTGCAAGTGATCATCAATGTAGCATTCACTCAATCACTATCTATCTATAGCCTTGCAAGTGATCATCAATGTAGCACTCACCCAATCACTATCTATCTATAGCACTTGTAAGTGATCATCAATGTAGCATTCACTCAATCACTATCTATCTATAGCCCTTGCAAGTGATCATCAATGTAGCATTCACCCAATCACCCTGTAGTATTCACCCAATCACCATGTTAGTATTCACCCAATCACCATGTAGTATTCACCCAATCACCATATTAGTATTCACCCAATCACCATGTAGTATTCACCCAATCACCATATTAGTATTCACCCAATCACCATGTAGTATTCACCCAATCACATCAATATCAACATGTGTAATTATTCATCATTGTATCAACCGTCCAATTAACCATCTTTAGCCAACACTTTTAATTAGGCATGAATGTAGTCTTCGTCCCAAATGTCCATCTGCACAACCACCTGAAATTTATCATCAATGTACCAATTACCCAACACTAGCAACACTAGTGTCAATCACTTATCAATATAGATATTATCACCCAATCACCATCTGTAAAAATGAGTGCAATTAATCATCAATACATTGTCAGCACAAATACTATCATTAAGCCACAAAGTCATTTCCATAACCATTAGAAATCTCTTCGGAAAGCAGAGTTCGTTGTGCAACTCCAACTATTATAAGCATGTGTTTGTAAACACTATCATAGTTCAAAGGTGAGCGTAGCCTGTCCCACCACGGCATCCGTCACAAACAAGTCAATGAAGTCAACTGTCCCGAGCAAATACGGGAAGAGTGAGTGAGTGAGTTGGGTTTAACGCCGCTTTTAACAGTATTCCAGTAATATCGCGGCGTGTCCGCTTAATGTGGGAGGAAAGACCGAAGTGATGCAGGTCTCAGACGTTTACCACTTCGGTGAAACCCTCGAGCACGGGTATGGTGCTGACAAACCTAGAAACATAATCGGGGCGAACCGGGATTCGAACCCACAATCATAGGTTTCTGGCGTGCAAGGGACGCAACTCTGCATAGCGAATCGCGGCGCCTTAGACGACTGGGCCACCAGTGCCCCCAAATACGGGAAGATATGGCACAGACGAAATAGGGAACGTCATCCGACATCAGTTTGGTCACTGGTGCGTCACATTTGGAAATGTCCTCCACTTTGTAAAAAGCCTTACGAAGGCCTTCAATGCTATAACCCTGATCAAACAACTTTTGAGCTAGAGTCGTATGATGCTCTGTCAAATCGGAGTTCAATTTTAACAATTTTAGTAGATTATCTCTTTCTTTACTTTTCCGTCTCACGAGTTCAATGGAAGTTAGTAATCACATTCTCTGAGTTCAATTTTTTTTATCTCTTTCTTCACTTTTCCGTCTCACAACACCCAAGTGTCCTCAATGTATAAGTGTCCGTTGTATACATAACGAGGGTACACATCACTGATCTTTTCATTCGCCTTCCCAGTCCCCAGTCCCCTCCATTCGCCTTTCCGGTACTACTGGTAAATAGATTTTCGACTTCCCGGCCCGACACCGTCCACTAATGCCTACAGTCTAAAACAAACGTTTATATGCTTCAGTGGTTTTACATGTGATACCCTGCTACCCCTCTGAAGAGTTGAACTGGCCCATTTTCGTGTACTATTGCCTACAGTGACAAATGACAAACACTAGCAAATGATATTTGGTCAAATCTTCGTAGAAATAGCAGGCTCGGTTGTACCCCTTATGTACACACCAAGGGCTGGAGCTGCTGGAATATTGCCCAACGTGAAGGGAAAGTTGACTGTAAGCCAATTCATAATTTGTTACAACACCCACATACCTATCATTTGCTAATCACCCATAAATTAAAAAAAAACATTTCCATTTTTATCAGAGATATCTGGTAAAGCAGAGTCGGTTGTACGATTCCGACTATAGCATGAGCATGTGTTTGTGAATCACTATCAAATAGCGATGGTACCAGGTGTTCGTGAAAAGGTGTGCGTATCCTGCCCCACCAGCGACACCGTCACTAACCCATGCAAAGGCAAGGCAATTGTTCACCTGTTAAAACATGAGAACATATGGTATAAGTGTAAGTGAGTATATGGATGCTGCCTTGATAAGGGTGTTAGAACCTACACCGAAACGTCGCTCCTAACTGTAATACAAAAGTTGATTATCCATATGACTTATCAAGGTAGACACTATTTTATGGATAACAACTTCTTTAATAACCCATATGACTTATCCTTACTTAGTGCTCTAAATTACTTCTAACTTCTCATGCCCCTCAAAGAAGTTACTCATTGGTATCTTTGTGAACATGAGTATCTACTTATCTGGTAGCGTCCATTATCATTGTTTATGTAGTAAGCGGTGTACTCAGCCAGTGTGTATTGAGTTATTGTCTGTTTACATATGTCCCGCGACCCATTAACAATCCGTTCTCATCTCGCCCAACAATGTTGCCTCACTCGTGCTGAGTATCTAGCTCTGATCTCATCTCCGTTCTTTTGTTTACTGGGGCGGTCGGGTAGCCTAGTGGTTAAAGCGTTCGCTCGTCACGCCGAAGACCCGGGTTCGATTCCCGACATGTGTACAATGTGTGAAGCCCATTTCTGGTGTCTCCCGTCGTGATATTGCTGGAATATTGCCAAAAGCGGCGTAAAACCATACTCACTCACTCTTTTGTTTACTTCCCCGCGTTATGTAGCAGTTCTATTGGCATTATTTATTTTCAAAATTTAGATGTTGTTCGAATGATTTTAAAATGCATAAATATATAATGTCTTGTGACCATGACTTTGGTGACAGTCTATGCAGTGTCTGTGAAGAAGACTTAGATGATGAATACATACACTATTGATATGTCCAGCTTAAAATAACTTAAGGTCAAGGTATTTGCCCTCGTATTTTTACGAATATCCTACCCTGCACAAGTTTGTATTGCTACTCAACAAATGACGACAACATTTTATTTCAGCCAGCTCTTTATTTTGAAAAAAGGTTTAAACTTAGAAATTCCAAAACCAATAGAAATGGAAGCGCTGTGTCACAATGTAGCAAATATTATCCAATCATCTGTACCATGGCCATACTATATGAAATAATGTCTGTTCTGGTTGTTTTCGTGTTGTATAATCTATTTGTTGAAAATCTAGTAAAGGTCAATTCGATATCAAAATAAGCAGTAATTGATATAAATTGACCTTCTAAGTCATTATCTTGCTTTAACGCCACCCCTGCCTCCTAATGTATCCATCGAGTTATCTTGTGAATGAATGTACATATGAATATAAATATTTATATATTAAAACAAATTTTATATATCTGTCGGGTATATATATATATATATATATATATATATATGTATATATATATATATATATATATATATATATATATATATATATATATGTATATATATATTTATATTTGAATGTTTTTAACAGTTTATGATGTATTTGTAATGGTCGTTATT
Source organism: Haliotis rufescens (assembly GCF_023055435.1). Lineage (NCBI taxonomy): Eukaryota > Metazoa > Mollusca > Gastropoda > Lepetellida > Haliotidae > Haliotis > Haliotis rufescens. The sequence continues at coordinate 205,496 of NW_025964387.1, forward strand.
ATAAGCAGGATATAATATAACATAATATACTCAACCACAAAAGTTCCTGTGACACCAATATTTTAGTGCATTTTACAAACAAGTTAGGTTTGGTTTTCAATATCGTAGTACATGTATGGAATCAAGTCACAAAAACGCAACAGCTACAGAAAATCGTGCATTCAATAAAGAAGGATCGAGTCAACGTGATGTTGCAAGACAATTTAACGTCCACAGAAACACCATTTGGTGTTTATGGCAACGTTGGCAACAGACGAATGCAGTCAGAGACCATCCTCGGAGTGGCAGGCCACGCGTAACCAGTAATCGACAAGACAACTGGATTCGAACAACACACCTACGAAATCGATTCCAGCCAGCAACAGTGACTGCAAGAAGCATCCCTGGCCTTTGACGAATATCTTCACAAACCGTACGTCGTCGCCTCAGATGTGCAGGGATTGTCGCCAGAAGTCCCGCCAGACGTCCCATTTTGACAGGAAACCACCACGTCGACAGTGGTGCAGACAGCGTCTACGCTGGACGGCCATGCAATGGGGACAAGTTCTATTCACTGACGAGTCTCGTTTTCACCTCAGCCACAGCGATGGACGGATTCGAGTGTACCGACGTCGAGGTGAACGTTACGTCAATCATTGTGTCATGGAAGAAGATCGGTTCAAGGGGCGGCAGCGTTATGGCATGGGGTGGGATTACAGCAAGACAGAGGACCCGTTTGATAGTGGTAGAGGGAAATCTCAATGGACAGCGCTACCGCGACGAGATCATCGGCCCTACCGATCGGTTCTACCGTTTTTGAGTCGCCATGGCCCAAGCATTACCTTTCAACATGACAACGCCTAGCCTCATTTTGCTCGACTTGTTCAGGATTCTCTTCACGTGTTCCACAGACACTCCAGGAACTTCGAAACATGCTCCAGCAGATATGGACAGATATCCCACAGGACTTTGTGCGACGCCTGTTCCATTCCATGAGACGACGTGTAGCTTGCATCGCAAACAGAGGTGGACACACACGCTATTGATTTGTAAATTGACATTTTGGCATGTTCATGTTTTGTTTTTTTATAAAATCACGCATTTTCGGAAGTCAGTATGGCAAATTAAATCATTTGAACACTTACAGGAGTCTTTTATCTGTGGCAAACCGGAATTGTTTCAGATTTGGTAAAAAACATAACTTTGCATTAAATCTTATTGAATGTCACAGGAACTTTTGTTGTTGAGTATATAACAATGGGTCAACCAAGCTTGTCAACACATCCCTTCCTTGTCGACCTGTCTGGCGTCTGACATTGTCCGCTAGGGGGCACTGAAAGAGTGTGTAAGTGAATTGGTTAAACGCCTCTTTGAAGAGTACTTCAGTCGGTGTATAGACGTGGTTCCCTCCCCACTGCAGTAGAAACCTGTCGTTATACTCCACCACCCACCCTTTTAAATGACAGAATGTGCTCGCATCGATTTAGTATTTATAATCACCGCACTGTTGGAGACGAGAAGCACTTTATAATTTCGTTTCCTTTTTATTCTGACTTAAGAGATGAACTTTGAAAACATGCACGTGACAGTGTACCCAGTTTTAACCACCCTGGAACGAAGGTTAATACATATTTTACAGAATGATAGTTCAGTAAACATCTTATCTAGAATATTGTTATGCATGCATAAAAGAAAATTTTTTACGTCCTAAATATATATCGCATCTATTGATACTTAATTCTGTATACAATGATTGTGTGGTGTTATATATATAAAATATGTAACACTATCTTTTTTAGTATTGATGTTTTTTTAACCATGATATCTGTAACTAGTGACGCGTAAATAAACTATCTGCCCATCTCTTCCTCCCTCCCCCTCTCTTTCTCTCTCTCTCAGTATTCCAGTTATATCACGGCGTGTCTGCTTGGTATAAGAAGAAAGCCTAAAGTGATGCAGGTCTTAGACGTTTATCACTTTGATGACACCCACGTGCACAGGTATGAAGCTGATAAAACTAAACGCATGATAAGACCGAATCTATGATTGCAACAACGATCATAGGTTTCTGCCACGCATTCGAGACAGAGCGCACACAACTGATCCCATTCTCGGCAACACACGACGTGAATCAGCTGTACTAGGAGCCAATACTTTCGCCCGACCACAGACTGAATACAGTCGCCGTACAATTAACACGCTACCCCATTCAACAAGTCGGTCGACGGGGGTACAGATAGGTAGAATACAATTGTAGCAAGAATGTCAGGAATGTATGTGAGGAAGTCATTTCAGAGGCTTCCTCAAGCTTGCGATTCCGGGTAAAAACATAGGTCCCCAACAGCAGGTGACTAACGGATCGGGTGGTCAGGCTCGGTGACTTAGTTGATGCATGTCTACGTATTCCAAATGCATGGATCGCTACTTATGACGAGAGTCATTGGAACATCTATGTCAAAAAGCTGAATATTGCTCAGTTTAACAACCATCTCAAAATTGAGAGCAATCAACTTTATTGAAAGTAAAACATGCATTTCCCCATGACTGTTTGTTTATTTAACGCCGTACTCAGCAATATTTCAGCTATATGACGGCGGTGTGTAAACAATAAAGTCTGGACCAGACAATACAGTGATTGATATCATGAGCATCGATCCACGAAATTGGGATACGATGACATGCGTCAAGCAAAGTCAGCGATCCTGACCACCCGATCCCGTTGGTCGCCTCTTACGACAAGCATAGTCGCCTTTCACAGCAAGCATGGGTTGCTGAAGACCTATTCGACCCCGGATCTTCACGGGTCCACATGTAACCAAAGACGTATATATATATATCTATATACATCTTTGATACAACCTATGAAACACTCAACAACAAAGTATTCAATGCACAAAACATTGCAAAAAGAATCGCTTTTCATTACGCCAAAAAAGGAAATGAAAATGTACTTAAGTGCATGTAGATGAGCATCTGTTTTATACACGGATAACGTCTAGTGGGCAGATTGCAGCGTTCTGCAGAGACATACAGTGGATGAGACATTTGGATGATCTGTTGATGGATCGATGCTGCAGTGCGGTCTACGGTGTCTGGTTCTATCTCTGGCAGGCGATTCGCGTTACTACATCAATAGCTTAGCTTGCAATTGCTATACTGCTAACGCTACTCGGAAATCACTTCCGAGAAAAGAAGCTATCAGCGAAGATGGAATTGAAACAAAATTTAACACTAACGTAATAAAGAGGTTCGGTAGGTACGATCTGAACGGTCACGAACATAGTTGTCTGTTGAATTAGGCAGAAAGGGAGACGGGTAGACAGGGAGTGGGTGGGGGTTAGGGGATACAGGGGGAGGGGGAGAAGGCGGGGAGTGAAGGGGGGGGGGGGGGGGGGGGGCAGAGAGAGAAAGGGCAGACAGGGAGAAGGGGGAGAGGGGCGGAGATGGGTCAGCCAGGGAGGGGGAGGTGGGGCAGATGACAGACATGGAGAGGGCTAGAGAGAGTGATGGGGCAGAGAGGGAGAGGGAGTGGGGCAGAGAGACGGGGGGCAGATAGGGAGAGAGGTGCAGACAGGGAGAGGTGGGTTGGGCAGAGAGAGGGGACGCGGGGCAGATAGGGAGAGTGGGCAGAGAGAGAGAGAGAGAGAGAGAGAGAGAGAGAGAGAGAGAGAGAGGCCGACAGGGAGAGGGGTGGGACAGAGAGACGGGGGCAGATAGGGAGAGTTGGGCGGGGAGAGAGAAGGGGGCAGACAGGGAGAGGGGTGGGGCAGAGAGACGGGGGGCAGATAGGGAGAGTTGGGCAGAGACACAGAGAGGGGCAGAAAGGGAGGGGGGGGGGGGCAGGGAGAGTGGGTAGAGAGGAGAGGTGGCAGAGAGGTAGACTAACCCTTTGTCAATGAAAATTTTAAAAAAAAATCTTTTCGAAAGAACCTTTCCTCTTCTGCTGTGTGGAATCAAGCAAACTAGACTTGGTAAGTTTAATCTAGACTTGCCTAGGCTTTTAGTAAAAGAAATACCTAAAACATATAATTTCCACAGTCATGGTGCAGAACTAGCAGACAAGGAGAGGGGGCAGATTCGGATACGATGACATGCATCAACCAAGTCAGCGAGCCTGACCACCCGATCCCGTTAGTCGCCTCTTACGAAAAGCATAGTCGCCTTTTACAGCAAGCATGGGTTGCTGAAGACCTTTGACATGTCTGCAGATATGTATTAGGGATCTCCACAGAATCGCAGATAATGACAAGTTAAGTTTAATCCAGAGAAGTCTGAAACTATTCAGTTTTCATTCAGTTTTCACGCAGGCGTCCACCTGGTCATAGAGAACCTTTGTTCATGAAAGGAAAGATTAATAGTCAGGTAGCCTTGCATAAGCATTTGCACGGTACGGAATCGCTGAACGGCAGATTTGAATTGTTGTTGTTGGTTTGTTGTTTAACGCCGCCATCAGCAGTATTCCAGCTATAGACGGCAGTCTGTAAATAATCGAATCTGGACCAGACAATCCAGTGATTGATATCATTAGCATCAATCCACGCAATTGGGATTCATGACATGCATCAAACAAGTCAGCGAGCCTGACCACCCGATCCCGTTAGTCGTCTCTTTCGACAAGCATAGTCGCCTTTTACGGCAAGCATGGGCTGCTGAAGACCTATTCTACCCCGGATCTTCACGGGTCCAGATTTGAATTACACAGTTACAAGAAATATTTTACAAGACTTTGCTCTGCAGTAAGTTCTTTATTATAGCTATACCCGCCTCTGGAATCTGTTCCTAGATGATATTCAGCACTCTGGTTTTAAAAAGGCATTGGATACTTCTGAGAATTGTGTATACTTTCACTTAAATTACGGTACTCGATAATGTCAGATTGTCCATGCTCGTTTAAGAATCGGATGTAGTGATCTCAATAGTCAAAGAGTTGAAAGACTTATTGCAAATATTGCACATTTCACTGCGGTTTTTATTTTGGGTCTCCACTTCACTTCTCGTTCACTTGTCCTACGTATCATAACATTATTAGCACGATGTTATACTACATTCAGGGTTTTATCTGAAAAATAAAGGCGACAAACGTTTTCCATATTCATAAGAGATCTCCGCCCAAAACAGAGTGGATTGTATAATTCCGACTATATGTATATCATGAGCATATGTTTATGAATCACTGTCAAATTGTGTCAATGAATTACTGTCAAATTGTGTTTATGAATCACTGTCAAATTGTGTCTATGAATCACTGTCAAATTGTGTCAATGAATCACTGTCAAATTGTGTTTATGAATCACTGTCAAATTGTGTCTATGAATCACTGTCAAATTGTGTCTATGAATCACTGTCAAATTGTGTCTATGAATCACTGTCAAATTGTGTCAATGAATCACTGTCAAATTGTGTTTATGAATCACTGTCAAATTGTGTCTATGAATCACTGTCAAATTGTGTCTATGAATCACTGTCAAATTGTGTCTATGAATCACTGTCAAATTGTGTCTATGAATCACTGTCAAATTGTGTCTATGAATCACTGTCAAAACAGCATTGTATAGTAACAAGAATTTAACAAGAGATGTCAACCACAACATACTTATGTCTGTCTATGATCATATAGAAAATAGTGGTGGGTTTGTACATTGAGTATAAATATATGTTAAACCTATACGCACATGACTGTCGCTCTTGTAACATTTGTGGTCCTCTCACTTTAAAATTTGTATTGTGTCATAACCTTAAAGTTGTGATGTCTACACAAATGTAAGTTTGTAACAGAGGGCGGTATTTACATGGTTTGAAGGCCAATGTCTCCGCAATTACAAATGGGAAGATCTTTTAGGGTTATAATGCAAATCTGTACATTCACTTCAATTCTTGCACATGAAATACCAATAACGGAAATTCTAAAAGCTTACTACAGTAGCCGTAGCCGTAGCCGTAGCCATAGCCGTAGCCGTGAGACAGGTGTGTGACGATTACTTTACCCATCCGTACATTCACTTCAATTCTTGCACATGGAATACCTATAACGGAAATCCTAAAAGCTTACTACAGTAGCCGTAGCCGTAGACTTGAGACAGGTGTGTGAAGATTACTATACCCATCCGTACATTCCCTTCAATTCTTGCACATGGAATACCCATAACAGAAATCCTAAAACAGGCTTCCTGAAAGCAGATTACAGGAGACCAAGACTTGAAAGGAGAAGCGTACAATAGCGTATGAAGAATAAAGGCACATGTGTTGCAGACAATAGCACCGAATATGATATTTTGAAAATACATACAAAAATAACTCAACATGACTAAAATACACATTACATACCCATCCCGCCAGATTCCGACAGTACCTGCTCCGTATGCGCATGATTTGACTATTGACCATCATTGTACATGTATGACCCGTTCTACTTGGACAGTCGCCATTTGCATACTCAGAGTAAGACAATATAATCTTAACCTTTGAACAGTTTACCACGTGTCACGCACGCACAAAAGTAACACCCCATTCATAACATGATTGTTTATTACACGCCCCATTCATAGCACGACTGTTTGTTGCACGCCCTATTCATAACACGACCGTTTGTTACACGCCCTATTCATAACACGACCGTTTGTTACACGCCCTATTCAGTACACGACTGTCTGTTACACCATTTACAACATGGCCTGGATGAATACACTCCTAATCCACCACTAATCTGTCAACAGAAACTTGTTATTTATGTCAGATTAATTTCTCTTTTACACGTTTTTATTTTCATGTATATAACATGACACACTTGTGTAACATCTCCCCCGCTCTTACTATTCTCATTATGTTTTCTTGTTAGGTAAAAACAGAACAGTCGGTGTTTTAAATTTGTATCTCCAAGTCTCAAGCTTGACTATCAAATTGCAGAGTTTATCTCCGTCTTAAGTTCATGCTGTTCTATTAAGCAAGTAGACGTTGTAGCTAATCTCATCTCTTCAGCAACCAATGCTTGCCGTAAAAGGCTACTATGCTTGCCGTAAAAGGCGACTATGCTTGTCGTAAGAGGCGACTAACGGGATCGGGTGGTCAGGCTCGCTGACTTGGTTGATGCATGTCATCGTATCCCAATTGCGTGGATCGATGCTCATGATATCAATCACTGGATTGTCTGGTCCAGACTCGATTATTTACAGACCGCCGTCATATAGCTGGAATATTGCTGAGAGCGGCGTTAAACAACAAGCAATACAATAACCCCTTCCTTGATGCACAGCAAGGAGAACGTGGAACAATGAAATGCTAATTATCTTAAATTAGGATGCTATACTTAATGAGACAAACCTGCGTGACCTTTGTTGGGCTCAAGTTAGTTGACGGCGGTTGTATGGTAACCAGTCATCGGGTAGGCACGTGGGCTTACTTTTAAACAGTGCGTGCCACTTTACGTCAGTCTAATTTAGGCATATTCATTAAAACATTAAGCATACACTAGTCATTAAGATGTATAAACAGTTGCACAAAGAGAATTCGTGATGAAACCGCGAGACCAGTGTTTTAGTTTTTAATCATTATCATAGATAACGTTTTCATTACTTACTTTTCCGAGGGGCCGACTATTAGATATTCTGGCCTAAATTTGTTTTAAAGTAAAACACCTTGCAACAATGACATTTGTGTGGCAGGCAACTTTTCTTTAAGGTCTGAAGCATAATTATTTTTTCAAGCATTTTCATGGACAATTTCTTTTGATAAAATCCCAGGCCCAGATCTGATTATTTGTTGTTTTATTACAATATAACTTATAGTTCTTACATAATTATTGTTCTTATAGCATAACTTATTGATTTTGTAACATTACTTAGTGTTGTTATAACAGTTCTTTTTGTTGTTGTAATATTACTTATTGTTGTTATAACATTACTTATTGTTGTTATGACATCACCTATTGATAATATAACACAACTCTTTATGTCGTTATTACATTACTTATTGATGATATAACCCAACTCTTTGTGTCGTTATTACATTACTTATTATTGATATAACATTACTTAATATTGTTATAACATTACTTGATGTTCTAATAACATAACTTGTTCTTAGAAGATTAATCATTGTTGTTTTTATAATATTTCCTAATCACATTATTTGTCATTGGTATAACATTACTTATTGATCTTACAACATTACTTGTTGTTATAACATGACTTATAGTTGTTATAACATACTTATTGTTTTTATAACATTGCTTAATGTCCTAAGCACATAACTTGTTGTTATAACATGACTTGCTGTTATAACATTAACTATTGCTTCTTATTGTTATAACAATGTTTGTTGTTATAACAGTGTTTGTTATTATAACATTGCTTGTTTTTTATAACACTTGTTCTTGTTTCAGGTGAACAACAGACTAGCCTTTGCATGTGTTTGTGACCGGTGCCACTGGCGGTGAAGATGCGCTCCCCTTTTCGCGAACACCTGATATTACACTATTTGAGGGCGAACCATAAACAGATGCTCCTGGTGTAGTCGGAATCTACAATGGAGTCTGCTCTTAGCAGAGTTCTTATGATTGTGCATATAGCCTTACCTTTTAAACTAATAGCATCACTTGCAAAAAACCTTTTTATGACATTACCCATTGCACGTATGACATTACATATGGTACTTATGACATAACCTAGTGTACTTAGGACATTACCTAGTGTACTTAGAACATTACCTGGTGTACTTAGGACATTACCCAGTGTACTTAGGACATTGTCTATTGTACTAATGACATTATCTATTGGTCTAATGACATTACCTAGTGTTCTTAGGACATTACCTAGTGTACTTAGGACATTACTTAATGTACTTAGGACATTACTTGGTGTACTTAGGACATTACCTGGTGTACTTAGGACATTACCTGATGTAAGAAATAATGCATGCTATCGCAAATTGTTTCTTGTTTAGTTTTATTTGTGGAATACTCACACGCAAACAATGCATTCTACTAAACAGTGCACCCTGTGGTGATTCCAAGTTAGAACTTATCCCCGGCAACCTATGCTGATCGACAGAGACGACGAAATGGATTGGGTGGTTGTGCAGGCTCGGTGACTTGGTAACTAGTGTGTGATTGTACCCAGAGGGTGAGGTGAGGTGAAATCGTGTTTAACGTCGCGTACAAGATTATTGCTGTTATACAGCGACGTGCATGCAAGCGTGTGTTGTGTGGCTGCTTGTACTAGTCCGGAGTAATGCCGATTTAAAGTGGTAGCCCACTGAGATACCATGCCGCAGTTTTAACATAGTACCCCACTCAGACACAGTATACTGACTCCGAGCCGACCAGTCCTTGTTTTAGCCCCTTAATGCCGATAGCCAGACAGGGTAACAACAAGTACCATCTTTTAATGTCTTTTGGAATGACGCTCCGGGCGGACGCTCTATCACTAGACCACGGAGGCGGTCGTACCGAGAGGGCGTGGATGGTTGTTCACAATATCTATCAGACTCAATTATTTACATACGGCCGTCATATAGCTGCAATATTGCTGAGTGAGCGTTAAACTACCAACCAACAAACAAACAAACACGGCAGCTAGAAGGGAGCTTAAACATGCAATTATGTAAATATAAATCGTCATCAAACCTGAGATTAACCAGTCTCGATCATCCGCCGACACAGATTTCATTGGGTGTAAGGCAAAAATAGAGGTGAACATTATATGAATGGATCCCTGAAATTCAGTGATGACACAAGGTCCACGCAAAAGCAAGATTGTGGACATGCCGCGCTATCGAAAATGGTTTCAGGTTAAACGAAACCACGTGAACACCGCGGGACAGTACACGTTCCGTGGGCGAGGGACGAATCCATTCCCGATTCACCCTTTGCTACGTTGCTACTTTGGTCATTAAGATGTTTTTGACAAAAAGCAAAAAACCTCAGTGTCTTTAATCAGTATGCCCATTCCTCGTGCTCCTATCCTGACGCTTGCTCTGTAGGAATTGATGTCACGAGCCTTCTGTAACGGTGACCTACATTCAATTTCAATATATCTCCTGATTGTGTTACAAATATATATCAGTTGGTTTTTGTATATATGTTGATGTTGGTTGGAGACAGGATTGTTTTCGGTCACTGCTAAAAACAAAATACACGCAACAATTCTCTTAAAGGGGGAGACGATCAATTCTTCCTTACAACACATCAATTTTAGGACATCCAGCATTTGGGTTTTTGGGGGACCCAAATTATGATTCTCAGTATTTTTGGTGCAAATTATTTTTCAAAAATATATAGAATGCCCGCACCCACTCCTCCTGAATATCCAACAAATGGCCCCTCATTACAAGACTCAAGTCACGTGGCCCATATATAAGAACATGTCGGTTTTGTGATTGTTATTATAAATATGACCGCACTGACCTAAACTGTCGGGGGAAAGAAAGTGCACACTGGAACACTGGAGGGGACCCAACCATTATAATCGTTAAAAAATAAAGTTGCCGAAACACCGCAAACCAAGGTCCAAAACATAGCTACGATACCCTTGTCAAATAATCACCACCGAATAACCCTTTCTTGTTTGTTTTATTTTTGTACACTATCAAACATGGGTGTATACTTTCTGTAATACAACCTTAATACGGCCTCATATACGACGGATGGAATAGCGATGCCTGACGCTAGTGTCACATGAGCCAAGCAAGAACTATATATCTGAAACGGTCATCAAAGAGAGAGATATATATACGACCCATCACGCGTTGATTGCAGGGGCCATAAAAACTGTTGTCATGGAAACATATTTGAGAATATTCTCTCTCTCACACCTTATGTTCTCTCTCTCACACACTATGTTCTCTCTCTCACACACCATGTTCTCTCTCACACATTATGTTCTCTCACACACTATGTTCTCTCTCACACACTATGTTCTCTCTCACACACTATGTTCTCTCTTACACACAATGTTCTCTCTCACACACTATGTTCTCTCTCATGCACTATGTTCTCTCTCACACACTATGTTCTCTCTTACACACTATGTTCTCTCTCACACACTATGTTCTCCCTCACACACTATGTTCTCTCCCACACACTATGTTCTCAAACATTATGTTCTTTCTCACACACTATGTTCTCTCTCACACACTGTTTCCCTCTCACACCTTATCTTCTCTCTCAAACACTATGTTCTCCCTCACACACTATGTTCTCTCTTACACACACTATGTTCTCCCTCACACACTATGTTCTCTCTCAAACACTATGTTCTCCCTCACACACTATGTTCTCTCTTACACACACCATGTTCTCTCTCACACACTATGTTCTCTCTCACACACTATGTTCTCTCTCAAACATTACGTTCTCTCTCACACACCATGTTCTCTCTCACACATTATGTTCTCTCACACACTGTGTTCTCTCTCGCACACCTAATGTTCTCTCTCACACACTATGTTGTCCCTCACACACTATGCTCTCTCTCACACACTATGCTCTCTCTCACACATTATGTACTCTCTCACTATGTTCTCTCCCACACACTATGTTCTCACACATTATGTTCTTTCTCACACACTATGTTCTCTCTCACACACTATGTTCTCTCTCACACACTATGTTCTCTCTCACACACTATGCTCTCTCTTACACACTATGTACTCTCTCACTATGTTCTCTCCACACACTATGTTCTCACACATTATGTTCTTTCTCACACACTATGTTCTCTCTCACACACTATGTTCTCTCTCACACACTATGTTCTCTCTGACACCTTATGTTCTCTCTGACACCTTATGTTCTCTCTGACACCTTATGTTCTCTCTGACACCTTATGTTGTCCATCACACACTATGTTCTCTCTCACACACTGTGTTCTCTCTCGCACACTATGTTCTCTCTCACACACCTTATGTTCTCTCTCACACACTATGTTGTCCCTCACACACTATGCTCTCTCTCACACACTATGTACTCTCTCACTATGTTCTCTCCCACACACTATGTTCTCACACATTATGTTCTTTCTCACACACTATGTTCTCTCTCACACACTATGTTCTCTCTCACACACTATGTTCTCTCTCACACACTATGTTCTCTCTTATTATGTTCTCTCTCACACACTATGTTGTCCCCCACACACTATGTTGTCCCTCACACACTATGTTCTCTCTGACACACTATGTTCTCTCTCACACACTATGTTCCCTCTCACACACTATGTTGTCCCTCACACACTATGTTCTCTCTCACACACTATGTTGTCCCTCACACACTATGTACTCTCTTACTATGTTCTCTCTCACACACTATGTTGTCCCCCACACACTATGTTGTCCCTCACACACTATGTTGTCCCTCACACACTATGTTCTCTCTTACTATGTTCTCTCTCACACACTATGTTGTCCCCCACACACTATGTTGTCCCTCACACACTATGTTCTCTCTGACACACTATGTTCTCTCTCACACACTATGTTCTCTCTCACACACTATGTTGTCCCTCACACACTATGTTCTCTCTCACACACTATGATGTCCCTCACACACTATGTTCTCTCTGATACACTATGTTGTCCCTCACACACTATGTTCTCTCTCACACTGTTCTCTCTCACACACTATGTTCTCTCTCACACACTATGTTGTCCCTCACACACTATGTTCTCTCTCACACACTATGTTGTCCGTCACACACTATGTTCTCTCTCACACACTATGTTGTCTCTCACACACTATGTTCTCTCTCACACTGTTCTCTCTCACACACTATGTTCTCTCTCACACACTATGTTGTCCCTCACACACTATGTTCTCTCTCACACACTATGTTGTCCCTCACACACTATGTTCTCTCTCACACACTATGTTGTCTCTCACACACTATGTTCTCTCTGATACACTATGTTGTCCCTCACACACTATGTTGTCCCTCACACACTATGTTCTCTCTCACACACTATGTTGTCCCTCACACACTATGTTCTCTCTCACACACTATGTTGTCTCTCACACACTATGTTCTCTCTGATACACTATGTTGTCCCTCACACACTATGTTCTCTCTCACACACTATGTTCTCTCTCACCCTGTTCTCTCTCACACACTGTGTTCTCTCACACACACTATGTTCTCTCTCACACTGTTCTCTCTCACACACTATGTTCTCTCTCACACACTATGTTCTCTCTCACACTGTTCTCCCTCACACACTATGTTCTCTCTCACACACTATGTTCTCTCTCACACACAATGTTCTCTCTCACACACTATGTTCTAGCAGGGAGCTAACCAGAAACTGTGAGATATAATCTTACTGAAATTGCCCTTAATATTGCATCACGCTGAGAGGCTAGTATTGTTGGTCATCTCGCTGTGACAACGAGATAAGTACGGGAATCAATTTGGATCTCAGTTGTTCGAAGTCATTACAGGAGTGTATATTGCCATAATGACACACATCCCGCCGATTTAATAACGTTTCATGTGCGGGCGGAAGTATTAAACCTGACTAATCGTCATCGTCCGTACACCCACAGTGACTTTACAGTGACATTACGGTGACTTTACGGTGACTTTACAGTGACTTTACGGTGACTTTACAGTGACTTTACGGTGACTTTAAAGTGACTTTACAGTGACATTACGGTGACTTTACGGTGACTTTACAGTGACCTATCGGTGACTTTACAGTGACTTTACAGTGACGTTAGAGTGACTTTACAGTGACTTTACGGTGACTTTACAGTGACGTTACAGTGACGTTACAGTGACTTTACAGTGACTTTACAGTGACGTTACGGTGACTTTACAGTGACTTTACAGAGACTTTGCAGAGACTTTACGGTGACTTTACGGTGACGTTATAGTGACGTTACAGTGACGTTACAGTGACTTTATGGTGACGTTACAGTGACTTTACAGTGACGTTACAGTGACTTTACGGTGATTTTAAAGTGACTTTACAGTGGCTTGACGGACGTTTGAACTGGACGCAGTGAAAAGTAGATAGGTTACAAATAATTAGTTGTCCTCCAGGAATACCACCAAGTTAACATGTGTTGACCTGGTCGTTTATAAATAATACCAGGTCGCGCTTACTCTGCAGCAGGACGATTAACAGGGTGTCGCAGTACATCACCAAATTGTCCTATGACCTTATCGTTGTACCAGTGTGATTGACAATTCCGTGCGTTTAAGCCGGTACATCACCAAACTGTCCTATGACCTTATCGTTGTACCAGTGTGATTGACAATTCCGTGCGTTTAAGCCGGATTCGTTTTCTGAAAAATGTACACACTGTAATGTCTATTGGTGAAATCCATATTTATATTCAAAGATAATCTAATTTTGTTTATATACATGAATTCACATACTGGTCGATTGTTATTATATTGTGTTGTCGCTCACTCATATAATGTTCTGTCAAACACACTGTATTTTATTTCATACATACGCTATGTTATCTCAAACACACATTATGTTCTGTCAAACACACTATATCGTATCTTAAACACACATTATCATATTTCAAAAACATATTTTCTTCTTTCAAACACACTTATCTGATCTCCAAACACACATTATGTTCTGTCAAGCACACATTATCTTATCTCAAAAACACACTTTACCTTACCCCAAACACACTTTATCGTATCTCAAACACACTTTATCGTATCTCAAACACACTTTATCGTATCTCAAACACACTTTATCGTATCTCACCAACACATTATCGTTTCCCAAACACACTTTATCGTATCTTAGCAACACATTATCGTTTCTCAAACACACTTTATCGTATCTCAGCAACACATTATCGTATCTCAACCACACTTTATCGTATCTCAGCAACACATTATCGTATCTCAGCAACACATTATCGTATCTCAACCACACTTTATCGTATCTCAGCAACATATTATCGTTTCTCAAACACACTTTACCTAACCTCAACCACACTTTATCGTATCTCAGCAACACATTATCGTTTCTCAAACACACTTTACCTAACCTCAACCACACTTTATCGTATCTCAGCAACACATTATCGTTTCTCAAACACAATTTATCGTATCTCAGCAACACATTATCTTATCTCAAACACATACTTTACCTTACCTCAAACACTTTATCCTATCTCAAACACACTCTTCCTTACCGCAACCACACATTATCGCTTCTTAAACACACTTTATCGTATTTCAACAATACTTTATCATTTCCTAAACTCGCTTTATCGTATCTCAAACACACTTTACCTTATCTCAACCACCAATTTGTTCTTTTAAACACACTTTTCTTATCTCAAACACACACTTTACCTTACCCCAAACACACACTTTACCTTACCCCAAACACACACTTTACCTTACCTCAAACATACTTTAACTCATCACACTTTATCGTCTATCACACACACACACACACACACACACACACACACACACACACACACACACACACACACACACACACACACACACACACACACACACACTCACTCACACACCCGCACGCACGCACGCAAGCACACACATACATACACACACACACACACACACACACACACACACACACACACACACACACACACACACACACACACACACACACACACACACACACACACACACACACACACACACGCGCGCACAGACACACGCACATACACACGCACATACCAACTCGCACACACACACACACGCACACACACAGACAGACACGCAGACAGACAGACAGACAGAGTTTATCATGTGGGGATGTTGCACACCCTATCTGAAAGTAACACACACGTTGCAATAGTGCGCCTCGTCTTTCAACGTTTTCAGCTCAAACATTTTATAAAAATATCATGTTGGGTCATGATTATGCTATCACAAAGTGTTTCGTAACTTTAAATTTGACATTTCTAGTGGGCAAAAAACGGGCCGATATCAGTGTTTTTTCAAATGCGTAGTTGTTTTCTTGCACTTCAACATGGAGAGTATAAATACAACTGGGTTTTGCAATAGTCTAAAGTTATGCATGAACTATAATTCGGTGAAAATCAGCTCAGTGGCTTCTTTGACACAAACAAACAAAGCGAGATGGAAACACACAAGCTGGAGTTGAAACCACGAAAAACCCCAGATTTTTCACACTGTTCGCGACCTTGATCTTATTTATTTGAGGATAATGTTTTCAGACAGAAACATTCACAGACCATGAGCTCCACATTGCTACACAGCAACACATAGGCAACAACACAAATCAAGGTTACAACATAACATAACATGTTACAACACTCATTGTGTTGAGCCAACCGAAGGCCCCCTCCGTGCTGCAGGCGATTCATCTCGCCACATCACTGGGAACAAAGTTAAGCGCTACACGCAAAGTTTAGTTACCTTTTTCGGCGACGGTTGTCGAGAATATCCCCCAAAAGCTCCCGCGGGGACGCCGAGAACGGAATCAACCATACCGGAGGACAATGTGACAACCGTGGACACCACCATCGACAACCCGTATCCGTAAATATCCTGCCATTACGGCCGGGCAAAGAATCGTAGCCAGTGACAATATGTCTTTCCAAATTCTATAAACACTCGTCTGCAGTTTTTTGGGTGCCAGTTCTATATTTACCGCAGTGTATGCTAGTGTACCTAAGACAGCTTCCGACTGGAGAGGGTTGTACTTGGGAGCCGTGATGTCCAAAACTCAGTCTTGAGTGCGTTATAGCTGCATTGTTTTTGATTGATGTCACAGCGTCACAATTGGTGCAGTATTCACAGTAATCACCGGATGATCAGACATTGACGGCCGCTGTTGGCGAACAAGCTCACTAACTATGTCATTATATAATTAATATATCAGTACAGTAGGAGCGAGGGCGTGCTTGTACGAGTTCTCATACTTAAATAGACGCACATGCCAGTACGGTTCAGTCTAACAGTGAGTCTCTGAATGATATTTTTCAAGATTTCTTTTGTTAAATTGTATTTTAATACATAAAACCATATAGACGAGAAAAGACTTCCGCCCGTACTCCAAAAGTTTGTATGTGTTTGAATTGCCGCTCACTCCTTTAAGTTATATATATTTTTGAGGGGGATACGGGCGGAAGTCTTTTCTCGTGTCATTTGTTTTATGTATAAAAATACAATTTAACAAAAGAAATCTTGAAAAATATTACTCAGAGAGAATTTCTTCATTTTCAGGAAACTGAAAGTTTTGTAGACTGTTTTGAGCGTTTTCGGATACTTTGTTTCAGAGACCAATCGGGCTTTTCGCGAAAACCTGTGTCATCACTGATTTTCATTGATCCATTCATACGAGTATTGTCACTGCCATCGTTGACTTTTACGCCAAATGGAATCTGTTTCGGCGTATAATCGGGGCTGTTTTTCTCTAGCGTTGACGTTATAAATCATATCGTCAATTCGGTATCGGAGACGTTAGAGGTGTGTTTCATCAAAGTTACAGCAATCAAGGCCTTGTAAAGCTTTCAAAAAGTTTATGGTAGACATGTAGAGGACATTTCAAATTTTGACGCATCAGTGACAAAAAATAATTTTGATGCAATTCTCTATTTTGACTTGTACCATATGTTCCCGTGTTTTTTAGGTGAACAATTGACCTGCCTTTGCATGTGTTTGTGACAGGTGCCACCGGTGGGGCAGGATACGCTCACCTATGTGATAGTGATTCATAAACACATGCTCACGATATGTTCGGTATCGTAAAAACGTCTCTACTTTGGGCAGAGATTTCTATTGAATATGGAAAGAGTTTCATCGCTTTTATTGCGCTACGTGTACATGAACACACATGTTTGGCCACCGGGATGGTCCATAGATGTGTAGACTTTATGCCGCCGTGTTGGTGTAGACACACCCCAATATATGTAACACAGACTAGGCGAATGAGTGAGTGCGGTTAAACGCCGCCTTCATCAGTTTAAATCACGGCCCGGAAAAGCCCGATGTGATGCAGGTCTAAACCAACGAGCAAGGATAAGGAGTGACAAACCTAGAAACATAATCAGGGCTATCCGGGATTCCATTCCGCGATCATAGGTTCCTGGCACGTCTAAGGGACGCAACTCTGTCACCATTGTCTCCACATAGAATATGGACAGCGGTATCCTGATGCCAAATGATTTTCTCTTAGAAGAAGACAACTCTCGTTTTCTTCTTTCTCCAGAAAGTTACATGAAAGTTTATGAAACCATAAAATCAATTTCAAAGGTAAACGTCAGGCGGAGGTTGGACTATGAGGTGTCATACACTACTTTACTCTGGATATACTCTTGGTTGTACCTGTCGGTCCATGAAGCCATCGACCTACAAGTAACACGTGACCTAATTACGTCACAACGGAAGTTCTTTTCTGCACACGACACCAGAGTGCCTATATGCACTAAAAATAGTACGATTATGTAAGCCTCGTTTGGGGATTAAGCAGCGCTTGGAGTGGGATCTCGTTGACTACCTTTAACGTTAATTCTACCATGACGTAACGTGTATTAGACAACGGAGACACCTCGACTGTCATACTGAATAGAGAACTTCGGATATATCTAACAGATTATATATCTGTTGTAGCTCGAATAATTACGTTGACTAAAAGAAGCGAAAACAAGTTGAGAAACACAAATGTCGAGGTGACAGTGATTGAATTGTGCTTGGAGATATATGCAAGCGATGACTCCTCGTGGGGATTCCGGGATAGAATAGATCGCCAGCAAATTTAACCTATGCTGGTCGTAAGAGGCGACTGAATGGATCCGGTGGTCAGGCTCGCTTGGTAAATTTGTGTCATCGTACTGAGGCGTTCATAATATCAATCACTGGATTGTCTGGTCCATACTCATTTATGTACCGACCGCCGTCATGAAGTTGCGTTAAGTTGCGTTAAGTGAGTGAGGCGTTAACGTTCAACAACAAACAGAATTGGCAACCCAAGGTCTTCAGAACTTATGGCCATAGCAGTATCGTGTTCAGTACGCGCCACATACAGAGTAACATGTAGTCCCAGAATAAAATGATAACAGGAATAAAATAATAAAATTAAATTACATAAGATAAGATAAGATAAGATAAGATAAGATAAGATAAGATAAGATAAGATAAGATAAGATAAGATAAGATAAGATAAGATAAGATAAGATAAGATAAGATAAGGTGTGGTGTGGTGTGGGGTGTGGTGGTGTGGTGTGGGGTGTGGTGGGGTGTGGTGGTGTGGTGTGGTGTGGGGTGGTGTGGGGTGGTGTGGCGTGGGGTGGGGTGGGGTGGGGTAGGGTAGGGTAGGGTAGGGTAGGGTAGGGCAGGGTAGGGTAGGGTAGGGTAGGGTAGGGTAGGGTAGGGTAGGGTAGGGTAGGGTACTAGGATAAGACAAGATAAGATAAGAAATTAAGGAAATTCTAAATGGAGCCAAGAACAATGCTTGATAATAGGAGCTGAGGTAGTTTAGACTTGCCAAATCATTCTAGACTTCAGTTGGATTAATTTTTTAATTTATTATCTATAAGGTCTGGGGATAGACTGCTGTCACACACAAAGTAAAGGATGTGGATACCTCCAGTAGGATGGTATTTTTTATCACAATTTCACATACCATAAAACTGTCTAGCGCTCTTTCAAAACACGTTTCTGCCAGAGATCCGTGCTTCCAGCCGCCGCACCCCCTCCCACCAGACTCCCGCGTCAGACAGACCCATTCCTCTGAAGTGACGTAATCATACCGAACATCTCGTCTGCTGCCATTCCACGTGCGGCGAACACGTCACCCACCTGACTAACTGAGCAGACGATATCCGGGCGCATTCACCGGCTGCCATGGGAATAGATTCCTGAAATCCACCGTGACCTTTGTTTCCATGGAAACCAAAATGTTTATCTCCGTATGTCTATTTACCTTTTAGTGTCTGTTTACGCTAGTGCGGTCACGTGACCCAGGCGGCAGCCAACGACGAGGGTGCAATAAACACGAGTACTTGTTTACAGTTTAAATGAGTGCTGCAGATCGGTAAACAAGCGGAACGCGAGGGAACCACGGTGTTTCCACTTCAAAGATTGATGTTAATGGACTTATTTACGTAGACATGTTACTGATGAGGCGCAGGACGACAGTGTGTTGTAGAAACTGTCAACATCGCTGGCTGGTGTATGTCAGAAACCGCGTAACAAGG
This sequence comes from Haliotis rufescens, assembly GCF_023055435.1. NCBI lineage: Eukaryota > Metazoa > Mollusca > Gastropoda > Lepetellida > Haliotidae > Haliotis > Haliotis rufescens. Next base: position 225,639 of record NW_025964387.1, read on the forward strand.
TGCCAGTTTGAAGCGATTTATTGGATCCTTGACTACGGGAACTGCCAAGCTGCCTCCCTGAAGAGCTATAAACCGGGATATGTTTCAGTTGAAAATATCCAATATTCAACATGCATATTGTATAATAATCGACGTTAGATGAGGGAGTGGGATGCAACGAGAAGTCGGTTATAAGTTTTACGAGATATCATCCCTTGGTATAAGCTTCATTCGTATTTTCTTTGAGCTTCTGTTCCTTTATATACCTCAACGACTTATCCAGAATACTCTTATTGACAAACATTAACAGGTTATCCAGAATACGGACATTAACGGGGTATCCAGAATACTGTCATTGACAGACATTAACATGTTATCCAGAATACTGTCATTGACAGACATTAACAGGTTATCCAGAATACTGTCTTTTACGGACATTAACGGGGTATCCTGAATACTGTCATTGACGGACATTAACAGGTTATCCAGAATACTGTCATTGACGGACATTAACAGGTTATCCAGAATACTGTCATTGACAGACATTAACGAGGTATCCAGAATGCTGTCATTGACAGACATTAACAGGTTATCCAGAATACTGTCTTTTACGGACATGAACGGGGTATCCTGAATACTGTCATTGACAGACATTAACGAGGTATCCAGAATACTGTCATTGACAGACATTAACAGGTTATCCAGAATACTGTCTTTTACGGACATTAACGGGGTATCCTGAATACTGTCATTGACGGACATTAACGAGGTATCCAGAATACTGTCATTGACAGACATAAACAGGTTATCCAGAATACTGTCATTGACGGACATTAACGAGGTATCCAGAATACTGTCATTGACAGACATTGAGAGGTTATCCAGAATACTGTCTTTTACGGACATGAACGGGGTATCCTGAATACTGTCATTGACGGACATTAACGAGGTATCAAGAATACTGTCATTGACAGACATTAACAGGTTATCCAGAATACTGTCTTTTACGGACATTAACGGGGTATCCTGAATACTGTCATTGACGGACATTAACGAGGTATCCAGAATACTGTCTTTTACGGACATTAACGGGGTATCCTGAATACTGTCATTGACGGACATTAACAGGTTATCCAGAATACTGTCATTGACGGACATTAACGAGGTATCCAGAATACTGTCATTGACAGACATTAACAGGTTATCCAGAATTCTGTCTTTTACGGACATGAACGGGGTATCCTGAATACTGTCATTGACAGACATTAACGAGGTATCCAGAATACTGTCATTGACAGACATTAACAGGTTATCCTGAATACTGTCATTGACGGACATTAACGAGGTATCCAGAATACTGTCTTTTACGGACATTAACGGGGTATCCAGAATACTGTCATTGACAGACATTAACAGGTTATCCAGAATACTGTCACTGACGGACATTAACGAGGTATCCAGAATACTGTCATTGACAGACATTAACAGGTTATCCAGAATTCTGTCTTTTACGGACATGAACGGGGTATCCTGAATACTGTCATTGACAGACATTAACGAGGTATCCAGAATACTGTCATTGACAGACATTAACAGGTTATCCAGAATACTGTCTTTTACGGACATTAACGGGGTATCCTGAATACTGTCATTGACAGACATTAACGAGGTATCCAGAATACTGTCATTGACAGACATTGAGAGGTTATCCAGAATACTGTCTTTTACGTACATTAACGGGGTATCCTGAATACTGTCATTGACAGACATTAACAGGTTATCAAGAATACTGTCATTGACGGACATTAACAGGTTATCCAGAATACTGTCATTGACGGACATTAACGAGGTATCCAGAATACTGTCATTGACAGACATTAACAGGTTATCCAGAATACTGTCTTTTACGGACATGAACGGGGTATCCTGAATACTGTCATTGACGGACATTAACAAGGTATCAAGAATACTGTCATTGACGGACATTAACAGGTTATCCAGAATACTGTCATTGACAGACATTAACGGGGTATCCAGAATACTGTCATTGACAGACATTAACAGGTTATCCAGAATACTGTCTTTTACGGACATGAACGAGGTATCCAGAATACTGTCATTGACAGACATTAACAGGTTATCCAGAATACTGTCATTGACAGACATTAACGAGGTATCCAGAATACTGTCATTGACAGACATTAACAGGTTATCCAGAATACTGTCTTTTACGGACATGAACGAGGTATCCAGAATACTGTCATTGACAGACATTAACAGGTTATCCAGAATACTGTCTTTTACGGACATTAACGGGGTATCCTGAATACTGTCATTGACAGACATTAACGAGGTATCCAGAATACTGTCATTGACGGACATTAACAGGTTATCCAGAATACTGTCATTGACAGACATTAACGGGGCATACAGAATACTGCCATTGACAGACATAAACAGGTTATCCTGAATACTGTCATTGACCGAGAATATGTTTATACATCATGCTGTCATTGACGCTCAGTAACTATGTGATATAATCGAGATACACGCGAACACCTGGTGTCATCAACACGCATGGACTCTCACAATATGATAACTCGATAATAGATTGAGAAGCTGGTAAACGCGAACACATGTTGCCATTTGAACATTTAAACAGTATAATTGACCAAGATTTAATGCACATAAAACTTTTTAGAAAAGTTTTGAACGCTGTGATATTGTTTTATACCGATTTAGTTTAACACTGCTACTATGTATACGTTATGACGAGGATACACGGAATTTCTCTGTCTCTCTCTCTCCCTCTCTCTCCCCCTCTCTCTCTCCCTCTCTCTCTCTCTCTCTCTCTCTCTCTCTCTCTCTCTCTCTCTCTCAGTGTTTCTTAATGAAAAGAACAATTTATGATTAAATGTTTTTAATTTAAGCGCGTAACGCATAGCGCATTAAAGACCAGTTTAACTTGTGACATCCAACAGGCCTCCATTGTTCAATGGACATACAGACAGCCACGACGGCTTCCCCGTGCATGCTGGTGCTGACGATGTTACAGGCATCACAGACGCCGGAGAGCAGCGAGTGAAAGACAACCCGGATATTGAGTGTTCACTATCATTGCTTATGCCTCTCTTCATTCCCACCGAGGCGCATCTCCCTGCGTCTCTCCCCCTCCTCACTGCACCAGGCACCGTTGAACAATGGTCTTATATTACGGGGCTGCGTAGCTTTGGGAATCTTCCAAATTTGGGGGAAAATGCAGATACAGCACCATTTTAAGAATTAAAAAAACATCACCAGTTGTTGCATACTGTCAATAAATACTGTGCTGTTAGTAAGAATAAGGGAAGGGTGAGTGAGTGAGTGAGTACTGAGTGAGTGAGTGAGTGAGTGAGTGAAATCTTAGTGACACATACAATAATTCAGCCATACAGTGATGTGTTTGTTTGTTTGTTTGTTTATTTGTTCAACGCCACACTCAGCAATGGTCGAGCAATATGACGGCGAGTCGGCCAACTTTGAATAATCGAGTCTGGACCAGACAAACGAGTCATTGATAGTATGAGCAGCGTCCAATGTTGTCGTGGTAGAGGAAACGGTTAGACGACCGTTACAAGAGGCAGAGATGGATTGGGACCTTTTCTAACCCGGAAAGGGCAGCGTGACCTGAGTCCCCCATACAACTGGCTTCATAAATGTGGAGTTTGAACTCCTGTTCACAGCCTGAGATGTGGAGGCTTTAACCCTAAGTTTCAGTGGTGTCTCAGCTTTGATGCACCTTCGAGTGAATGACGAGAGAACGCTTTAACCACTATACTTGATTTGACTGAGTGACGCGCCTTGACCACTATCTTTGATGTGAGTGAGAGAGGAGCTTTAACCACTATCTTTGATGTGACAGGGTCGGGTGGTCAGGCCCGCTGACCTGGTTGTTGCATGTCATCGTATCCCCATTGCGTAGATCGATGCTCATGATGTCAATCACTGGATTGTCTGGTCTAGACTAAGTTATTTACAGACCACTGTCATGTAGCTGGAATGTTGCTAAGTACCGCGTTAAACAAACAAACAAAGAAACAAACAAACCAGCATAGTTTGGGGGAGCTGATCCAGGTCCAGGTTTTGGTCCAAACTCGATTATTTACATAACGCCGTCATATGGCTGGATATTGCCGTGGCGTCAAACAACAAACAAACAAACATATGTCTTTACTGCTATAGGTCCATTTAACTGAGCGACCAAAGCGTCAGGTAACTCGTCGAAATACTCTGTACGTGGTGATGTGGCGGTAGTCTGTTTCACTGTCTCGGAACCATATTACCGTATTCGACGTAATAAGCGCCCAGGGCGCTCTCAAAATTAGAAATAGGGGGTTCTTATTAGAATATCTTTTGGGTGAGAAAAAAAATAGAGTTGAAAGATCGTAAATTTCGTGGTTTATGCTGACAGCCTGAAATGATACAAAAGAAAAGTATGTGCGTATTATACAGGACAGATATATTTTCCAGAATTTAATTGCCCATAATTAAGGGTGCTTATAAAACACGAGTGCGTATTATACACGAATAAATAAGTCTTGTGTACATTGATCAATCGGAAGGGGTGCTAATTGGGATTGTTCACTAGCCAATATATTAGCAAATATCGCCGTAGGCGCTTCTTAGAGCGGGGACGAGCGTTACTGTTACGTTTATTATGTCGAATACGATATGTTCCCTTCCGGGCAGCCCTTACTGTAATACAAAAGCCCTAAATGAAGCAAGTCTAGATTTCCCCCATCTCACCGGGGCTCCTTTTCAATAAAAATAAGTTTCTATGAAAATTATATACCAGTATTTTTAGAGGATAAGCGTCAGTCTCATGTGGCGGCGGTTCAAACATATATATGTATTGAACAAAGTGACAGCTTGTTGACTCTTGGTAGCATCAAATACATGTTGAACAATCTCTCCTTCGTGAATAACAAACTGCACATATTTTGACCATAATGTGTTCTAAAGGCTGCCATGGAGCGCTCGTTCCAATCGCTGCTCAATCCCAAAACGAGGCTAACATTTTCGTGCTGCACATATGTAGTTAGCGCAAATTGGTTTTACAGCACATAAGTCCTCAATGATGGTCATAACGCTTGCGCCGTGTGCAGAAAGGGAAATCCTCTGTGACGTATTTCAGTCACGTGTTCATTCGTTCATTCATTCGTCACCACTCGCCCCTTTCCGTAACCTGCAAGAAGACTCGTTCCCCTATCGATGAATGTTATGTGCGAAAATACGACAAACCAATCAGAATGCGCGTATGATTTCAAGTTCTTCGTCAAAGAATCCCTCAGATATAATTTTTGATTTTACATATGTCTTGCATCTAAACATATACCCAAGACACAGTTAAATGTGTTCAATCATACTGTATAATACCTTAAGTCCCGATTTGTCTTAAATAGCCTCTGGAATATATATGACATATGGGAAATTTGCTTGAATCATTACGCAACGAGTTGACAATTTATTTAGTTATGCCCGTTTGCGCTTAGACGGAACCCAGTCGCAAAAGAATGGTCACGAGAGGGGCACGGGTCGCTATTCGGCTTGTCCCGGAATAACACGAGTTGGTCACGAATGGTGTTATGTTAGGTCTTCCAGCATTTGGGTATCGCTCGATGGCAATTTCATAAACGATATACCAAGAAACCTGAACCCCAGTTAACGAAGGTTTCTATGTATATGCATTGCAATGCCTCACACAGGGTTCCATCTTCCCGGGGCAAGGGAGTTAACTGACTGTAAAAGTCCACCTCTGCCGAACTAGGCTGGAATTTTGGAGTTATATTTTGGCTGGACTAACGAGTCTATGCATAGACCAATCAAAATCGCGTAACGAAATTGACATCCTGTTCGTATACAACATGAATTTCAACGTGCAGATTTAGGTCGCTTCCAGGGTTTACAAAGGATGTGTACCGTCAACTGGGCGTCGACAGATATTTTCCAAATCTGTTCATGTTTTAAATCAAGGTGCTCACGTTATTTGATGCACTTCGAGAAATAAGACCTGTTTTATTACAATATAGATCTTTATCAACGATCAGATCGTCATGGTTGGGCGCCGCCATTTTGTCTTAAACAAAAGCAAGAGATATGAGAGATGGAATCTGATTGGTCAAAAGGAGGGGCACAGAAGGGACATAACTTGTAATAGCAACTGCAGGGCCCACTTGCAAAAAGCGATCTTAGCGCTAAGACTATTTTAAGCCTATGTTAAAGTATGGGAGTTACGATTATCTTAGCTCCGTGGCGCTCCGATCGAGCCCAAGGGTCGAAACTGGACTTTTAGATCACGGGGTTCGAACCTCAACCCAGTTCCGAGGTCACGCCAACACCAAGATCTTATATAACTTTCTGGGTGCTCTAGAAGTGCGCAAATTTGGCAGTGGGACAAGTTAACGTTAAAGCTTTCGTTCACAACGATAACAATACTTCCCTCTTACGGACAGTGTATGAACATGATATAAAAAGACTAATGAACGAGGCGTAAAACCCAATGCATTCACCCAACCATCAACATGGAAGTATGTTTCTGGGACTTCAGTTAAGTCTTTGTTGAGAAGTGAGTCAGACTATGACAAACAGACACTGGTGCAGTTCTTAAGTTAACAGAAGCACAAATAACCGGATCTCAGAAAACTGCTTGACATTTAAAAACCCAATACATACGCGAACTTGCATGCATGCATGCATACTTACGCCTATGCACGTGCTCAGATCACCATCTGTTCCCATATCTATAATAACCATCCAACTATGCCCTATTCCTTTAAGAGCATAATATGGTTGCTAAGGGGATCCATTCTCCTCACTTTCCGCGTTTTCTGGGCTGTTATGGTATTTTACATCGAGCTCGTTTCCAAATTCTTCCCTGGTAGGGATTCCCGTACTATTATACAGACACTTGCAGCATCCATACATCGGGGGATTACATTTATCCGAACAATTCAAGGTAGTCCGCATCCCGGAAAGTGTCGAGGTGTCCTGAATGATGATCGGCGTAGTCACGCCAGATGCAACATTCCCAGCAACCTTTGCGGTACATCTGAGGCGGCGTGTGCAGTCGCTGTAATTTCAGTCTTTGCTCAGCTCACTTGATCACGGGAAACTCTCGTATAACTTGACCGGGCAAAACCATTACTAAATGGCGCATGCGCAGTGTAAATGTAACTCAGCCATAACATACCTTCTAAAGTGTGGTCTTGTGTGTGAGATAATTTTCGACTAAAGCATTTTTTTATAATAAATTGGCTACATTAAAAAAAAGACTCGCCAACGACTTTGTTGAAATGTTTCGAGGTATAATTATATTGAACCGCAAAAGAAACGTCACCATGGATAGATATGAGAAACCTTATCTGTCCAAACACTGAAAACATACTTTGAGACATATTAAAAGATGAAACTTGGCAAAATTGATCATCAAGGTTGAAATTAAAGTGTCAAATGTTCTTAAATGAAACACAACACTAGTCTCTGAGAAAATGGTATCACAAGTCAGTATCTCGTGTGTCCGCCATGTGCATTGATGACTGCCGTGCAACGTGGATACCTGGAATGGATGAGGCGGTTGTTGAAGTCAATAGGCACTTGAGCCCACACTCTGAGGAACGCCTGACGCGGTTCAGCTGCAGTTGTCGGCCTTGGTCGGACGTCATTCAGCCGTCTCGTCCCACAGGTGCTCACTGGAATTTACATCGGGACTGATGGCAGGCCACTGCATGGTTCTGATGCCATTCTGCTGGAGGAGTGTGGGCACGGGCGTTATCATGCTGAAACTCGTGGTTGCGGCGATGTGCCTAATGAGGTATGGCGTATGGTCTCAAGACTTGATCAATGGACCGAGCTGCTGTGACACCATTGCCTCTCCCTGGAAGACCAAAGGCCGACCCTCAGTGCAAGACCAATTCCACCCCACACCATGATGCTCGGACCACCCCACGAGTCTCTCTCAACAACACAAGCATCCGAATAACGTTCCCCACGGCGTCACCAGACTCTCGCTCTGCCACCTGCTGTTGAGATACAGTTACGTCTCTCGTCTGAGAAGAGGGCTCTTCTCCATTGCTGGTGGCGCCAATGCTGGTGCTGTGTTGCCCATTGAAGACGGTACCGGCGATGACGTAGTGTCAGAAAGGGTCCTCGGTGTGGCATGTGACAGTGGAGATCTCTGCTCGTCAATCGTCGACGCACGGTGTCCGCACTAATGTGTCGCTGGTGTTTCCCCATGGTCTGTCGAGCAGTTTCCGCAGCAGTAACAAACCGATCTTGAAGTTGCTGTCGCACAATCTGATGATCATTACGTCGGGTGGTGACCCTCGCTCTTCCACTATTGGTCGGTCATCTGTGGTGTTGGTGGACTTGTGCCGTTGCTGGAGCCTGTATATGGACTTGAAATGCATTGGCTACTTGCCGGGCGGTTTGTCCTGCTTGCAATCGTCCTAGGGCTTGGTGTCGCTGATTTCTTGTCAATCTTGGCACGTGGTAGCAATTCAATAACGAATGAATGTTATCCGATCCGGGTGGATTTTTAAAGGGCAAGAAATGGGGGAACGCATGTACATTTCAATTTGCACGGAACTCACGTGCTTCGGGTTACAATGGCCGTTGTCGTGATGCGTTTGGGCGATCGGTTTTATTGTCATCTGCTTTGTTTTTTTATCATCAAATTTCATTTTTCCGGACAAGGTAATGTTATTATTACAAAAATTATCCAGTTATTTAAATGACAACTTTTCATGCAATGTTACTTGGGGTGACGTTTCTTTTGCGGTTCAGTATATAACCATGCACAGTGTTTTATATTCGCAGTGTGTAATCTTGAGGACAATCAGAGTATCGTCCTGTTTCGTACGTTGTGTTCCGGTTAAGGAACTCGGGTAAGACCTCCATTCAACACCACTCGCCCCTTTCCGTAACCCGCAAGAATTCGGCTTGTCCTGGAATGACACGAGTTGGTCACAAATGGTAAGAACGTATCAATAGCTCCCTTCGTCATTTTCCGTAATTCATTCGAAACTCATACTCCGGAAAGAAGAAAGTAAGGCGATGTCATGTCTGCACAAGACCCGTGAAGGTCCGGGGTAGAATAGGTCTTCAGCAACCCTTTCTTGTCGTAATAGGCGACACTGCTTGTCGTAAGAGGCGACTAACGGGATCGGGTGGTCGGGCTCGCTGATGGTACCCTAATCGCTTCCAAGGTTCAGTAGAGAGAACGTTTGAATGGAGAGTGGAAGGTCGGTGGTTCGATCACCATCCGCCTCATTATCGAAAAACGTCAACTGATGATACTTGTTGTTACCTTGTCTGGCGCTCGGCATTAAGGGGCTTAAATAAGGACTGGTCGGTTCTGAGTCTACTGTGTCTGAGTGGGGTATTCATGTTAAAACGCGACATGGTATCTCAGTGGGCTAGCACTGTGATATCAGCATTAGTCCACTCACGCGCGCAGGCACACACACACACACACACACACACACACACACACACACACACACACACACACACACACACACTCTCACTCTCTCTCTCTCTCTCTCTCTCTCTCTCTCTCTCCCCGTGGATGCTGGTGCTGACGATGTTACAGGCATCACTTCCGGGGATCAGCTAGTGTAAGACATCCCGGATATTTTGAGTGTTCACTATCATTGCTGGCATAATGTCTAATGCCTCTCTTCACCCCCCCCCCCCCCCCCCCCCCCCCCCCCTGGCCCATCTCCCTTGTCTCCCCCCCCTCACTGCACCAGGCACCGCTGAACAATGGTCTTACATTACAGTGCTGCGAAACTTTGGGAATCTTCCAAATTTTGGGGAAAATACAATTATATCACCATTTAAGTATAAAAACATCACCAGTGTTGTTGCATACTGTCAATAAGTACTGTGCTGCTGCTGCTCTCTCTCTCTCTCTCTCTCTCTCTCTCTCTCTCTCTCTCTCTCTCTCTCTCTCTCTCTCTCTCTCTCTCTCTCAGTTTTACCAAATTACTAATTTAATGACAAAGTCAGATCTGCCGTTCCACACACATACAGCCGACTTACAACAACGAAAGAACCGAAGGAGGCGAAGTTGACCCAAAGTCGGCGATGTTACAACGTGTCATGTTCGGCTAAAACCGTCGTGCACGACGTCACTGGCGTCATATTCAAGTCGCACACCAGGAAGTAGATCAATGACACAACTGCTCGGTTTACTGTAACGCATGTCTCTCGGTGGTTCATTGTGGGTAAACTTTCCGCGAAGCGTAGACGCTTCCAAGAATAATTGAGAGAGCTCTTGGCCATTTACCTCACACAAGCCACTCAATTGGGGCAGCGGCCACCTTGGGTTTGAGTTAATGCTCGGACTAATCATTTTTTATCATCCAAAACTGGCTCCCACAGGAGATATCGCTTGGATGAGATCAAGCGATATCTACACTGTAGATATCGCTGCAATAAAATTACATCACAATACTTTGCAGACCATTGTGACGTCACTGTTACCATGACGTCACAATCAAATGACATCACTAATGGCTCTGCTACTGAAGCTGTAAGCAGTACCTTTTTACAGTGAAGACACTGCTAATTACTGTCTACAAATTGAAAAAGTTGGAAGAATGATGTTGGATGATAAAAAAATCTCACCCTCGTGTCTTTTGACATCAAATATATCAACACTCGTTGATGAAAGTGGCAAAAATCCTCGGCAAGCCCCGGAATTTTTCCACTTTTATCGACTCGTGTTGATATATTTGATGTCAAAAGACACTCGGGTGAAATTCTCTATATGGGCTTTTTACATTTTCTTGCCATAAGCAGTAAGAGTATTTGCACTTCTCGCCTCAATTCTCTGTAGGGTTTGATCGTTCAACAATATTACATCTATATCACAGCAACAATGAAACAGGTCAACACTTGGTTGATAGCATGAACAACGATCCAATATGTCAGGGTAGGTTTGAACATCATTCTGGACTTTCAGTGTACTCACCCGATCCTCACGTTTAAGGATAGATCAGCGAGCTTGCAAAGACATTAATCAAGAATTGAAACTGGACGGAAACACGAGATCTATTTAACTACGGAAGTGCTTTTCATTGAGATGCTGTTTTTTATAAATAATAATCAATGAAGATCATAAGAAACCGAACAAGTTAGAAAATCAGTACATCTCCATTCCTTGTCCTGCTCGTGTGAGACATTTTCCCCGACACCCGATATTGGCAGCATATCAGGGCTCATGATTGACAAGGACAGGCATAATTGGCCAAACACGTAAATCTAACGAGATCTAACGAGATTTTGTCCTGACAACAGCGAACCGAATCGCCTTTTCGACGGTAGTGCGGAGCCATCTTCACAGAATTAAAATTACAGAAAGAAAGGTGAAATAAGGACAGAACATATCGGGCAAGCCGTTGATGTGAATTCATCGCTGTGTATACAGTCTTGTGGATATATCCACATCCATTCGCAAGCCAGACCTGTCTGTGTTGAATGTCGAAGGGTCTATCTGTGTGGACCCCAATTACTGTAACGAAGTGGAACGAATTCATTGCCAATTTTGGTCAATATATTAGTCGTTAAAATGCCAAACTAATTCCAATTTAGAATGAAAAAGGGAGAGGACTTTACTGCTGTTATATTTGAGTAATCTGAAACTAATGCTGGGTTAATTGCAGGATACAGGAATATGGAAGGTCAAGGTGACTTCAGTGAATCCGGTGCAGTCGGAACGGGTTTTGGTCGGTATTTGTATACACGTGGCGATAATCTCCAGTCGAGGATTTTTAAAACTTTAGGATTTTTCCATAAAAACATCCGAACCGGGATTGTTTGGATCGTGTAACCTTTGGAATGACTTTATGAAAGTATTCACTATTATGAATAACACATTCCGGGTATAATTTGTGTTGTTACTTGCTGTAAAAATAGTTAAGCATGATAATTAAAAATGATTTATGTGGAGCGATAACCACCACCACTATCAATATTACAGGCATTACGTCCGACTTCGCCATGACCGGAGACACCGCTATTTGGCATCACGTCTCACTTCGCCATGACCGGAGACACCGCTAGGTGGCATCACGTCTCACTTCGCCATGACCGGAGACACCGCCAGGTGGCATCACGTTTCACTTTGCCATGACCGGAGACACCGCTAGGTGGCACCACGTCTCACTTCGCCATGACCGGAGACACCGCTAGGTGGCACCACGTCTCACTTCGCCATGACCGGAGACACCGCTAGGTGGCACCACGTCTCACTTCGCCATCACCGGAGACACCGCTACGGGGCACCACGTCTCACTTCGCCATCACCGGAGACACCGCTAGGTGGCACCACGTCTCACTTCGCCAAGACCGGAGACACCGCTAAATGGCACCACGTCTCACTTCGCCATCACCGGAGACACCACGTCTCACTTCGCCACGACCGGAGACACCGCTAAATGGCACCACGTCTCACTTCGCCATCACCGGAGACACCACGTCTCATTTCGCCATGACCGGAGACACCGCTAGATGGCACCACGTCTCACTTCGCCATCACCGGAGACACCACGTCTCACTTCGCCATCACCGGAGACACCGCTAGGTGGCACCACGTCTCACTTCGCCATCACCGGAGACACCACGTCTCACTTCGCCATCACCGGAGACACCGCTAGGTGGCACCACGTCTCACTTCGCCATCACCGGAGACACCACGTCTCACTTCGCCATCACCGGAGACACCGCTGAGTGGCACCACGTCTCACTTCGCCATGACAGGAGACACCGCTAGGTGGCACCACGTCTCACTTCAGACCCGTGAAGATCCGAGGTAGAATGGGTCTTCAGCAACCCATGCTTGCCGTAACAGGCGACTAACGGGATCGGGTGGTCAGGCTCGCTGATTTGGTTGATGCATGTGATCGTATCTCAATTGCCTAGATCAATGCTCATGATATCAACCACTGGATTTTCTAGTCAAGACTCGATTATTGACGGACCGCCGTTATATAGCTGGAATATTGCTGAGTGCGGCGTCAAGCAACAAACAAACAAACAAACTCCGACTTCGCCATGACTGCAGATTCCGCTAGGGAACATTATGTCCGACTTTACCTCGACCGGTGACACCGCTAGGTGGCACCACGTCTGACATCACCATGACCGCAGATTCCGCTAGGAGGCTTTACGTCTGACTTCGCCATGATCGCAGAGACTTCGCCGTGACTGCAGATTGCGCTAGAGGGCATTACGTCCGACTTCGCCATGACCGGAGACACCGCCAGGTGGCACCACGTCTTACTTCGCCATGACCGAAGATTCCGCTTCGGGGTACTTAGTCCCACTTCGCCATGAGCGGAGATACCGCTAGGGGGCACTAAATGTCCTATGCTCGCTTGCTTTCTTAATCAATGCATGGACCAATCTGCCCGACTCATCGCTATGGGTTGGTAGGTGGAGGAATAGCATCCACACACAATCTCCCCTTATCAGATACGTCTTGGCATGTTATCGCTTTTCAAGAGAAGAAACACATGCTGAGACAATAAATCATGGCCTCAGTTAAACTACTCGCTGAATCCGTCCATCCCATGATAAGTAGAAGACAGGCGGACCACCATATGACTAACAGCCGTGTTCTTGTTTTACTTCTGGAAACACCAACATATCCTGTATTTCTTATAGGTTTTTGACTCGTGATTGACTGCATAGGAAGACTGCTGATCCAGTGCTCGAAACAAGATTTTACAGGCGCTCACTGAGACAATTTACCTCCTGCCCCACCGCCTCAGACGTCGTACAAGGTGTTGGTGGAGGTTGGATGGGATATGACGTCGCGTCCAAGAACACACTTTTGTAGCGACGTGCATGTACGTGTGTGTGACTGCTTGTACAAGTCCGGACTGATGCCGATTTATAGTGCTAGCACACTGAGATACCATGCCGCAGTTTAACATGAATACACCACTCAGACACAGTATACTGACTCCGAGCCGACCAGTCCTTGTTTTAGCCCCTTGATGTCGAGAGCCAGGCTGTGTAACAACAAATACCATCTTTTAACGTCTTTTGGTATGACGCGACTGGGGATCGAACCCCGGACCTTCCGCTCCCCGGGCGGACGCTCTACTATTAGACCACGGAGGCGGTACGTTATACAAGGCCGACGGGGTGTCCATTTCGTTAATGTTATATTTTAGGAATACAAATTGTATTATATGAGCCTTTAGCGAGTATGAAGGATATTGTTTACTCTCATATATACTCACTATGATACGAGTATATACTCCTGGTTACAATAGGTCCCCGCAACCCATGTTGGCAGGTGACTTGGTTGATGCTCACAATATCGACCACTGGGTTGTCTAGCCAAGACTTACCGGCCACCGGCATAAAGATGGAGTGTTGCTGAGTGCGGCATGTCTTGTTAAACAACAGACAAAACAAACATCACATGAACTCATATCATGTCCTTCTTAAAATAAACGAAGCTACTTCAGTCGAGGTTCAGACAGATGATGCCAGAAAACCAGTGCATAATTAACATGGCAGATTTATGCGCACTTGACTGTCAGATTTCTGGGTTGTATTTTCAATTTTTAAAGCGTGAATGTCACATTAACTTGACGTGTCTCGGAATCATTTCTTTTGCACTCTAGGTTCCTTTTAGATTCATTACTGGAGCCATCTGATTTCATTTCGTGTGCACACTAGATTCCTAAAAGCTTCATTTCCCGGAACCAACTGATTTCATTTCTTGTGTACACTAGATTCCTATAAGCTTTGTGACCGCAGCCAACTGATTTCATTTCTTGTGTAAACTAGATTCCTATAAGCTTCATTTCCCGGAACCAACTGATTTCATTTCTTGTCCACACTAGATTCCTATAAGCTTCATAACCGCAGCCAACTGATTTCATTTCTTGTGTAAACTAGATTCCTATAAGCTTCATTTCCCGAAACCAACTGATTTCATTTCTTGTGCACACTAGATTCCTATAAGCTTTGTTACCGCAGCCAACTGATTTCATTTCTTGTACACACTAGATTCCTATAAGCTTCATAACCGCAGCCAACTGATTTCATTTCTTGTGCACACTAGATTCCTATAAGCTTTGTGACCGCAGCCAACTGATTTCATTTCTTGTGTAAACTAGATTCCTATAAGCTTCATTTCCCGAAACCAACTGATTTCATTTCTTGTGCACACTAGATTCCTATAAGCTTTGTGACTGCAGCCAACTGATTTCATTTCTTGTACACACTAGATTCCTATAAGCTTCATAACCGCAGCCAACTGATTTCATTTCTTGTGCACACTAGATTCCTATAAGCTTTGTGACTGCAGCCAACTGATTTAATTTCTTGTGCACACTAGATTCCTATAAGCTTTGTGACCGCAGCCAACTGATTTCCTTTCTTGTGCACACTAGACTCCTATAAGCTTTTTGACCGCAGCCAACTGATTTCATTTCATGTGCACACTAGATTCCTATAAGCTTTTTGACCGCAGCCAACTGATTTAATTTTGTGTGCACACTAGATTCCTATAAGCTTTTTCACCGCAGCCAACTGATTTAATTTCTTGTGCACACCAGATTCCTATAAGCTTTGTGACCGCAGCCAACTGATTTCATTTCTTGTGCACACTAGACTCAAATAAGCTTCATTTCGCGAAACCAACTGATTTCATTTCTTGTGCACACTAGATTCCTATAAGCTTGATTTCGCGAAACCAACTGATTTCATTTCTTGTGCACACTAGATTCCTATAAGCTTCATTACCACAGCCAACTGATTTCATTTCTTGTACACACTAGATTCCTATAAGCTTCATAACCGCAGCCAACTGATTTCATTTCTTGTGCACACTAGATTCCTATAAGCTTTGTGACCGCAGCCAACTGATTTCCTTTCTTGTGCACACTAGACTCCTATAAGCTTTTTGACCGCAGCCAACTGATTTCATTTCGTGTGCACACTAGATTCCTATAAGCTTTTTGACCGCAGCCAACTGATTTCATTTTGTGTGCACACTAGATTCCTATAAGCTTTTTCACCGCAGCCAACTGATTTAATTTCTTGTGCACACCAGATTCCTATAAGCTTTGTGACCGCAGCCAACTGATTTCATTTCTTGTGCACACTAGACTCAAATAAGCTTCATTTCGCGAAACCAACTGATTTCATTTCTTGTGCACACTAGATTCCTATAAGCTTGATTTCGCGAAACCAACTGATTTCATTTCTTGTGCACACTAGATTCCTATAAGCTTCATTACCACAGCCAACTGATTTCATTTCTTGTGCACACTAGATTCCTATAAGCTTCATTTCGCGAAACCAACTGATTTCATTTCTTGTGCACACTAGATTCCTATAAGCTTCATTTCGCGAAACCAACTGATTTCATTTCTTGTGCACACTAGATTCCTATAAGCTTCATTTCCCGAAACCAACTGATTTCATTTCTTCTGCACACTAGATTCCTATAAGCTTCATAACCGCAGCCAACTTATTTCATTTCTTGTGCACACTAGATTCATATAAGCTTTGTGACCGCAGCTAACTGATTTCATTTCTTGTGCACACTAGATTCCTATAAGCTTTGTGACCGCAGCCAACTGATTTAATTTCTTGTGCATACTAGATTCCTATAAACGTTATAACAGCAGCCAACTGATTTAATTTCTTGTGCATACTAGATTCCTATAAGCTCTGTGACCGCAGCCAACTGATTTCCTTTCTTGTGCACACTAGACTCCTGTAAGCTTTTTGACCGCAGCCAACTGATTTCATTTCGTGTGCACACTAGATTCCTATAAGCTTTTTGACCGCAGCCAACTGATTTAATTTTGTGTGCACACTAGATTCCTATAAGCTTTTTCACCGCAGCCAACTGATTTCATTTCTTGTGCACACTAGACTCAAATAAGCTTCATTTCGCGAAACCAACTGATTTCATTTCTTGTGCACACTAGATTCCTATAAGCTTGATTTCGCGAAACCAACTGATTTCATTTCTTGTGCACACTAGATTCCTATAAGCTTCATTACCACAGCCAACTGATTTCATTTCTTGTACACACTAGATTCCTATAAGCTTCATAACCGCAGCCAACTGATTTCATTTCTTGTGCACACTAGATTCCTATAAGCTTTGTGACCGCAGCCAACTGATTTCCTTTCTTGTGCACACTAGACTCCTGTAAGCTTTTTGACCGCAGCCAACTGATTTCATTTCGTGTGCACACTAGATTCCTATAAGCTTTTTGACCGCAGCCAACTGATTTCATTTTGTGTGCACACTAGATTCCTATAAGCTTTTTCACCGCAGCCAACTGATTTAATTTCTTGTGCACACCAGATTCCTATAAGCTTTGTGACCGCAGCCAACTGATTTCATTTCTTGTGCACACTAGACTCAAATAAGCTTCATTTCGCGAAACCAACTGATTTCATTTCTTGTGCACACTAGATTCCTATAAGCTTGATTTCGCGAAACCAACTGATTTCATTTCTTGTGCACACTAGATTCCTATAAGCTTCATTACCACAGCCAACTGATTTCATTTCTTGTGCACACTAGATTCCTATAAGCTTCATTTCGCGAAACCAACTGATTTCATTTCTTGTGCACACTAGATTCCTATAAGCTTCATTTCGCGAAACCAACTGATTTCATTTCTTGTGCACACTAGATTCCTATAAGCTTCATTTCCCGAAACCAACTGATTTCATTTCTTGTGCACACTAGATTCCTATAAGCTTCATAACCGCAGCCAACTTATTT
This sequence comes from Haliotis rufescens, assembly GCF_023055435.1. Lineage (NCBI taxonomy): Eukaryota > Metazoa > Mollusca > Gastropoda > Lepetellida > Haliotidae > Haliotis > Haliotis rufescens. Next base: position 243,433 of record NW_025964387.1, read on the forward strand.
CATTTCTTGTGCACACTAGATTCATATAAGCTTTGTGACCGCAGCTAACTGATTTCATTTCTTGTGCACACTAGATTCCTATAAGCTTTGTGACCGCAGCCAACTGATTTAATTTCTTGTGCATACTAGATTCCTATAAACGGTATAACAGCAGCAAACTGATTTCATTTCTTGTGCATACTAGATTCCTATAAGCTTCATAACCGCAGCCAACTGATTTCATTTCTAGTGCACTCTAGATTCCTATGAGCTTCATAACAGCAGCCAACTGATTTCATTTCTTGTGCATACTAGATTCCTATAAGCTTCATAACAGCAGCCAACTGATTTCATTTCTTGTGCACACTAGATTCCTATAAGCTTCATAACAGCAGCCAACTGATTTCATTTCTTGTGCATACTAGATTCCTATAAGCTTCATAACAGCAGCCAACTTATTTCATTTCTTGTGCACACTAGATTCCTATAAGCTTCATAACAGCAGCCAACTGATTTCATTTCTTGTGCATACTAGATTCCTATAAGCTTCATAACAGCAGCCAACTGATTTCATTTCTTATGCATACTAGATTCCTATAAGCTTCATAACAGCAGCCAACTGATTTCATTTCTTGTGCACACTAGATTCCTATAAGCTTCATAACCGCAGCCAACTGATTTCATTTCTTGTGCACACTAGATTCCTATTAGCTTCATAACCGCAACCAACTGATTTCATTTCTTGTGCATACTAGATTCCTATAAGCTTCATAACAGCAGCCAACTGATTTCATTTCTTATGCATACTAGATTCCTATAAGCTTCATAACAGCAGCCAACTGATTTAATTTCTTGTGCACACTAGATTCCTATAAGCTTCATAACCGCAGCCAACTGATTTCATTTCTTGTGCATACTAGATTCCTATAAGCTTCATAACAGCAGCCAACTGATTTCATTTCTTGTGCATACTAGATTCCTATAAGCTTCATAACAGCAGCCAACTGATTTCATTTCTTGTGCATACTAGATTCCTATAAGCTTCATAACCGCAGCCAACTGATTTCATTTCTTGTGCATACTAGATTCCTATAAGCTTCATAACCGCAGCCAACTGATTTCCTTTCTTGTGCACACTAGATTCCTATAAGCTTCATAACCGCAGCCAACTGATTTCATTTCTTGTGCATACTAGATTCCTATAAGCTTCATAACAGCAGCCAACTTATTTCATTTCTTGTGCACACTAGATTCCTATAAGCTTTGTGACCGCAGCCAACTGATTTCATTTCTTGTGCATACTAGATTCCTATAAGCTTCATAACAGCAGCCAACTGATTTCATTTCTTGTGCACACTAGATTCCTATAAGCTTCATAACAGCAGCCAACTGATTTCATTTCTTGTGCACACTAGATTCCTATAAGCTTCATAACAGCAGCCAACTGATTTCATTTCTTGTGCACACTAGATTCCTATAAGCTTCATAACAGCAGCCAACTGATTTCATTTCTTGTGCACACTAGACTCAAATAAGCTTTATGACCGCAGCCATTTGATTTAATTTAATATAAATGTTGATTTTATTGATATTCAAAATACGTTTTTAATGGTAGAAAAGTGAATTATCCTCTTTCTTTTGATGTTACATACTTTACAGACCTTCTAATAGTACCACAGATTGTCTCCTTCATTCGGCGAACACTTGTCGCTGTCTGGAGGAAGGTCGCGTCCAAGATTATTGCACTTATACGGCGACGTGCATGCTGGTGTGTGTCTGTGTGTGTGGCTGCTTGTACTAGCCCGGACTGATGCCGATTTATATTGCTATCACACTGAGATACCATGCCGCAGTTTAACATATATAACCATATCAGACACGGTATACTGACCAGTACTTGTTTTAACCCTTAGTATCGTGCGCCACACAGGGCAAAAACAAGTACCATCTTTAAGCGTCTTTTGGTATGACGCGGCTCGGGATCGAACCCCGGACTTTCCGTTCTCCGGTCGGACGCTCTACGGAGGCGCTTCTGGAGGAAGGACATCAGGGACATGTACCGTGTAAGTCAACGAATGACAGCATACTTTATTAAGTAATAAAGTAATTCGAGATGAAGTACAAGAGTGAGTGAGTGAGTATGATTTAACGCCGCTTTTAGCAATATTCCTCCAAAATCATAGCGGGGGACACAAGAAATGGACTTCACACATTGTACCATGTAGGGAATCGAACCCGGGTCTTTGGCGTGACGAGCGAATGCTTTAACCACTAGGCTACTCCACCGCCACATGAAATACGGTGCTTCTCATGTGATGTGTTTTGATAGCACATTGCGACAACATCCACAGTCATCAGAAAGGCAATTCCGACATTATTAGCATGTGTTTATGAATGACTGATTAAGCAATGGTAAGGTTTAAGGATTTCAACATTTTCACAATGTCTCAAAACACGGAGATTAGAACTGCCCCTAACTATATAACATTTGTGCATACTGCCGCATTACTAAACTTCTTGCACTCTGATAAAGATGGTCTTTACTCATATACAATCATATCATGTCATGCCTGAAAAAGTCCTCCTTCATCTTTCTATACATTTCATCAGACAGAATATATTGCTTTTATTTATGAACTTGGCAAGGACCTACTAACATTTATGTTTGAGCAATAAAAACAATAAATTTGCACTCGTTTATCCAACTAGACAAATGATTAAAAACAATCTTTACAAATTTCAAATTAGTTTGAGAAAAACGATTACATATGGTTTATCAAACCTCGTCATGTTACCAACTTAATGCCCCGGCTTATATCTTCGCTTCAGGATTTATTAACGGAGTTCTAGAAATGTATTTTATCACCGTGTGTTTATCATGTTCCCTCCGGCGGTTAATATGTCTGAAATGCCGAGTTACAATGATAATTAACTATAGTTACCATGGTTACAAGAAGATTTGAAATGCAGATAAGTGAAATAGACCCAGCATTTTATTTGTATATAACCGTGTTAATTTCATATAAGCTGCACATGTTAGTAACGTACATTATAAAAAGTAGTATCTTATTATAATATATTTTTGAATTGGTTAGACAATAGCAGTAATTCGATTGGTTGTTAATGTTAGATATATACTTCATCATGCACAGGTCGTGTATACAGTATAGATTCTCACACCGCTATGGTAACGCACGGAGGACAGTGGCTAGTCTAATGGGTGAAGCGGTTGCTCGTACCGATGGATTAAATGGTTCCAATCCCTACATGGTCTTGCTGTTTCCTGCAATGGTATTGTAGGTAAATTAGACAACAACCAGCGGTGACACATCTTTTACTAAAATAACAGCTTGGGAATGGGGTGTATTTAAATTATACTAGATTGTTAAACGTTGAGAAGTAGGAAGGACATGTTTCCTGTCTATAGTCAGGTCCCGTTATGTCGACCGCCTCCGTGGTCTAGTTGTAGAGCGTCCGCCCGGAAAGCGGAAGGTCCGGGGTTCGATCCAAAAGACGTTAAAAGATGGTACTTGTTGTTACCCTGTCTAGCGCTCGGCATTAAGAGACTAAAAGAAGGACTGTCGGCTCGGATTCAGTATACTGTGTCTGAGTGGGTTATTCATGTTAAACTGCGGCATGGTATCTCAGTGGGCTAGCACTATAAATCACCATCAGTCCGGACTAGTACAAACAGACACACACACACACGTGCATGCACGTCGCTTTATAAGTGCAATAATCTTGAACGCGACGTTAAACTCCATTTCACTTCATCTCACCCCCCGTTATGTCAGCCATGTTTGTATGGAAAACGTTTCACCGAAATTGCCTATGTATAGGCTTAGGTGTGTCTGTGATGTGAGACACCTGCATGTTCTAAATATCCCACTTCAACACGCTTAAGTATTATGATATGGTTCCTTAGTATAGTTAGGCGCTGTATTACGTTGAATATGTCAACCGTCATGTCAAGTAATTGCTACGTCGCGTATGACGCACACAAGCATATCATCAAAACCTTCACGGCAATGCGGAGCGGTGGGGTAGCCTAGTGGGTAAAGCGTTCGCTCATCACGCCGAAGACCCGGGTTCGATTCCCCACATGGGTACAATGTGTGATATTGCTGAAATATTGCTAAAGGCGGCGTAAAACCATACTCACTCACGGCAATGCTTGTTACAGCAGTGCACAGAGCGGAGAGTGACAGCGGTACATGTTAGCTTCCGTTTCTTTGCGCGTTGCTCTCCGGGATAAGGTGATTACAATTTGGGCCATGGCTTAAATCCATAACGATTCTGGGTGAGTAAAATGTCCACGAGACTGTATGGCAGTAGCTGCTTTCCAGTAGCTTCATGTCGATTAATATTCCTGCAGCTTGAGCCTTTGAGGAATACCCGAGCAAATCCTTTTTACCAAGATTACGAGGAGCGTCACACGACACTCGCAAGTTGAGGGTGAGGGTTTACATCATTCAAGGCATCAGTAAATCTTTCAAAACGTTAAAGTTGGAGGATATTTAATAAATTGTCAGCAAGAATACGTGCAGTCAGACAGCTTGTTCTTTAGAAAAAAAGTTAGCAAGATATACGTACCAGTTTCAATAGACAAACGCGAATTACAGTCAAACGTTCACGAAAATTACCGTCAAACGGTGACGTACAAGAACCAGTCACGCGGTGACGATATAAAACAGTCAAACATTCACGAGAAGTACAGTCAAACGTTGACGAGAAGTATAGTCAAACATTGACGGGAACTACAGTCAAACATTGACGAGACGTAGTCAAACATTGAAAATAGCTCTCCCCCTTTTACAAACATTACCGAAACATTGCGAGTTTTCCTGGAATGCGCGCATTAATATTTATTACGTCACAGGGTAAGTGATGTGTCAGTCGGACTGTGACAGTAGCCAATATAGCTCCAACTAAAATCTGTTTCTTATACAGTGGCGAAGCAACATATACGCAAAACAACAATTGTTTTTACTTGCATTTCGCGGCAATCCATCGGTCTGTCCGCTAGAGTAACTGCCCTTTGTCAAAGGGAAGCTACTCTAACCCTAGTCTTTGAGACGTCACGGCCTCGTTCAGACGTTGTTGACAGTCGGTCTGTCCCGTCATAACGTCAAGTACAGTGACCACAGTCAGATGTACACAGAGCGACAAAATGAAACAAGGTAACAATTCAAACATATTTCGGCCAAATCCAACTATTTCAATTTGTGGAAAAGGTTTCAAGCCGCAGAGGTCGACAAGCACAGATATGGCTACTGATCCCGCTTGGCTGGGCCTAGTGCCCTCGCAAAATTGTTTCGAAATTTATATCTCCAAAGTTGCCAAAAGTTATAAGATGCCTTAGCTATATCACAGTTAGACACTGATTTTCAGTATATTAGACTGTTCTTTTGATAATGATAGCAAATATCCCTTTAGTTTATCCAGATTCCCGATGGTTAATTCTGACTCGATCGCCGAATGACAAGGGCGACGCCATGTTGTTTGTAAACACTGAAAGTAGTCCCTACCTGACCTTTGATATTTGCATCTCTATCCGCATATGACCCCAACGGATATCGTTTTTATCCGTTAGCTTTATCCTGCCGAGAAACCTACCCATTATATGATAATATAGGTATATAGGTATCTATAGGATCTATACCGAAACGTCGCTTTTCACAGTATCAAAGAAGTTGTTATCCATAAAATTGTGTCTACCTTGTCATCAGTCAACTTCCAAATAATGCCTTCAAACAATTTATACACATCTAATGTGGATTAACAAAAACAACATGATGGTATGAAAGGGATTAACAACAACAAAGGATAATTGATGATTTATACAGTAATCTGTATGGATTTATAACTTCTTTGACAGCCATTTAGAAGTTGAAGTATAAGTAAGGAAAAGATTTATGTATGTATAAACTTGTCAACCATACTCTGTGTGTCACTTGCTTGATAACGGTGTTAGAACCTACACCGAAACGTCGCTCTTAAATGTAATAAAAGAAGTTGTTCATCCATAAATCTTATCCTTACCTATGGATTTATAGTTGTTATCCCTAAACTATCTTGTCTTTACTGTTAGTTACAGCTTCTAAATGAAACAACTCACCAATGAAACAACTCACTATACTACCCTGAACTAATACATCAGTGTCAGTAGAAATCCTTTCTCGAAGACTATGCTTGTCGTAAGAGGCGACTAACGGGATCGGGTGGTCAGGCTCGCTGACTTGTTGATGCATGGGGTATCCCATTTGCGTGGATCGATGCTCATGATATTAATCACTGGATTGTCTGGTAGAGACTCGATTATATACAGACCGCCGTCATATAGCTGTAATATTGCTGAGTGCGGCGTTAACCAACCAACCAACCAGCCAACCTTTCTCGAAGAAAAACTTCTAAAACAACCCTATAATATGTCAGTCTGACATTGACTCAAGACCCCCCCCCCCCCCCCCCCCCCCCCCCCCCGGTAGATAGATGAGTTACACACAGTTCCGGCACACAGCTGTGTGGTGACTCGCGGGTCATTACCGTGCCTCTGTGGTCGGCGTGACTTTATATAGCGGTACATATCGACACACTGGTGTCTCGCGGGTCATTACCGTGCCTCTGTGGTCGGCGTGACTTTATATAGCGGTATTTCTACACGTCTTTCTTGTGTCTGTTCGTTTAATGGATTTTTAATTCCAGTCTCGTCAACATATTTTTATCCGCAATTGTTTAGATTGTTTTCCATCAATCGATATCAGTTTGAATTAGGGTGATATACTTTAGTGTGGCTTGAAACAGACAGAACTATTTGAAAAAGAAAATGGTATATCTAAAAACGAAATAACGATTATGACACTGTTAAGGCAAGTTGATATATGTAGATCACAGTAATGGCTTAATGGCATAGTGCGGTATTAAATATCCTTCACTCGAGAGATCAGTTTGGCATTTGTAAGATTATTATTATTAGTATATGTTGTTTGTATGTCTACGTTTGGACAAATAAGCCTTCAGGTTCTACTACACTAAATCAGAACTGGTTGTGACAGTGCGGTTTTCGTAGGGAGCCTTCAGTACAGATCAAGAGACATATGCAGGCTGTGATTGGATGTTATTGTGTAAGATTTTTATGTCTTTTAAATGCACATCCATCCAGTAATTAAAACTGCCCATATTTTTCAATATTTGGTGCTGACTTTTTGAACAAGATGACTTGTGCTTTATGTGAGCACAGATATTTTCAAGCAGGTGATATTTGGTGCGGAACTGGGGTTGGTGTGTTCAGCTTCCTGTACTCGGAAAAGGAGCTGGGTAACCTAGCCAAAATTTGTGTTTTTATTGCAGCTTTAAGGCCAGACTGTGCACATATGTACATGTATTGGCTGTTGAATGCCTAGTTATTTTTTAAAAAGCTATAACGTTACTATAGAAGTCTATGGGAAAACATTTGGTTGTGTGTAACCTGTAGTTCCAATTTTGTTCGCGTTATTTTTATTGAATGGTCTGAAAGCCCGAATTAATCAGCTTTACGGTATATTCAGATCCAAATAGTCACAAAGAGCTTATTATATGTTAAAATGGTTACCCATGGAATGAGTGAGTGAGTGAGTATGGTTTTACGCCGCTTTTAGCAATAGTCCAGCAATATCACGGCTGGGGACACCAGAAATGGGCTTCACACATTGTACCCATGTCGGGAATCGAACCCGGGTCTTCGGCGTGACGAGCGAACGCTTTTAACCACTAGGCTACCCGACCACCCCACCCATGGAATGAATGCATTGAAGTTGGCACTGTGCAAAAATGTACAACTTTATTTTCTATATTATCGCAAAGATGAGCATAAGCATGTGTTTCGGAATCACTATCAAATAGTGATGATACCAGGTGTGGGCTATAAAGTGGCGTACCCTGCCCCACTAGTGGCACCCGTCACAAACACATGCAAGGACAAGTCAATTGCTCACCTGAACAAAACACGAAATCATATGGTACAAAGCAAAATGATTATTCTGCTTCCACTGAATTTCGATATGCCCTAGAAAAGCATATAACCCGGACGACCGATGCCATGAGAACTTGAAGATGTACAATATCAGCGTGACTCATCCCGACAGTGATGCGGTAAAAGTTGTGCAAATTCCTTGTGACTCATCCCCCAGCAGACATTGTATGCATGTCCCTCATCCTCGCGTATCCTGGGTAATATATCCTTATTATAGTACGATACACACCCTTGACCAAGGAAGTGACGTCAGTATCTCCTTCTGTCCAATCAGTACCACAGAATTTCTCATGAGAGTTATTTGATTGGACGGCTGTTGTTTTGCGTCATGCCATTCGAATTAGGATCAAAACGAACTGGAGGTCGCGAATGAGTCAAGGATCTTGTAAAAACTACACTGGATAATCGCGGATGTACACTGGATAATCGAGGACATTCCACACTGGATAAGCGAGGGCATAGTACACTGACTAATGGCGGAAATAGTACACTGGATTATCGAGGCTATATTGCACTGTATAATCGAGGGTACAGTACACAGGATAATAGCGGGTGTTGTACCCTGGGTAATCGAGGATACTACACTGGATAACCAAGGATATACTACACTGATAAGTCGAGGATAACTCAGGATACAATATACAGATTACTCGAAATACAGTACACTGATTACTCGAGGATATAATACATTCATTACTCGAGGATATGATACACTCATTACACGAGGATATGATACACTCATTACTCGAGGATATAATACACTCATTACTTAAGGACAAAATACACTCATTACTCGAGGATATAATACTCTCATTACTCGAGGATATAATACATTCATTACTCGAGGATATAATACACTCATTACTCGAGGATATGATACACTCATTACTCGAGGATATAATACACTCATTACTCGAGGATATGATACTCATTACTCGAGGATATAATACACTCATTACTCGAGGATATGATACACTCATTACTCGAGGATATAATACACTAATTACTCGAGGATATAATACACTAATTACTCGAGGATATAATACACTCATTACTCGAGGATATAATACTCTCATTACTCGAGGATATAATACTCTCGTTACTCGACGATATAATACACTTTTTTTCGAGGATATGATACACTCATCCCCGAGGATATAATACTCTCATTACTCGAGGATATAATACTCTCATTACCCGAGGATATAATACTCTCATTACTCGAGGATATAATACACTCATTACTCGAGGATATAATACTCTCATTACCCGAGGATATAATACTCTCATTACTCGACGATATAATACTCTCGTTACTCGACGATATAATACACTCATTACTCGATGATATAATGCACTCATTACTCGAGGATATGATACACTCATTACTCGAGGATATAATACACTGGATACGTTTACAATTTCGGAAACGTTATGTGAACGTGTTGGGACAAAATAGTGATTATTATTGAGTATATCTGAGATTCGAACCCACAGTCAGCGGATCCTGGATGCTAAGGGACACAACTCTACACATAGAGAGGTAAACTATGGCTTCATAAAGAATCCGCGCATCGTGTTTGATCACAAGAGAATCATGTTTGTTTGTTTGTTTGACTTGAGTATTTACAGACCGCCGTCCGATAGCTGGAATACTGCTGGAGAGAGGCGTTAAAGCGACAACAACTCGCTGGTGCGGGAAGAAAGCATTGTTCGAGTCAATACTGCTGTCTCCCAGTTAATGTCAGTCAGGGGAAGACCAGTGACAAACAACTGAGTCACAGCCTACGTCACCGGACAGCACTAGCAGGCACACATTCCCCATGTCATGCTGCCCAAGAGGACATGGCCTTGTAGTCCCACGTTTCCAGGGTTAAATATAAATTGTCAATGCAAGAAAATAACCAGTCTAGATTTTCTGCCGAAACAGATTCCAGATTTGGCGTAAAGGGCAAATAGTTGTGGAAATTTTTTGAATGGACCACTGAAAATCAGTGATGACACCAAAAAGTTCGCAAAAAGATTAAGTATATCCTGCCCTAACGGTAGCACCCGCCATTCATTCAATTTGCATAAAACGTACTACTGCTGCCTGCTGCTACTGCTGCTGCTACTACTACTACTACTACTACTACTTCTACTACTACTACTACTACTACTGCTACTGCTGCTGCTGTCACTACTGCTACTACTACTACTACTACTACTGCTACTGCTGCTACTGCTACTGCTGCTACTACTACCGCTGCTACTACTACTACTACCACTACTACTACTACTACTACTGCTACTGCTACTACCACTACTACTGACCCGTGAAGTTTCCGGGGTAGAATAGGTCTTCAGCAACCCTTGCTTGCCGTAAAAGGTGACTATGCTTGTCGTAAAAGGCGACTAATGGGATCGGGTGGTCAGGCTCGCTGACTTGGTTGATGCATGTCATCGATCCCAATTGCGTGGATCGATGTTCATGATGTCAATCACTGGATTGTCTGGTCCAGACTCGATTATTTATAGACCGCCGTCATGTAGCTGGAATATTACTGAGTGCGGCGTTAAATAACAAACCAACCAATACTACTGCTACTACGACTGCTGCTGCTGCTGCTGCTGCTGCCTGCTGCTACTGCTGCTACTACTTCCGCTGCTACTACTACTACTACTACTGCTGCAGCTACTACTACTACTACTACTACTACTACTGCTGCTACAGCTGCTGCTATTACCACTACTGCTACTACTTCTACTACTGCTGCTGATGCTGCTACTACTTCTACTACTGCGACTACTACTACTACCCTCTAACAGGTCAGTACATTGCCATAATAGAATCGACAGGCATGCCAGAACAATAACACCAACTATACACTGCCATGAGAGTGTCATATAAACACGTTGTACATATCATCGATGTATCTATGGCAGTGCTAGCAACGATAAACCCGTTTCAAATATCGAGTTCTTGTCAACACCCTTATTCTTCAGCGAAATTGTTGATTTCCAAATTTGGGGATGCAGTATTTGTTCTGCAGTCATTCAATCGGCATTCGCATACACCACAATCCTGTTAGTCATGTTTGGCTTATCCAATACCGGGGACTATTCTTACCCTTCTTAAACTAGGCCTTGGTCATGCGTGGTTGGGGCAATGTGTGGAATGGTCGTGTCACTTGTTCAACTGAGGTGTAATCTTTGTTTGTTTGTTTGTTTAACTCCGCACCCAGCAATATTCCATCAATATGACGGCGGTCTGTAAATAATCGAGTCTGGACCACACAACCCAGTGATTGACATCATGATCATCGACCTACGTAAAAAACTAGAACATCACAGATAGAAGTTTAAAACAAGTATATAACCCAAAATTATGACTATTCATAACAAGACAATATATCAAATTGGGATATATATCACTAGCAACTACAGTGAGGAATGGGCTATATATCACTAGCAACTACAGTGAGGCATGGGCTATATATCACTAGCAACTACAGTGAGGCATGGGCTATATATCACTAGCAACTACAGTGAGGCATGGGCTATATATCACTAGCAACTACAGTGAGGCATGGGCTATATATCACTAGCAACTACAGTGAGGCATGGGCTATATATCACTAGCAACTACAGTGAGGCATGGGCTATATATCACTAGCAACTAACGTGGGGCAACCATACTGGGGACCATAGGGACTTACAGTATCTTTGCTTCCTGCATGGACCCCAGCAGGATCGACGCCATCCTTTAAGCCACTGGTGATTATGGAGAAGGTTTAGCCAAAGATTTAAAACCAAACAAATACAGTAAACTACGGTTATAACGAACTCAAAGGGACCACTAATTTTAGTTCGTAATAACCGTAGTTCGTTATAAGCATATAAACAGCATATATACACCAAATGGCCGGGACCAAAAAGTAAGTTCGTAATATCCGTCAGTTCGTTATAAGCGTGTTCGTTATAAACGTAGTTTACTGTATTCTACAATTAAAACACTGGTAGACATAAAATACTTTGAATGACGTGGGCAGGCGTGTAGAATGTGTGAATTTAACAATATGGAAGATGAAATCCATATCATACTTGTACAATGTTTGCTCATACTATAGTAATCTAAAAACTCGTTTCATTTCTGCCAAATATACATGTCCAACATTTCAAAGTTTTAATAAAGCATCGCAACTTTTGTACATCAGGCATTGTCAATAAGAAAGTATCATCTACTGTAACCAGTATCCATTGAGCTACGCCCCTTCGAAACAAGACATATTGTGGCATCAAATTCTAAGTATCGTGCTACTACTTGAGCATTCCACTTAAACAGACCGCCTCCGTGGTCTAGTGGTAGAGCGTTCGCCCAGAGAGCGGAAGGTCGGGGTTCGATCCCCGATCGCATCATACCAAAGACGTTAAAAGATGGTACTTGTTGTTGCCCTGTCTGGCGCTCGACATTAAGGGGCTAAACCAAGGACTGGTCGGCTCGGAGTCAGTATACCGGGTCTGAGTGGGGTATCTATGTCAAACTGAGACATGGTATCTCAGTGGGCTAGCACTATAACATCGGCATCAGTCCAGACTAGTACAAGCACCACAAACACATGCAATGAGTGTAATAATCGTTTTCGCGACGTTCAACTCCATTTCACCTCACCTTTAAATAATCGCTAAAAATATATATGTGTACAGATAAACTCGGCTGTCGGCGATTGCTCAGACAAACAGATTACTTCACCAAATATCAGCGATAAAGTATATCATATATTCCGGAGCATGAACGCAAGGGTAATCAATCAACTCGTGTGACGATGTTGTGGATGTAAGGTTAATGTCAGCCATGTGGTCCACGCACTTTGTGTGTGTCTTTGAAATGTCTCGGGAAAATGCCATCCCCCATGCTTTGGAATTGGTCACACAATATCCTTATAAAGACTGCTGAGGTTGCACTTCTAATCATGATTATGTGTTTAATCATATATGTATATATTTACAACATGAGAGGTTATGCAGGGAAAGCTGGATTTTTGTGCTATTTGGTTCTCATTAGCTGTGAGTATATTAATAGCACCAACATATCTCAATCTCAGTACACGGTTTCATAGTTGATGTTCGCTTCCTCGAAATCCTGAAAAACTATAATACGTACTCAGGATATCAGCCTGGAACTGTAATACGTACTCAAGATATCACCCTGCAACTGTAATACGTACTCAAGATATCAACCTGCAATTGTAATACGTACTCAAGATATCAGCATGGAACTGTAATACGTACTCAAGATATCACCCTGGAACTGTAATACGCACTAATGATATCACCCTGGAACTGCAATACGCACTCAAGATATCAGCCCGCAACTGTAATACGTACTCAAGATATCACCCTGCAACTGTAATACGCACTCAAGATATCACCCTGCAACTGTTATACGTACTCAAGGTATCACCCTGCAACTGTAATATGTACTCAGTATATATCAACCTGCAACTGTAATATGTACTCAAGATATCACCATGCAACTGTAATACGTACTCAATATATCACCCTGGAACTGCAATACGTACTCAAGATATCACACTGTAACTGTAATACGTACTCAATATATCACCCTGGAACTGTAATATGTACTCAAGATATGACCATGCAACTGTAATACAAGTACACGATATCTCACTCCATTGTACGTGGAAGATTGTAGATTCCCCTCGCAACAGATAACATAATTTACAAGGCTAAATAAGTTGGTGTACTGCCATTATTCTCTTAACACTACATCTGTGATGCCCTGGTGGGGCTCAATCCGACGTCACTAGTGCTACATGATTACATGTAATTACCCCAGCTCCGGCAAGAAATCAGTTTTAAGACGCAGTTATATTCTAGCAATACGGCGACATGTACATAACCGGTTCCAGATTTGGCAAACCAGTGGCTGATAGCATGAACAACGATCCCAGCTGTCATACAATCAGCCAGCTCAGACACCGTAACCGCGCCATCATCATCATCAGCAGCAGCAGCAAACTCCACAACAACATCCGATACTGGGGCCTATCGAACAAGACTCCAGCAAGGACTCAAGTATGTTCTGCACTTACAATATAATATTCGAAAATACATCAACAATAGTGAGTGAGTGAGGAAGTTGGCTTAACGCCGCTTTTAACAGTATTCCAGTTAAATCACGGCATGTCAGCTTAACGTGGGAGGAAAGCCCTAAGTCATGCAGGTCTCAGACGTTGACTATTTCAGTGAAACCCACGAGTACGGGTAGGGTGCTGACAAACCTAGAATCATGATAGGGGCGAACCGGGATTCGAAACACAATCATAAGTTCCGACGTTCCCAGGGGACGCAACTCTGCACAACATCAACAATAACAAACAGGTCCTTCGGGCAATATTAATAGATATACAGTAGAACATGGATATAACGAACTACAAGGGACCGGAGAAATCAGTTTGTTCGTTATATACGTTTTCGCTCGGAAACATCCACCAGCTTGGCTAAAGCAAAACACAACACGTTTGTTCGCTCTATCCGTGTTCGTTATATTCGTGTTCTACTGTACAATCTCAACAAATTCGTGCTAAATCTCATCCATGGAGATAGAGCACATGGGGATTTCTAATTTTCCAAAAACGTTTAACTCAAACAGTACCCCTGCAGCCTCTGGGCTCCAGTTCTTTGGATCTTACCTGCAAGGACATGTCGCCAGGTGAACATGACAGCCCACCCGGTGACGCTGCAGCGAACATGGTTTGACGTTGACGTTGTTTCTGTCAAAGGTGAAGGTCAAGCCTCGAATAAGCACATCCAATATGGACCACAACCTGCGACCTCCGGACCTCTTTTGTACCTCTTCTCTTGGTCCATTGCACACGTTTTCTTGGGCGTATTTGTTTGACGTGGTGGGTCTGTTTGACCTGATGTGTTTGATTGTAACAGTTTCCCTCCCGAGAACAAACGGCCTCGTCACTTAGTATCTAATCCATACAGTTTGATTATTTTGTGTTCCGATGTCAATGCGCTGTATTATTCCTGCTCAGATACAATCTGCAGGATGCTAATGCAGCATCACTGTTGAAAGTTAGCTTTAAGTAATATAAGCACATATAAAACAGACTCCTTGCCCGGTTTACTCTACACACTCAACTCTTGTTTTATGGCCATTGAAATCCGTCCGCTCTACAACATCAAACACTTCACTACTATTGGAACTGACCTCTGACCTCAGATTCCACCGCTGCCACCAATATGACCTATGCGCCAAGGTCACCGTCTTCTTTCAAGTTTGGTATCCGATGACGGTTTGCTGAGTACCGTGTAATTGCTCCTTCATTGTGGCTATCCGTCACCACAACAGACGGCCAGACAGGCAGAACCAACAGCTATCCGTCAGTGCTTCGTGACAGACACTCGGAAGACATATAGCAGTTACCACACAGACCCCACAACACCATCTGCACAAGGACTTACCCAGCGTGGCAGCGAACAGCAATAAACAAAATCCCCAAAGCGTTTATGCACATACAATGGATCGCTTGTTGCAGACACTAACGATTAATGAAGTATTCCATTCAAATTCAACCACTTAGTTTTTATGTATACAAACATCCATGTGGTAGGAGCCTCGCTGCGCTTGTCAGTCGCTGGCTGCATTCAACACGTGCTCGTCATGAGCAGCGAATTTATCTAATATGTGTCGATCTCTGCAAGGTGCCATTGCTCGCATGCTGCCAGCGAGATGTCTCCTTTTCCAGATGGTATGCGGCCACGTGACCACTTGACTGCGATCTCCACACAGGTAGAGTCAGGTAGAACGTGGATGGCTGTAAAAGAGGAATAGTATTTAGCCGGTAGTGAGATGTGATATCACCTCTGCAAACTGAGGCGACTCTCTGTGTCTCCAGGAGCAGCAACACTAGCGGGGAATTATAAGCCTCACCTGGGCAAAATATTATAGTATCCTGTTACGGTAATACTATCTTAGACACGGGGTCTCTGCAGACAGATAGATATTCTTGTTTGACGTGTGCAGGGAGGGCTGAGTGAACATGGCCGTTGAGGATATGGTGGATTGAGGACTTGGTGCAATGAGGACATGGTGCAATGAGGACATGGTACATTGAGGACATGGTGCAATGAGGACGTGGTACATTGAGGACATGGTGCAATGAGGACATGGTACAATGAGGACATTGTACAATGAGGACGTGGGCAATGAGGACATGGTGCAATGAGGACATGGTGGAATGATGACATGTGCAATGAGGACATAGTACAATGAGGACATGGTACAATGAGGACATGGTACAATGAGGACGTGGGCAATGAGGACATGGTACATTGAGGACGTGGGAAATGAGGACATGGTACATTGAGGACATGGTACAATGAGGACATGGTGCAAGGAGGACATGGTGCAAGGAGGACATGGTACAATGAGGCCATGGCACATTGAGGACATGGTGCAAGGAGGACATGTGAGGACAAAGATGTCGAGCATGCGTCACAATAGACTCAGGGTTAATGTTGTATTCTACAGCTCCCATCTGATTATTTAAATAGACCATGCTGCTAAATGTGACAGGATAAAATCTGCATCGCAAGGCATGTCAGTAGTGTTTTTATCACATGAGATACAAGATTTTAATTTTGGACGATAAGTGAATTAGAGTTTTCGCCGCTGTTTTTAAGCCATATTCGGCGAGACAAGCGAACACTTTACCCACGACATTAACCTACACTAGTAGTGTTGGGTCAGTATAAGGCAAGACAATGTAAACAGCAGTAAGACAAGTAAACATCAGTAGTAAGACGAGTTCTATGGATGAACAACTTCTTTATTACACTGATTCCACTGGCTTCCAATTGCACTAATTGCACTGGCACTAATTGTAATAAAGAAGTTGTTCATCCATAGCACTAATTGTAATAAAGAAGTTGTTCATCCATAGCACTAATTGTAATAAAGAAGTTGTTCATCCATAGAACTCGTCTTACTTCTAAATGCCACTGAAAGAAGTTAAACATCAGTAGTGCGTAAATGCTGATAAGTATTTTATACAGCAATAGACAGGTTACTAAGGACCAGTATAGGGGTTACGCTGTGTGATAATACAGGTTAATATTGAAAACAGTGTTTAAAGCATCGTCTTGAAGAAATTGATCTAAATACCTCACCTCACACGGGATGGTGATTACAGTCCCTGAAACCTAAAACAAGCACAGCACAGCAGGGTACGGCACGGCACGGCACAACACAGCACAGCACAGCACAGCACAGCACAGCACAGTAGGCCTGTACAGGCAACAGGCAGTACCTTGAATAGAGCTGTGTTCAACGATGTAGTATATTTTTGTTTAACCACCCAAAGACGAGTTATAAGGCCGAGACATGAACAGAGCGTGATGTACGGCAGGCTTAGTTTAATTCACTTACAGGACAGGCTAGTGTTAGAGCATACCCCTGTGGGCGGGACGCTTAACTGCCCTGCCGCGCCCCAGAGGCCACACATCCCGGGGGTCCGCCTCCCCCATCCCGACCCATGCTGAACCTCTCCCCTGGGAGAGAATCTCATAAAATATCATTATACAATTGATGCTTACTATCTCACCAACGACACGAAAAAATATATATTTCAATCCTCTGTTATAGTGATTACATGTCGCCCTTGTTCATCTCATTTTAGGTGTCACTGGGGGCCAGACGTCTAAGGTGACGCAATTTGCTGTGCAGGGTTGCGTCTCTAAAGCGTGCCCAAAACCTATGATTGTGGGTTCGAATCCCGATCCGTCCTCATTATGTTTCTAGTTTTGTAAGCACCACACCCGCGCTCATGGGTTTCATCAAAGTGGTCTGAGATTTGCATCCCTTCGGACTTTCCTCCCACATCAAGCTGACACGCCGTGATGTAACTTCATTACTGTTCAACGTGGCGTTAGACAGATCTCATTCCGTAATATATTTGTAATGGGGGTCTTTAATGGGTTTGGTCAATTGGCAGTCTCCCGCTTGTAGTATAGTCCCTCTTATACAATAAAAATGTTATATATAAATTCCACGTCTACATCACTATTAGAGTATAGTCCCTCTTATACAATACAAATGTTATATGTAAATTCCACGTCTACATCACTATTAGAGTATAGTCCCTCTTATACAATAAAAATGTTATATATAAATTCCACGTCTACATCACTATGAGTGCTTCAAGAAGCCAGTTCTCCAGCAACTTCATGGAAGAATTACTTTCATTTAAATATATAAATGATTGAATGATCGCTATTTATTTTTAGTTTTATTTCGACCGACCTTGCGAAAAGCTGAAAGATATCCGAGAAACATAAAATTAAATAATAGGGCCCTACTGACAGGGAGTCTAGTAGAAAATCTTTTGCAGAATGTTGTTTTCGCCATGTGCCTGGTATATACTTCACGGATATAATTGTAATAGTCTGAGATGTCTGGGTTTTGAAACGTAGCCAGTTTCATACACACTGATGTCTTTCTGTTCTTAAAGTCTCAAGATGTTTGTGGCGCTGTTGCGCAGAGGTCGAAGGCTGGGAAGCAATTAGGAGTAACTAACTCCGAGCTTCATATTCATATCCTTCTGATACTGTAGATCCTCAAACAGGAAGCGCGGATACCCTGCGGGGAGCTTACAGCAAAGTTGGGTATCTCGAGATTTTGAACCGTATTTCAGTTATATGACGGCTTCATAGACAGGTCTAAGATGACTCAGGTCTTAGACATTTGCCACATTGATGAAGCCAATTGGAGCCGCCAGGGGTAAAATAATGAGGGTCAATGTGGGATTTGAACCCGGAATAAGCGGATCCTGACGCTTTACCAGCAACCAGAAGTGGGAATGCTGCAAACTGCATTTATATCCATCGTCATGTACTCGTTCGACACAAATGCGTTGTTTGTGTGCTGCTTCGGGAACGCCTTGGTAAACGTGTTTAATGCAATTTCACGAATATCCACGTGCTTGCTTAATGAAATTGAGATTTGTCAGATATAAACAAATTTACAGTAATTACTCGTAATGTAATAGAACTATCGCGTCATCTGCCTTGGATTGACGGCTCGGTAAAGGTTAAATGTCAGTCGACCCTAACGTCTGTCTGTCACGGGGAAGGATACATGTTTACATGTGTGATGAGGCTGCAAGTACTACTCCGCCGTCCAGAGAGGATGATATAAACAGCTGCCAGACATTAACGAGGAAGAGGATACGGGGATGAGGGATTCCTTCATCTAATAATTAGCAAGGTGCTTGTCTCAGGGCCTATTTTCACAATGACATATGTAGTATTTCATGATATAGCAATGTTGGTCATATTCCGAACCTCCAGTTTCCGTGTCACCCTGGATGTCGTGTAACCTGACTAAGGTACGGGGCATCTGCACATTTACTTGGCCCTAATCGTCAGGTCTACCGAGACTCAATCCTGAGTCTTCTCCATTCAAGACTTCTCCGATGTCTCGTGACACAATAGCGCGAATCAGCAGACCTCATTTCAGCTTTTGCTTATTCAGTGAGTGACGAGGGGTTTAACGTCGCGTTCAAGATTACTGCACTTATATCGCGACGTGTATGTACGCGTGTGTGTGTGTGTGTGCGTGCGCGCGCGCGTGTGTATGTGTGTGTGTGTTGTGCGTGCGATCGTGCGTGCGTGCGTGCGTATATGTGTGCTTGCACTGATACGGACTAATACCGATTTTATAGTGTAGCCCACTGAGATACCAATCGCCAAATATATAAGAGGGCGGCTACGACGCAACTGTGTATTAAAAAATTTCGTTATCATCACAGAGAAAATAAGCGATGATTATGTTATGTGAAGAAATCGAACACATTAAACATTAGTTGATGTGTTGATTTTTGTACTGAAAATAGTAGTCATATAATCTGTATATATGTAATATAATTAAATATAACTTTTTCTGTCGTCCTTGATATTTCATAGTTATTCTTATTCATCGTTTATATAAAGTTACAATAATTAATTTTAAAAAGCAAATTAAAATCACTGTCTTTACCAGACATTTGAGTCTCACAAAAACACTAAAGTGTTTTTGTCTTAACATTGATATCGACTGGACGCTTTAATGAGAAAGTAATGCATGTTTGGGGAGCTATTACTGTTATGTATAGCAAGGGAGAATGTCTCGGAAGTGTATGAGCTCTACTATAGACACTGGACGGATCCACACGTTCTTCCGGGGCGGTCGGGTAGCCTAGTGGTTAAAGCGTTCGCTCGTCACGCCGAAGACCCGGGTTCAATTCCCGACATTGGTACAATGTGTGAAGCCCATTTCTGGTGTCCCCCGCCGTGATATTGCTGGAATATTGCTAAAAGCGGCGTAAAATCAAACTCACTCACACGCACTCACACGTTCTTCCGCAGAATACGAATGTTCTAATTCGGCAGCACGTGTTCTATTGCTGAACGCCTGTGATCTGTTGTAGAACGCGTGTGTTTTTCCTGGGAGAAGACCATTCATGTGAGCAGAGTTAGATAAATTAAAATTCGACCATATATTTGTTTTTTTTCGGAATATTTATGGGGAGAAGAAGAGATCTCGAGGCTGATAGATTGGTAAGTCAAGCAGAATATGTGCATTAGAAGGGTGATATTTTGAGTTTGAATAATTAATAGTTATTAAACACGGCATACTCTGTTTTAATAACTCGTACGTTAGTTGGTTGTTGGTTGACTAATATCATGAGCATCGATCCACGCAATTGGGATCGATGACATGCATCAACCAAGTCAGCGAGCCTGACCACCCGATCCCGTTAGTCGCCTCTTACGACAAGCATAGTCGCCTTTTACGGCAAGCATGGGCTGCTGAAGTCCTGTAATACATTGAAATAGCTTGCCTGTATTATGTGACATTTACATGCATCGGGACACTGACATTCTGCTATTTCTTCCCGGAACCAGTGTGTGCGCTGTGGAACATATACGGTCTATTTGCTGAACACATGCGTTTTCTCACGGCGTTTTGCAGTGTTCTATTATAACTGTAAAATGATACGCAGCACACTTACATTTTATAACCGAGAACACGTGTTCCATTACTAGAACATTGGCGTTCTGTTTTTCTAACAAGCACCCAAAGCCGCCCCTGTGAACCACATCCGTTATGTGAGAAAACTGGCGTGACGTCACATTTATTTGGCGCTGCAATTACTATCATGTAAGGGGTGTCTGTGGTAAGAATCCATCTATATAGGAATACTTTCGTTTTATATTTATTCCTAACCTAAAAAGACCTGTGAAGATCCGGGGTAGAATAGGACTTCAGCAACCCATGCTTGCCGTAAAAGACGACTATGCTTGTCGTAAGAAGCGACTAACGGGTTCGGGTGGTCAGGCTCGCTGATTTGGTTGATACATGTCATCGTATCCCATTTGCCTGGCTCGTTGCTCATGATGTCAATCACGGGATTGTCTGGTCCAGACTGGATTATTTTACAGACCGCCGTAATATAGTAATAATATAACAAACAAACAAACAAACTTATGACTTTTGTAGACGTACGGTAATTTTGGTTAATATCGCTTTGTGCAACCAGGCCTCCTGTTTCTAGGTTCTCTCCGTTAACCAGGTCACCTGACCATCTCAAATATATAGTCTTCAAGTCTGACCACCCGATCCAACAATACGACTAATGGCGGACCTGAATATTCAGGCTACATAGCTATTCACATCACGCTCCTAGTGCCTGAATAAGATTGTCTTGTGTCACAACACACTGCGTGTATTAAACGTACCAAGAAACAAACCGTACGTTCATTTGTGCCACATGGAGCTCCGTCTCCAATTTCAAATATAAGCGCAAAGCAAGCAGAGCGTATCATATGCACAACCAGTCAAACCCATTCTTGCATCGCTCCAGGGTCGATCTGGTCAAGAAATACTCTGTCATCACTGCAGGCGGTCGGTTCCGCCGCGTGCAACAAAATAAAAGCTGGATACTGCCCTCTTCATTACTTGCGTGTAGACGGATCTACCGGACCCCACATGCCCCGTGCTGGTGGGTAGGGTTGCCAATCAGCTTCTCGCCATTGCGATTTACTTATCATTAACGGGTCCATATACAGGAGCATGATGTGGAATCGGGAATAGACACATGTTTCGTCTCTGCAACTACATAGTTTTAAAAGAAACAAGCAACTACATGTAAACTGAAAAGGAGCCTCGGTGAAATAGGAGATTCTCGTACCTATGGAAAATCTAGACTTGCTTTATTTAGCTCAAAGGCAATTGATAAAAGGCTGAGGAAAATAATATGGTTCAGGGACTGTAAGACAGGCTAGGATCAGGATTTATTTTTTCTTTGTTGTTTAACGCGACATTCAGCAATATTCCAGCAATGTAACAGCGGTCTGTAAATAATCGAGTCTAGACCAGATAATCCAGGATTGACATCATGAGCTTCGAACTACGTAATTTGGATACGATGACATTTATCAAGTCGGCGAGCTTGACCATCCGATCCTGTTAGTCGCCTCTTACGACAAGCATTGTCGCCTTTTACGATAAGAATGGGTTGCTGAAGACCTATTCTAAGATCAGGAACAAATGGGTATTGCAGAGGGAACAGCTGAGAGAATGTGTTTTTGTTATTTCATCTCACAACGTGCAAATAATGCATGT
Source organism: Haliotis rufescens (assembly GCF_023055435.1). Taxonomy (NCBI): domain Eukaryota; kingdom Metazoa; phylum Mollusca; class Gastropoda; order Lepetellida; family Haliotidae; genus Haliotis; species Haliotis rufescens. The sequence goes on from NW_025964387.1 coordinate 266,100, forward strand.
GTAACAATGACAGAAATTACGGTTTAAATGGCGGGGAATACTTCTTTTGTGATCAGCATAATTATGATTTTATCGCTGAAATATTACACAATTGTAGGTAAGGATTATATATGAAACAAAAGTATTCCTAGATGATTATTTACCACAGGAAATTGTAGCGCCAAATAAATGCGACGTCACGTCAGTTTTCTCACATAACGGATGTGGTTCACAGGGCATGGGCAGCTTTGAATGCTAGTTAGAAAAACAGAACACTGATGTTCTATTAATGGAACACGTGTTCTGGCCTATAACATTAGTGTGCTGATATCATTAAATATTCATTATAGAACACAGCAGAACACTTGCGTTCTAGGAGAGAACGCATGTGTTCAGCAAATAGACCGGATATGTTCCATAGCACACATAAATGCTCCGGGTAAAATTAGTCAAGAGAATGCCAGTGTTCTGATGCACGTAAATGTCCCACGATGCAAGCCAGTTATTTTTCCATGTATTACCAATAAGCTGTATTTCAAAAATGTTTTTTTGTTGTATTTAGCCTGGCTACATATGAGTTATTATGAACACAAAGTATGTCGTGTTTATAAACTATTTATTATTAATCAAACTCAAAATATCGCCCTTTTTATACACATTTTCTGTTCGACTTTCAAATCTGTCAGCCTCTCTTCTTCTCAAAAATATTTATTCCGAAAACACAAATATATGGTCAAATTTAATTTGATCTAACAATGTTCAGCACATTATCTCTGCTAACATGAATGGTCTTCTCCTAGGAGAGAACACACGCGTTCTACAACAGATCACAGGTGTTCAGCAATAGAACACCTGCTATCGGAAATGGAACATTCGTATTCCATGGCAGAAGGCACGCGTCCAGTGTTCTTATGTGTTATATTACATTAGCGTTTGAGTGATGTCAATTTGGTGAATAGCGTTTCGGAATTGTTTTTGAGAGAGCGCATACCTCGCGTCAGCGATCATTCACAGAGATTCACGACAAAAGACGGACAATTAATACGTTGAGACGAAAACATCACGGGGGCGGCCGAGGTCAATGCGCAAGTGTTGTCTTATAACGTGTCGACTTGTTTCGTCTTCCAGCTGCGTTTGAAGGTTAACAGTAACAACATGCATATTAACAACATCATCATATATGGAACATCGTCTACAGAATACATAATTGGGATAGATAAAAATAATTTCATCATATATACTTTTACTCGTCGGGTCCATTCGTACGATTCAAGGTACAGTTACGGGAAAATGTCAGATGTGACTTAATGTCACATGCAATAATTCAGCCATCCAGTGCTGTGTTTGTTTGTTTGTTTGTTTGTTTGTTCAACGCCAGATTCAGCAATGGTCGAGCAATATGACGGCGAGTCGGCGAACTTTAAATAATCGAGTCTGGACCAGACAAACCAGTCATTGATAGCAGCGTCCAACGTTGTCGTGGTAGAGGAAACGGTTAGAGTGAGTGAGTGAGTGAGTGAGTGAGTGAGTGAGTGAGTGAGTGAGTGAGTGAGTGAGTGAGTGAGTGAGTGAGTGAGTGAGTGAGTGAGTGAGTGAGTGAGTGAGTGAGTGAGTGAGTGAGTGAGTGAGTGAGTGAGTTACATCACTGCGTGGCATCCTGGGAAGATAGCCTGAAGTATATCACCGTATGCTGATTTCAGACTGCTTTGGAGAAACCCGCGAGCACGGGTGTGGTGCTCATTAACCTTAAGCGAGTTAGGTTAAACGCCGCTTTTAACTGCATTCTAGTTATATCACGGCGTGTCAGTTTAATGTGGGAGGAAGGGGCACGGGTGGCCATGTCGTCAAAGGCGCCGCGATTCGCTGTGCACAGTTCTGTGCACACCAGAAACCTATGATTGTGGGTTCGAATCCCGGTTCGCCCCGATTGTGTTTCTAGGTTTGCCAGCACCATACCCGTGCTCGTAGGATTCACCGAAGTGGTAAACGTCTGAGACCTGCATCACTTCGGGCTTTCCTTCCACATTAAGTTGGCACGCCGCGATATAAGTGGAATACTGTTAAAAGCGGCGTTAAACCCAACTCACTCACCCACTCACTAATTTTGGAGGAAAGCGCGAAGTGATGCAGGCCTGAGACGTTTACCACTTTGGTGAAACCCACGAGCTCGACAAAACTAGAAACATAATCAGGTTGAACCGGGATTCGAACCTAAGACCATAGATTTCTTGCACGCCAAAGGGCCACAACTCTGCACGTCTAATTGCGTGGCTTTGTGAGGTGAGGTGAAATGGGGTTTAACGTCGCGTCCAAGATTATTGCACTTATATAGCGACGTGCATGTACGTGTGTGGTGTTTGTGTGGCTGCTTGTACTAGTCCGGACTGATTCCGATTTATAGTGCTAGCTCACTGAGATACCATGCCGCAGTTTAACATGAATACCCCACTCAGACACAGATTCCGAGCCGACCAGTCCTTGTTTTAGCCCCTTAATGCCGAGCGCCAGACAGGGTAACAACAAGTTCCATCTTTTAACGTCTTTTAGTATGACGCGGTCGGGGATCGAACCCCGGACCTTCCGCTCTCCGGGCGGACGCTCTACCATTAGACCACGGAGGCGGTCTTAGCTTTAGACGACTGGGTCATCCTGTATATCACGACGGTACAGCGAGTCTGGGCCAGAGTAACCAGTGTCTAAGTCAAGCACGCCGCTTGGGAAGATGCCAATCAAATAAGTTACGACTATCTCGCTTGGTATTGATCAGCCATTGTGTCCTACCGATGTACAAGTATGTTTTACTGCATCATCGATTATACAGGGTTTATATATCCATTGTATAATGATAAATACCCTTGACCCTTTCACTACCTTGGCGTCGTTTCCACTCGATGCGAATGACACGACGCTAATAATAGCCACCCAATGAAAGAACTTTCATGAGAGAGAGAAAAGATGTGCATTGTTATGAGAGCGACGTCATAGCACCATAGTCGCTAATTTTTGTCTGCAACTGAACTGATAAAAAAATGTATATAAGTATCATAGTATCAGCCGTTAATGAAAATAAATAATAACAATAAAATATTTTAATGTTTTGTTTCATTCGAACGTGAAGTTAATTTTCTTAAGTTGTCTCAACGACTTAAAAAGAAAGAAAATGAATCGAGTTTCAGGTTTCAGTGCTCATGATGAGAGATCCAGACGATGCATACTTCTATTTTCCAAACGTCAATACTTGCAAGAACGCTTGTTCCTCCAAGACGGGTGTCAGGTTATTGCGTAGAGAGGAGATAGTGTAATCCGAGCCATCTCCAGCAGAGATTGGCATGACGATGTGAACCAACTCATGATGAAAATATCTGTTGTGATGGGATTCCACGCGGCCATATACGGACTCCTGGCGCTGGTTTGTGTCCAGGGACTTGATACAGTTTGAAGATATCGGTTGTGTTGTTTGTTTGTTTGTTGTTTAACGCCGCACTCAGCAATATTTCAGCTATATGACGGCAGTCTGTAAAATAATCGAGTCTGGACCAGACAATCAAGTGATTGACATCATGACCATCGATCCACGCAATTGGGATCGCCATGATGACATGCATCAACCAAGTCAGCGAGCCTGACCACCCGATCCCGTTAGTCGCCTCTTACGACAAGCATAGTCGCCTTTTACGGCAAGCATGGGTTGCTGAAGACCTATTCTACCCCGGAATCTTCACGGGTCTTATCGGTTGTGACACCGTAGCTGATTCAGATAGCTTCAAGTGAAGTCTTGCTGTTACACTCCTTGTCCTTATTCTTTGCAAATATCACAGACCAACCTATATAGGAGTGAGTGAGTATGGATTTACGCCGCAGCAACATTCTAGTAATTCTAGACATCAGAAATTGGCTTCACCAATAATAGACTCCAGTGGTTGATATCATGAGCAAAGAGCCATGCTGTCGGGGTACGATGATACGCAATCGTCACAGTCACCTTGTCCGGTCACCGGATCAACCAGCGGCCTATTATAAGCAAGAATCGCCTTAGTGTTTCTCATGTAAAGTGAGTGAGTGAGTATGGTTTTACGCCGCTTTTAGCAATATTCAAGCAATATCACAGCGGGGGACACCAGAAATGGGCTTCACACATTGTACCCATGTCGGGAATCGAACCCGGGTCTTCGGCGTGACGAGCGAACGCTTTAACCACTAGGCTACCCGACCGCCCCTTCTCAGGTAAAGATGGGGTTGGGTAACCTTTTGAGGAGTCGTTTGCTGGTCGTGTATATAATATGGGTTCGATTCCAACATGTTCAGTTGAAATCCATTCGGCGTTATTGTCGCTGCATCAGAATCCTGATTCGATTATTTACAGGACGCAGTCATATAGCTGGAACCTTGCCGAGTCTGGCGTTACAACGCAGGGCCTAGCTGGGGGAATTAAAATGTAAGTAAACATGATACTGTAGCAGGGCAGTGAATGAGCGATAAGCAAACACACGCTACGGGTGAGAGACGTTTATTCGGCCAATGGATTTGTCATTTATATCTAATTAGGATATACACCCTGAAACATATTAAAAGGAATGATAAATAATATTAACAATATACATAATGCAATCATCGACATCACAGTATTACAAACCATTTTACATTACAAACACATCTTCTTCATATATTAGTTGTTACACTGTACAATGATCTGCTAACTGATGTAAGAACCAAATAGAATAATTATTTATATATTAACCATGTTAACTAGGTGTAAAGAGATTATAAATCTCTTTCAAAATACATACATATACATGTCTTTACGGGTGTGATACACTTATGTGTAACACAAATATAGAAACTGACTATACAAGTTATTATGTGCCTACCCTGTGGGTGAGACTGGGGTGTCTTCCCGACTACCGCCGCAACTTATAATTCCGGATATCTGAATAAAATATATACTTTTATAACAATGACTAATACAAGTATTTACATACCCATTAAAATATTTCTCCGGATACCGTATAGTACAGATAGTACATTATACAGAAATGATCACAAAAGCATTTAAAACATAGCCTATTCAGTAAAACAACACATACATTCTTCCTCATACATACACGAATAAAGAGACAGAAAAGTTATATATTAGTAATTACCAAAGCTTACATTTATAAGTCTTGTTTACCACATTTACTTAAATAGATTGTAACTGAGAATATGATAATATTAAACACGTTTAGGTAAGTTTAATATTATAGGTTTAATATACTGCAACATTTAACTGCAATAACATACAATACAAATCTATATTAAACTAACCTGATTTTAGATGCTTTCACCTGTCAACTTGTCTGTGCAGGAAATGTGTGCAGACTGAGAACGTGCAGTGAGACAAAGGGTCAACTTTGAGGGTTAGCTTGGCCAATCAGTTGAGCACGTCATGGCTTGGGTTTGTTAAGGCTTACAACATGAAGGACATATTAACTACATTTAATCTATCTTAACTAATGATTTATGTTTAAAGTTGAACACTTAAAAGCAGATACTGAAGGTGAATAAAATAAATATATACAATGTTGTATCTGTCACAATACAGTACATTATTTCCCAAACAGAAGCAGGCCCGTACAATATATGTATTAAACCAGTCGATGGGGCATCAACTCGGTGATCATCTTCCTGACTGACTGACTGACTGAGTATGGTTTAACGCCGCTTTTAGCAATATTCCAGCAATATCACGGCGGGGGAAGCCAGAAATGGGCTTCACACATTGTACCAATGTCGGGAATCGAACCCGGGTCTTCGGCGTGACGAGCGAACGCTTTAACCACTAGGCTACCCGACCGCCCCTCATCTTCCTGAGGAAAGGGAGTTAACGGAGTACAAAAGTCCAGTTTCCACCCTTGACGAACTAGGGTGGAATTCAGGAGATTCATTTTGGCTAGAATAACGAGTCTATGCACAGTCCAATCAAAATCTCGCAACGAACTAGACATCCGGTTCGTAAACAACATGGACTTCAACCTACAGATTTCGACCGACAGCAGAATTTGCAAAACATGTGCACCAACTGAGCGTCCACAGATAGTTTTCATGCTTTTTTAATCAAGGTGCTCAAATTATTTGACGAACTTCGCGAGGTAAGGCCCGTTTTATATAATAGAAAGAGGACGAGTGCCGGTACTTTATCGGGATATTAACGTACTGTCGCGAGAACAAAGGGCAAGGCGAAGCCAAGCGCTCTGTTCTCGCGACAGTATGTTGATATCCCGTTACAAACCTCCAGTGATGCATTACCATTATTACAACAGGTTGTTCTTTTCTCCGAAAATCCGTCTGCCCACGGGATTCTCGAGCTGTGCGCTTTTGACTGAGAACTTTCGAGTGCTTCAATTGAAATTTCAGAATTAAAGTTATGTCATGTAAACAAAAAAGCATCTTCATATCTGTCGGTTTATAAGTCAGATATAACCCTTCTCCTATGGCTATCCATGAAAATAATGCACTCCAGCGCAGGAAAAGCCCTTGGGCCTATGGCCCGCGGGCTTTTCCTTTGCCGGACTGAATTATTTTCACGGATAGCCCGCGGAGGCGGTTTATATCCTATACATAAAGTACTGGCACAGTTCTCTATCTATCTTAGAGCACAGACAAATACTCGAGCTCAGCGAACTGTCCACTGCAGATCGCACAACCCCATTCACAATCGAAGCAGATTGCACGATTTTATGTAAATTGTACGGCACGTGCAACCTATCCCAGCATGCCCGTATCTTTGTGAATGATGTATTGCTCGCTTGTTCTCAATCTTATGAGAAAGTTACAACCATGGATCATAGTGATGATGACATTTGGTTATCTCAGGCAAGTGAAAACACAACTTTATCTGATGTTAACTGAGCCAAACTTTAAAACCATCGACCTCAAACGATAATGATCGTTTTGCATCGAGTGTTTCAGCCATTATCGATGATTTGATTGCAGATCGAATCCCAGTTAAACCAGGATTAATACAACGTGGGGTTTTATCATTTGGACAGAATGGGCAATACATGAAAATAGAAACTTGTATGTTCATGAACCTCCATGTCCTTACCACTTGATTTTTTTCGCAATTTTGGCGGAAGACTTAAACCATTGGCTTCAGTCTTTCATGTAGTAAAGCCAGATCTCTCTATCAGATAGCGTGCGCTATAGTGAGGCATATAAGGGACAATTATTCGAGATTGGATTTTGGATTTTCTGGCTGAGGAATCAAAACTGTCTCAATCAAGCCCAGGAAAAGGGATAGTTTTTACAGTTAAGCAAGGCGACAAAGAGATCCAGATTGCTATGGAATAGAACTTTAGAGTGAGTGAGTATGGTTTTACGCCGCTTTTAGCAATATTCCAGCAATATCACGGTAACCACTAGGCTACCCGACCGCCCCTTTAGAACTTAGAACTTAGAACTATAGAACGTAGAATTAATAAAATCAAGTACAAAGTGTCGTTAGTGGTGTTAAAATAAATAAAAGAACCCATTGTTTGTTGTTTAAGTCTTGTCATACTGCAATGTACAAGAATCATGAAGCACTAGAGTTTCACGCCTACATTAACTGTATGTAATCCCCCTGATCAAAATAGTGACCACCAATTAGATGGACGTATTTGCCTGTGTCTAATACAATATTGATCGTCTTGACTTGGCGGCGCCACTCTGTGTTAAGCAAATGCAAGTGATGTGAGAGGTGGAATCTGATTTGTCAATAAGAGGGACACAGAAGGGACATAACTCGTAATGGCCACTGGTGGCGCTACGATCGAGCCTGGAAATTCCAGCGTAGTTCGACAAGGGGGGACACTGGACTTTTGTAGTCAATTAACTCCCTTGCCTCGGGAAGGTGCTAGCTGAGCAGAGGTACCATTGTCCACGGGAACCCACGATGATAAGTCCTAGCATGGTGATCTACCTTCAGCTGTTGGCGATCTATAGCCCTTTTTATATTGTACCGTTATTTATTGTGATATCTTTTTATAGTTGTATGCTAGTTTTAAATAATAATCTGTGATATTCTAGTAATTTTACTGTCCATCGACGACAGGTTTTATTTAGTTTAAATATCTCGTATGGCTGAAATATTGCCGATGTGACGTAAAGCATTAACTCGCTCACTCACTCAAGACGGTAAGTTTCTGGCGTGCCCAAGGGACGCAACTTTGCACAGGGAATTGCGGCACCTCAGACGCCACGCGAGCACTGTATATGGTTACGATTTAATATTGTACAAAATAGCAAACGTTTACGCGAGGGAATAAACAGCGAGTTATTTAGTCAGCGGCAGAGTGATGTGTGACTGACTGTATTCTAACTACTACAAAGTTGGATAAAGTTGTTGTAAACTTTACAGAATTATGTAATTTACTTGGACGGAGGCATTGATGATTTTAAGGTTGAAATATTTATGTGAAAACATATTATCATGTTCAAGCCTGACAACTAGCTTTTTCTCTTTTATTTACTTGCAATCGTTTTACTTCTGAATTGATGAAATGTATAGACGTGAATAAGTATAAAATGACTTTTTTCCGAACTTCTAGGCAAATATGACTAAGAGCAAGTCTGCGACCTAAGATTAATATTTGCCGTATGGTTGTGTTGTCTACATGTGAGAATCAGCTTGTGTGTGCCTGCTGGTGTTCAAATGAAAGAAAAGCGTTTCCCGGAAACCCCTGAATATTTTTAAAATAATTTTCGCTCATCTAGTCATTTAGCGTTGTAATGAGTACTAAACATACAAGTATTGAAGGGAACCCGTGAAGATCCAGGGTAGAATAGGTCTTCAGCAACCCATGCTTGCCGTAAAAGGCGACTAACGGGATCGGGTGGTCAGGCTCGCTGACTTGGATGGTGAATGTCATCGTATCCCAATTGCGTGGATCGATGTTCATGATGTCTTGTCCAGACTCGATTATTTACAGAACGCCGTCATATAGCTGGAATATTGCTGAATATGGCGTTAACAACAAACAAACAAAGCTTGTATACCACGGATGTAATGCGTGGTATGTGACTTCATCAGTTTCGATGATGGACGCGGCCGTAGATACTCTATCTGACCAGTGATCAGGAGATACTGGCACTGGATATGTCCGAAGAGCGTTATCGAGTTTTCCCTTGGCAGGTTTAGTGAGTGAGTTGGGTTTTTAAGGCCGCTTTTAACAGAATTCCAATTATATCGCGGCGTGTCAGCTTAATGTAGGAAGAAAGCCCGAAGTGATGCAGGTCTCAGACCTTGTCAGGTTTAGGATATTTGACGTGGTTCGTTAGTTTGTATAATTCCCGTATTTCAATCTGTATCATATCGCCTGTATCCTAATAAAATATTTGTACAACTTTGTCCATTTCCCCCATGTTAATATAAAAAAATAAATTAGTGAGTGAGTTAACATTTAACGTCGCATCGGCATTATCTCAGCCATGTAGCGACTAATTATTTAGAATAGAGATACCACAAAGATGTCCCTACCACGTTCCGGACCTAACAAACTGTAGGTGTAGAACAGTTTGATCATCGTGATCAAACCCCAAAATCCTAAAAAAACATGAACTCATGAACGACAAGTTCCACACTGGCAGCCGAGTCTACCTATAACAAGCAACCGAAAGAACACACTGTGGCCATTAAAAATATATCATTTTTATTTTGTAACGATTTTAGTGTAAGCACTTTCGTTTTAGCTACTGAGAAGATAAGGCACTGATCAACGTACACTGGAAATGGATCTTCAAAGACTTCAATAACACGATATCATTTAATTGAAACAGACACACATGTATGGTGATAATGTTTACTTAGGAGTCCCATTCCCGAACTAAATTGTTTTCTTCTCCTCTTTTTCATTCTCCTAAAATCTCTTCCATACGAGTTACCCTCCACACGAGTGCAACAGTTCTATAGATACCCCCTCCCTCTTACTGACGCGTCTACGAATTGCAGAATACCCAGAAGGCCCCGCATGTCGAGTACGGGTCTCGCGAGATGATGACTGCACATCGACGGGCCGGTGTGGGGGAGGAACGCAGCAACCGGAGGGCAACTGTCTTGTTTCAACAGCACCACGTACATAATTACAACTTTAATCAACATGTTTATGGCAAGAACGTGACGATGAAGCATTGCAGATATATATGTAAATTATGCTCCGTGGGCGGTTGTCATTACACAAACGGCTTGCCTCAACTGTTATCCAACTATCACGCTCTCCAGCTCCAGACGCAATAGCAGAGGGCATCTCAGCAATTTATTTGAAAGATTCGAACAGGGCGATTTGGGAAATAAAACAGATGCATTTAGATTAAAACAATTTTACTGTTTGCATTTGAATGGAATATGATAGTGCGGGGTGCCCTGTGGGACGCCATATTCATCGCATGTGCTGAGTGGTTTCTGATCTGTGTATTGCACAAAAAATAATTGCTTTGTTTGCAAAGTGAAAAAAAATGTGTAGGTCTGTCTGTATAAATTGGTTATCACGTTAGGGTGAACAAAAATACTTTTAGCGGAAAATTATAGTGTTAATCGAAAAGTATGTAGTGTCAGGTCAGGCTTAGCAATATCCCAGCAATATTAAGAAAGTGCTTAAGACCAACATGGTATCGAACCCAGACCTTTTGCGAGACGAGCGAAGGTTTTTACCACACGCTCCTTTCGAAGGGAGAACGTCACAAAAATCAACAAAGAACGCTATAGGGCCACTTTTTGGGACCACTAGACAAATATCATTTACAAAATGAGGATCATGTTTACAAATATTTATAAAAGTAAACAGATGTGTTCTTGTTGATATGAATTACTCATTTCAACACTTGTATGTTTGTTGTTTAATGCCACACTCATCAATATTTCAGCTGTAAATTTCGGTCTGTAAATTATGGAGTCTAAACCAGACAAGCCAGTGATTGACATCCTGAGCATCGATCCACGTAATTGGGATACGATGACATTCACCAACCAAGTCAGCGAGCCTGACCACCTGATCCCGTTAGTCGCCTCTTACGACAAGCATAGTCACCTTTTACGGCAAGCATGGGTTGCTGAGGACCTATTCTACCCCGGACCTTCACGGGTTCCCTTCAATACTTGTATGTTTGGTACTCATTACAACGCTAAATGACTAGATGAGCGAAAATTATTTTTAAAATATTCAGGGGTTTCCGGGAAACGCTTTTCTTTCATTTGAACACCAGCAAGCGCACCCAAGCTGATTCTCAGATGTAGACAGCACAACCATACGGCAAATATTAATCTTGAGTCTCAGACTTGCTCTTAGTCATATTTGCCACATCTATACATTTCATCAATTCAGAAGTAAAACAATTGCAAGTTAATAAAAGTGAAAAAAGAAAAGCTAGTTGTTAGGCTTGAACATGTGAATATTTTTTCATATTCATATAAGAACCTTAAAATTTGACAAGGACCCTTATCCTATTTCGTCCTTTGTAATATCTTAACCAAGAATTTACCTTTTATCCCCATACCCCTAAAACAATGCGTTGTACAGGGATTGAGGTAAGAATAGATTGTAACGTCATATCAAGACAATCCCGAATTGTGTTGAGTGGCAGGTGAACTTCATGCCACTTTACAGTCGGCCAGAATGCCAACTGAAGGTGAGTGCACGTGCATTCCGTGGCCCACCACGTGCAGTCATGTTCCTTACACGTGCAAGTCGTGCATAGCTCCACTGGCATGGTGGTTCCCGCGGCGGGGGATGGGAAGGTGAGATGAGAACACTGGCTTGAACAGACAAAAAAACAACTAATGAAACTACCGCGAGTGGTTCTAGTTTATTTTACTAGTTGGTATACACTCGTATTTCTGTGCGCGTTCTTTCTTCAGAGAAACATTTGTGGGAAAGTATTTATGCAGGTTATTCGTGCTACCTCTACTACTTGCCAATATTTCCGACACCAACCAGGAAGAGTTCAGCGGGAAGCTGATCACACGCACGCACACACACACCGGCTCACATCTCTACTGCAGTAAACTGTTGATGTTAACATGGTTCTCACAAAGTAACAGTTGTTTATTATCTTAAGCAATGCCGTTCGTATGAATCTTTTGCAAATATACAAACGTGTTAATATTTACAATATATAGAAAAAAGATTTGTTCAGTTTCTTGCATTTTGTGGAAACTTTAGTGTGCTTGAAAGTGGTAATCATTCGGCATCGCTCGTGTTATTCCGGTTAACCCAGGCGGTTGTAAATAGAAGGCAAGTCACCTGAACTTGTCCGAGTCCGCTCAGATGGATCGTGGGTCAGGCTCAGGGGGTTGGGTGACGTCGTGGTTCCCTGGTGATCTGAGTTGGGTTCCCTGGTTATCTAGTTTCCTGGTGGCATGGTTCCCTGGTGGCCTGATAACGCGATTCCCTGATGGCATGGTTCTCTGATATCGTGGTTCCCTGGTGGCGTGGTTCCCTGGTGGCATGTGTCGCTGCTCATGCTTTCAGTCACTGGTTTGTCTGTCCCAAATTCGAGTATTTACATGCCGCCTTGGTGTGGCTCGAATACTGTTGGCAGCGGCGTATAACAATATTATTTTACTCAAACCACATGAACCTGGTAATTAATGTTCCTTTGTTTAAAAGAGCTACTAGATATATTTGCAGCCTCCTTATTGATTATACGCGCGTTGTATATTTTGTGAGCGAGCGAGCGAGAGTTTTTATGCTGCTTTCAACATTTGTTCGGTAATGCCCTGTGGTGCCTTTGTTTGAAATGGGCAATATTAATATATGTGACCCCATCAATGTTGTGACGTGCCTATACGCGCTTTTCACCCGTGAAGATCCGGGTTAGAATAGGTCTTCAGCAACCCATGCTTGCCGTAAACTATGCTTTTCCCCTTAGGCAAGCCAGAAACCTATCTTCGTGAGTTCGAATCCCGGTTCGCCCCGATTATGTGCTCGTGGGTTTCACCAAAGTTGTAATCATGCGAGACCTGCATCACTTCGGGCTTCCCTCCCACATCAAGATGACACGCCGTGATATAACTGGAATAACTGTTCAAAGCGGCGTTAACCCATCTGTAAATAATCGAATCTGGGCCGGATATTTCAGTGATTGACATCATGAGCATCTATCTACGCAATTGGGGTACGATGACATGCATCAACTACAATCCTAATACACACATGGGTTGCAGACATTTCTTGGTCGCATCTTCACTTAGGTGAATCTACTTGTATAGGTCTTAAATAGTGTGTGGGGCGGTCGGGTAGCCTAGTGGTTAAAGCGTTCGCTCGTCACGCCGAAGACCCGGGTTCGATTCCAGAAATGGGTACAATGTGTGAAGCCCATTTCTGGTAACCGCGCCGTGATATTGCTGGAATATTGCTAAAACGGCGTAAAACCATACTCACTCACTCACTTAAATAGTGTGTGGCCATCTATTCCTCATTAAGAAGCGTTTCGAAAACCTAGGTATTTATTTTAATAAACTGCTTGCCAGACTTTCAAACAAGACCCCGATTATTATTGTTCACAGGAGGGTAACAGTTAGAAGTCCGATATTGAACCAAAGAACTAACATGTATCCCCTGATAACTTTCGTTTTGATATACGTCGACTGCACTTCCCTTTCAGAACACTTTTGTTCGTCAAGGGGTGGTAATTATAAGAAGTTACCTCACATTTTAGTTAAGTCGAACTTTATGTTTTGAAATCAAATCCAACTAGTGATAAAGCTCTCACTCAGCTAGGTCAGCGATGGCATCTTTTATCGAAAATACCCGCACACCACTGCGTCGGGAATACACGCTAGTTTTAAAATCCCGTGTGTGTTTTTCTTTCTATGTTTTATGAACGTCGCCTAAGAACGATAATTCTTGCATAAATAGTGTGCTTGGGAAGGCATTGTATGGGCGCTTCTTTCTCTTTTTGCCCCGATCAAACTGACGCCATCATATATCCCAAATTCTGCATAATTCAGTTTCATATGTATTCATAGCCCGAAGTGACAGCGCACTGAACTATCACGAGAATCTTAGAGCAGGAGTTTGAGTCTCAAACTAAACAGAAAGATCTTTGTAAAGTTTTAACGGGTTTTATACCACGTGCCGGAGGCGAGTGGGATAAAATATAACGAGGGACGCACAAAACCCCATGTACCCCTCGTGATGCTGCTACAACAAATTTATCTTACCCACATGTTTTAATTTGACATTGTAAAAGAATTAACACCAATTCAAAATTGATTAAAAAAAAACCAGCTGTTCGATTGAGCTGAGGTTAACTTGTGCGATGCCGCTTTTTGCTTTGAGGGGGGGGTATAAGGGATTTATACTGCCTCTCAGAAATACACGTGCAGCCTGCATTGCTCGTGACGAGGTCAAAAATATTAATCGCCCCGCTAAGAAATGTATAGTCTGGAAGGTAATTTAAGGTACCGACGTTTACTACAATATCTATAAAACTATCGGACCTACTCCAGTCAAAGTTGGTATGAGATTATTAAACAGTCATACATAACTGGATATTACATAAATCATATAAATCACGCACGCACGAATACGGTGTTAGCGTAGGGAGTCTCAACGTGCGTGATTCCCGTGCACCCTTTCGAGTTTAGTTGATTGGTTCAACTGTGTCATATGGCCCTGTGACGCAGCGGTAGCCTTATGCAGATGGCTGTTACAATGAATGCTCGTTCCACCCGTGACGAACAGGTCTGGTTGTTGATGAAATATAGTGATAGCTAAATAGACATATTTTTTATTCATGCACCGATTGTCTTTAAATGTAATATCCAGTTATATATGACTGTTTAATAATCTCGTAAAATAAAAGAAACAAACTGTCTTCGATTGGAAATATTCTCTTTTCATTACCGTGCTTGAACGTTTGATTAAACTTAATTCGTCGACATGTTTAGAGACAAATAAAACCAAATATTAACAAATGACTGGTCGCCATGGTGATGCTGCAATCTGGCGATGCTAGATCAACTCCAAGGATTAAAGGTATTCAGTCAGTTCAGGTAACATCCATACTTAAATAAAGTCCATGCTTGATGTGTGTTGAAGAAGATGTAGACATCCCAGGAAACACTCACTCATCCACTCCTTACTGGGGCGGTGGGATAGCCTAGTGGTTACAGCGATCGCCTGTAACGCCAAAGGCCCGGGTTCGATTCCCCTCATGGGTACAATGTGTGAAGCCCATTTCTGGTGTCTCACGCCGTGATCTTGCTGGAATATTGCTAAAAGGGCCGTAAAACCATACTCGCTCACTCGACTGATTCGTTCCCTCACTGCCCCTCTCCCACAATATCTCACCCACCCAAACTCTCACAGCATCTCCGACTGACTCATCCACCCGTTCACAGCATCTCCGACTGTCGTCCACTCTCTGACAGCTATGATACAGATATTTGCGGAAACAACTGCCTAAAATATCCGGAATGTAAAGAGAGAATGAATGTTACATCACGCCGCAGTCGGCAATATTGTTGCTCTATCACGACGGCTTGCAAATAATCTGTCTCTGACAGGCAAACCAGACCAGAGTCCACACCCACAACGACCGACGCCGTCGCGCCACCATGACATAAATCCGGTCGAACATCATATCTGTCTTCTTTCGTCGGCTTGGGACCCGTAACTATCCGGGGTAGAAAAGGTCTTCAGCAACCCATGCTTGCCGTAAAAGGCGACTAGCGGGATTCGGTGGTCAGGCTCGCTGACTTGGTTGATGCATGTCATCGTATCCCAATTGCGTGGACCCGTGAAGATTCCGGGGTAGAATAGGTCTTCAGTAACCTATGCTTGCCGTAAAAGGCGACTATGCTTGTCGTAAAAGGCGACTAACGGGATCGGGTGGTCAGGCTCGCTGACTTGGTTGATGCATGTAGTCGATCCCAATTGCGTGGATCGATGCTCATGATATCAATCACTGGATTGTCTGGTCCAGACTCGATTATTTACAGACCGCCGTCATATAGCTGGAATATTGCTGAGTGCGGCGGTAAACAACAAACAAACAAACAGCTTGGGACACGTTGGGCTCAGTCGCATCAAGTCGCTGTGCAGAGTTACGTCCCTTGGGCACGCCAGAACCCCAGATCGTCGTTGGTTCGAATCCCAGGTTCGCTCTGAATATGATTCTAGGTTTGTCAGCATTATTATGAAAGTGGTAAACGTCTAAGACTCGCATCACTTCAGGTCTTCTTCCCACCACCAGCTGACACGCCGTGATATAACAGAACAAACCACGCTTGCCCCAAAAGGCGACTATGCTTGTCGTAAGAGACGGCTAACGGGATCAGGTGGTCAGGCTCGCTGACTTGGTTGATGAATGTCATCGTATCCCAATTGCGTGGATCGATGCTCATGATGTAAATCACTAGATTATCTGATCCAGACTCGATTATTTACAGACCGCCGTCACATAGCTTGAATATTGCCGAGTGCGGCGGAAAACAACATGAAACAAACTGATATAACTGAAATACTGTTCAAAGCGGCGTGAAACCAAACTCACTCACTCACTCAGTTAAAGGGAATTAGCACAGCATCTGTTTCTGTGAAGCTCAGTCAGTGACTGAGTGCGACTTTTCCGTCAGTGACACCAAGAGCTCGATCTACGATCCATATATCAAAGCGCGTGATGGAACGCTGGAGAGGGTAAACAAAGGACATATAAACAAGCAGATCTATAATTGAAAGTTAAATTCAAGAAACCTTTTTTGTTTCCGATACAATGTAAGCAAAACGTGGTCGACATACACACGTTAGGATACAACAATTGTTTTACATGTGCTGTATCCGAATTTTCCCCAGGGTCTCTATGCATTAAAATCCCGAATATGAGTGTGTGCTTCGCGTATTGCGTTTCTTGTCGTTGTTTACCTAAAAAAAAACACCTTTTAGGCCCCGACGTGGGACGACTGCTGCGATTATAAATAGCATTGATGTTGAGGGTTGAAGCACGATACAAATATTGACAAGCACAATGGCACGTCGCTGCGAGAAAATGCGTGACTCAGCGAGACTGTCAGACAGTGTCACAACTACCGTACTGTACATGATGAAATACGGTTTTATTACCCGTGTGAATCCTGCTCCAAGGTGAATACATAAATATCTTAGAAACCATGAAATTCTCAATAGGGGGTAGATAAAGGCTTAATAATAATAGCGAGTGAGTGAGTGAGTTGGGTTTAACGCCGCTTTTAACAGTATTCCAGATATATCGCCGGCGTGTCTGCTTAATGTGGTAGGAAAGCCCGAAGGTGATGCAGGTCTCAGACGCTTACCACTTCGGTGATAATATAATGATGATGATGATGATGATGATGATGATGGTGATTGTTGATGATGATGGTGATGGTTGATGATGATGATGATAAAATGATGATGATAATGATGATGATGATGATGATGATGATGAAAAAAGGTTTTATATATCACTGTAGTAGTAATATTTTATACTTGCAAGGTTGAATCCATATTTGTCCAAAATCTACAAATGGTGACCAATTTACACATGAGTAATTGACCGACCGTTTGATATTCGGGGTAAGGGTGTGCGTGTTTGTATGGAGACTAGACATTTTTAAGCTACATCAGAAAAAAAACAGATATTTAATATTTAATTCAAACACAAAACACTTCTTGCAGCATATTACGACGAGCGTCTTCCGTTACGGAATGTCTATTTCTTACAAGCTGGGATATAACTCCTTCAGGAGACACTACGGTATCTGTCAAATGTTGAATAAAAACATGTTCCTATCGCCTGAAGCACAGGGACACGGTGAAGCGCCCCCTCCCCACGTTGATAAACTTCGTGAATCATTCATCACTGCGGCGTTCTCACCTGACCCCACCTGGAGCTACCTTGATTACCTCTAATTAGTGGGTCTTATGTAATACTTACGTGGGAACCTGTGGATGTTTACATGATGTGCTTGTAACGCGGAATCAACAGGTAAGTTGGGAGTATTTGTTCAGGACACTTAGCATATTACCTGGATTATACCTGTCCGCGTTGTGTTTCATGTTTGCATGTCACAGTGAAGACTTGAGTATACAGTAAACTACGGATATAGCGAACTGAAAGGGACCACAAATTCTAGTTCGTTATGACCGTAATTTGTTATAAGCATATATACAGCAGAGATACAGCAAATGGCAGGGACCTAAAAACCAGTTCGTTATATCCACCAGTTCGTTATAAGCGTGTTCGTTATAACCGTAGTTTACTGTAGATAGCTTTTATAATGGTGATTCTTTTGCAGTGTCAGCATTTTGGGTCTGAATGAATTACGAGAAAATGTATAACTAAGCGTCACACTGAGTATCCGACATGCGAACCGGAATGTTCAGCGTGACAAGCCTTTCCCATTATCTCGAGACCCGTGAAGATCCGGGGTAGAATAGATTTCAGCAACCCATGCTTGCCGTAAAAGGCGAGTATGCTTGTCCTAAGAGGTGACTAACGGGATCGGGTGGTCAGGTTCGCTGACTTGGTTGATGCATGTCATCGTATCCCAATTACCAGGATCGATGCTCATGATGTCAAAACTGGATTGTCTGGTCCAGACTCGATTATTTTGCAGCGTTCGGCGTTAAACAACAAACAAACATTATCTCGAATGGGAACTGACTCTCCGTATTAAGATATAATTACCAGTGTGGTGAGATATGAGTGAAATATATTAACACATTTTGTTGAATCGAAAACAAAATTTGCTAATTCAACAATGCAACAGGCAATGCATACATAATCTGTGCGATATGCACCGTTGATACATCGTGCTTTATGATAAACAAGTAGCTCCATGAAGAAAAGCTACGCGCATGGTTAACGGCGCATGTCAATTTGATCTGACAGAATTTATTGAGAGCATTTGAAGTTTTGCTTTGACCTAAATATTAATGTCTGCATTACCACACGTATGCTTAAGTCTCACCAATAGAAACCAAACAGAATATGTATGCATGTTTAAAATGAAATTAATATATTTAAAATGAAATAGTTTTTCTTCTACTGCCAACACCCTCGATGTGCGTATGTCATTGTTCTCCTGAGCTCAAATATGACGCCGTGGGCTATAAAAAAGGACTTAATCATGACTGTCATTATGACGACATACATCTGACTGACTGTGTGATGCATGTATTCACGTGGGTTGTATCGTAATAAAAGAAAAAAGTTTTTTCGCATGAATGCCTCAAGCCATATACAAAAAAACAACATTATACACGCAGCCAGTAGGAGACCCGTGAAGATCCGGGGTAGAATAGGTCTTCAGCAACCCATGCTTGCCGTAGTAGGCGACCAAGAGGCGGTACGGGATCGGATGCTCAGGCTCGCTGGCTTGGTTGATACATGTCATCGATCCCAATTGTGTGGATTGATGCTCATGATGTCAATCACTGGATTGTCTGGTCCAGACTCGATTATTTACAGACCGCCGTCATACAGCTGGAATATTGCTGAGTGCAGCGTTAAGCAACAAATAAACCAAAAGCCAGTAGGAACATTAACCATACCTAATACAGAAATAGGGGCGGTCTGGTAGCCTAGTGGTTAAAGCGTTGGCTCGTCACGCCGAAGACCCGGGTTCGAATCCCGTCATGGGTACAATGTGTGAAGCCCATTTCTGGTGTCCCCCGCAAGTGATATTGCTGGAATATCGCTAAAAGCGGCGTAAAACCATACTCACTCACTCACTAATACATAAATAAAAATATACAAACAGACAATAGCTATGTCAGGTGATTAACAACCAGTTTTTCCTTTTTCATTAGGCATATAATACGTAATGTGATAATACTTACCTGACGACACCCTATTGTTTAGTGGGGGACATCGGGACTCTGCGGGAAAACGTTACTGGGTAAGTAAGCCGCAGTCAATAATATCCCAGCTATATCACGGGCCACCACGGCCTTCTAAACACTTGAGTCTGGATCAGGTAAACCAGTGGTTGATATCATGAGCAACGAACCACGCCGGGGCAAGGTGACACACAGCCAGGTCACATAAAACAATCATTCGATCTTCAGGGGACAGTTTGTACATGTTATGAGAGCGGAAGGTCGGTGGTTCGATCACCGGCCGCGTCATACGAAAGCTGTTAGAAATATGGTACTTTTTGTTACCCTGCCTGGCGCTCGGCATTAACGGGATAAAACAAGGACTGGTCGGTCCGGAGTCAGTATACTGTGTCTGAGTGGGGTATTCATGTTAAACTGCGGCGTGGTATTTCTGTGGGCAAACACTATAAAACCAACATTAGTTTGGACTAGTACAAGCACACACCGACGCACGTGTGCATGCGCGATGCTATAAATTGCAATAACCTTGAAGGCGACGTTAAAGCCGATTCACCTCACGATCACCTCCAAAAGGTAAGCTTATCTCCTGAGTACCGACGTATATTTAAAATTAACTGAATATATGACATCATGAGATTCTCGTAAAGCTGACATATTCAAGTCATGTTTATGGCGACATGTCTGGCTCTCTGTACGGGCTGCCGCGTGATCCCCTGCATTATGAGATCGCGGTGATCACGCAGAGAGTTTACGAGACAATGCGGGATTTATGCCATATTGTTATTTAAAACTGTTCTGTCACGTCCGTGGGGACATAAAACCTTTGAAATATCAAAAACCAGCTTATTTAGACATGCTGCTTTATCAAGGCCGATTGCTAATATCGTCATACAGCATTTCTCCACACAATGGTATTTTTGACACATTCTCCATTTCGACACACTGGTTATCTTGTTATCCCCCTAACATTGCAAAGCTCGACACCCCGAAAGATGTGCTATTGCTGAAATTGTAGGATTGCAGAAATAATACGCACATAAAATGAATTAAAATAGTGGTTTTAGACGCGATGTCGATGCTCGTATAAATATCAGGTGATGCTCGGAGATACATCTGCAGCTACTACTACTACTACTGCTGCTGCTGCTGCTGCTGCTACACCTACTACTGTTGCTGCTACTCCTACTACTAGTAGTAGTACTACTTCTACTACTACTACTACTACCACTGACCCGTAAAGATTCCGGGGTAGAATAGGTCTCGGGCAACCCATGCTTGCCGTAATAGACGACTAAGCTTGTCGTAAAAGGCGACTAACGGGATCGGGTGGTCAGGCTCGCTGACTTGGTTGATACATGTCATCGATCCCAATTGCGTGGATTGATGCTCATCATGTCAATCACTGGATTGTCTGATCCAGACTCGATTATTTTACAGACCGCCGTCATATAGCTGGAATATTGCTGAGTGCGGCGTTAAACAAAAAAACAAACACACAAACAAACTACTACCACTACTACTGGGGCAGTGGGGTAACCAAGTGGTTTAAGCGTTCGCTCGTCACGCCGAAGACCCGGGTTCGATTCCCCACATGGGTACAATGTGTGAAGCCCATTTCTGGTGACCCCTACGTGATATTGCTGGAATATTGCTAAAAGCGGCGTAAACCATACTCACTCACTCACTACTACTACTACTACAACTACTACTACTACTACTACTACTAGTGCTACTACTATTACTACTACTTCTTATGCTGCTGCTGCTACTTCTACCACCACTTTTACTAGCACCAGCCAATGTGAATTTTATAAAACCGTTTTGCCCTTCGGATAAGAAACTTTAAATACACATGATATGACATCGTGCATGTCACTGTCACATGCAAATGTATACCATCCTACCCCGTTATAACGGTGTCTTTTGCCAAGGCTATCTGAAAGTAAATAAATTTGCATTAGCTTGTATGATGTTATTTCGCAATCTCAGCTCATTTGGAAGGGAGAATTTGATTATCCTCGTTCGCCGTGATCTCGATATCAAAACATACGTTGCCTTGGAGACAGTGCTATAATACATGTATTTGCGGAATCAACTGCAGGAACTATCTTGAAGGTAAAGAGCGAATGAGAGTGAATGTTGCGTCGTGCCGCAGGCGGGTATATTCCAGCTACATCAGTATCTAATCTTCTCAGAGCCAGCCAAACGAGAAGGCGACTCCACGAGCACGGGCCGACGCCGTCGGGACACGCTGTCATATAACGAGACGGGATAAACATGTACCTCTTTATCTCATTTATCAACGTTTGCAACACGTGTCAGCTACGTCCTCGCTTATCAGGGTATTAAATCTCCATCTATTATGATTAATGCCATTCACCATCACAGCTTCGTTTCGAGTCCGATTCGTAAGGCACGATGCTGAAAATAGCGTCCAGTCAAACTACTCGCAGGGGCGAGAAAAAGTCTGGCTGTGCAACGTTTGAACTACGAGGGTTGTAGCTGCTTCTACTACTACTACTACTACTACTACTACTACTACTACTCCCTCTACTAGTACTCCCTCTACTGCTACTCCCACTACTACTACTCATACCATTACTACTACTACTACTACTACTACTACGTCTACTAATACCATTACTACTACGTCTACTACTACTACTCCCTCTACTACTACTACTACTCATACCATTACTACTACTATTACTCCCTGGGGCGGTCGGGTAGCCTAGTGGTTAAAGCGATCGCTCGTCACGCCGAAGACCCGGGTTCGATTCCCGACATGGGTACAATGTGTGAAGCCCATTTCTGGTGTCCCCCGCCGTGATATTGCTGGAATATTGCAAAAAGCGGCGTAAAACAATACTCACTCACTCACTCACTCACTATTACTCCCTCGACTACTACTCCCACTACTACTACTACTCATACCATTACTACTACTACGTCTACTCATACCATTACTACTACGTCTACTACTACGTCTACTCCCTCTGCTGCTGCTACTACTACTACTACTACTCATACCATTACTACTAGTACTACTACTCATACCATTACTACTACTACTACTACTACTACTACTACTCCCTTTACAACTACCTCTTCTACTACTACTACAAATTGTAGCTGATGACGTCACTTCCGGAACAACGCTTTGGAGGCGAACGGTTCCAGGGTGTTGGTGTTAATAGAACTGAAATATACTACACTGGTTAATCGAGAGTATGGTGTACCGGGGCTATCTACTGCCGCGAAATCCCCTCGGGAGGGGAGGTAAAAAAGGGAGGTATAACTAATGTGTCAAATTGCAGCCACTTCACGTATTGAGATTCACAACAATAATAATGAATTATGAAGAGTTGATAAACGCCCCGAGGTATTCACTGCAATGTGAACGTCCTTAGATGCACTGCGTTTCACACGTGACTATATGCCCGATAGGCCAGTTAACTGGTTCAAATCAATTAGCTTACATCGCCATGACCGGTTAAACACGACGCTTGAAGACAGCCTGCATATTGCTTTCGATAGCATCTGGTTCAATAAATTAGAACTATGCGAACACATTCAGACTTTGTTGCTATAATGGCAAATATTTTGAAGGGAATCGCGTATAACTAAAGTAAATGTTTTAATTTCAAAGCATCTGAAAATAATCTATAAGCTTAAACAGCAGGTCATTCTAAGACATGGCATGGCGATAAGGCAGACAGATGGACAGATATTACACACAAAAAACATTAACAGATAAAAGCACATGAATAATAAATAAATAAATAAATAAATAAATAAATAAATAAATAAATAAATAAAAAAAACATGTCATATATAAATAAAAAAGTACCTTAACGATTATACATACATGGAAGAAAAGAAAGACGGTATTGGAAACACTACTAACACATTCAATGGTGGACATTAAACTAATTAGTCCCTGTACATCAATACATTCCAGTGACAACTGTAACTTGTCGAGGCTGGACCGACATCACAAAGTGATCTTAGGGCTAGGACAGGCTTATGTCGCTGTGGATGAAGGAAAGTTGTGACAGTTTCAGTAACAAGACCCCCGTAGACCAGACTCTAGGTTCCACGGGCGATCTTAACGACCCAACATATTATGTGTTCAATTTTACGTGTGGAAATTACGATGTCTTAGCGTTGAGAGGCCGCCAGCATGGTCTAGTGGTTATAGCATCTGCCCGGAGGTTCAAACTCCGCCCGCGTCATACCAAAAGACACTAAAAGATGGTACTTGTTGTTACCCTGCCTGGCGCTCGGCACAAAGGGGCTAAAAGAAGGACTGGTCGGCCTGGAGGTTCAAACTCGGCCCGCGTCATACCAAAAGACTCTAAATGATGGTACTTGTTGTTAACCTGCCTGGCGCTCAGCACTAAGGGGCTAAAAGAAGGACTGGTCGGCCTGGAGGTTCAAACTCCGACCGCGTCATACCAAAAGACTCTAAATGATGGTACTTGTTGTTACCCTGCCTGGCGCTCAACAATCGTAGCTGAGATCGCTCTCTGAATGCTAACCGCAGATGATGCGGGCGATGTTATGGGCGCATCTTTCAGCATCCTCTTCCCAAACAATATTTCGAAAATCGGTAACAAGTATTATTTCGCGAGTATATTTCGTTTTAGATTTAAAAAAAATGTCCATACATCTTTTGAATTTGTCAGCCTACAACAACAATGCATCACCCTTCTAGACACTATTTATAATGGCTTGTCAACTATGTGACTTGTTAGCTCGTCACCGCCTGGGGCTCGTCATGTTTACGTCCAACCTGCATCCTTGTCGGGCGTCGTGTCAGGTCAGTGGAAATTTAGAGTTGTTTTTGTTGCTTGAAGTGTTACACGAAGCTTATATATAGCGTGAGAAGTTACACGTGAACTGTTATATAACATGTATTGGATTAGAAAACTGTATCTGTCATACCCTCGGAACCTCGGTAGCCCCGCCATGGCTTGATTTGTGAGTATACTGTTATGGCAATCTCACGTTCGGCTATTTCCGGAATGCCTGTTGGCAGATTGCATTCGTGTGGGGTTTGTTTGTTTGTCTGTTGTCTAGCGCCGCACGCAGCAATATTCCAGCTATATGACGGCGGTCTGTAAATTATCGAGTCTGGACCAGACAATCCAGTGATTGACATCATGAACATCTATCCACGCAATTGGGGTAAGATGACATGCATCAAACCAAGTCAGCAAGCCTGACCACCCGATCCCGTTAGTCGCCTCTTACGACAGGCATACTCGCCTTTTACAGCAAACATGGGTTGCTGAAGACCTATTCTACCCCGGATCTTTACGGCAAGCATGGGTTACTGAAGACCTATTCTACCCCGGATCTTCACGGGCTCGGTGTGTTGGTGTGCGGGTGTGTTGGTGTGCGGGTGCGGGAGGTAGGAAGCGCTGGTGTGTGGGGTGTGTCTGTCTAGGTGTGGGGATGTGGCTGTGTGGGGTGTGTCTGTCTAGGTGTTGGGATGTGGCTCTGTGGGGTTGCCTACAACCTTCGTTGCATACTTAACATTTATACATTCGGGAATTTTGTGGCTTTTCTGGTACCTTAGGGGGTGATGGGCTAGCCTAGTGAGTGAGTTAAAATATAACGTCGCGTCGGCATTATGTCAGCCATATACGACGAGGCTAGGTTCGTGGTTAAATTGTTCAATCGTCACGCCGAAGGGCCGGGTTCGATTCCCACATTGGTACAATGTGTGAAGCCCATATCTGGTGTCACCCGTCGTGATATAGCACGAATATTGCTAAAAGCAGTGTAACACCATACTCACTCACTCACTCACTCACCCGCTCACTCTTGTATACTAAAACTAAACCTAAACCTATTTCAACAAAATGACATGATTACTCAAAGCAAATTTCCAAATCACACGCGTCAAGTACACGTGTTACTGAAGGTCTTCCTGTCTGTGGGTGTGGCTTGATGGCTTCCTTTAAGTAAAGGTATTCTGTACTGGTGCAGTCAGCATCATGACGGTGGTCGGTCAGACGGAGTCTGGATCAGACGAGCCGGTGGTCGATAGCACGATCAACGACAACTCAATCGGGATTTACGATTTCAAACACGTGGTAACTACCAGGTATTCATTTTAGGAGTGAATAGGTTTGGTTAACGCTACTTTTAGTAATATTCGAGCAATATTACGCCGCGGAGTCCAAGAAATGGGTTCCATACATTGTACCCATGCCGAATCAAACCCCGGACGTCGGCCTGACGTGCGAACGCTTTAACCACTAGGCCACTACGGGCGGTCGGGTAGCCTAGTGGTTCAAGCGTTCGCTCGTCACGCCGAAGACCCGGGTTCGAATCCCGACATGGGTACAATGTGTGAAGCCCATTTCTGGTGTCCCCCGCCGTGATATTGCTGGAATGTTGCTAGCAGCGGCGTGATATCATCCTCACTCACTCACTCACTAGGCCACTCCATCGCCCTCATCGAGCTCTAATGATTTGGTTTGGTTGTTTGGTTTGTTGTTTTACGCCGCACTCAGCAATATTCCAGCTATATGACGGCGGTCTGTAAGTAATCGAGTCTGGACCAGACAATCCAGTGATTAATATCATGAGCATCGATCCACGCAATTGGGATCGATGACATACTTCAACCAAGTCAGCGAGCCTGACCACCCGATTCCGTTAGTCTCCACTTTCGACAAGCATAGTCGCGGACTCTAATGGCAAGCATGGGGTACTGGGGACCAATTCAACACGGGACAGTAATGGGCAAAATATACGCTTACCAAGAACAGCCATTTGTCATGATTCTTAGCCTGGATACTTTGTCCGCCATGGGTCAGAGGCCCACAGAGGTATGTCTGTGGGGGCGGCAACATCACCGGCAAGTCACACCCTGGAGTTGAGGATTGTGTGTTACGTAATAGTGGATGACAAATGTGCTCGTGCATACCGCAGTGGTGGCGTCCTTAACGAAGACGCCCTAAAACTAATTGGGCGCTTGGTGATTACCAACACAGGCAAGTGAACGGGGAGGTGAGTGGAAATGGAGAATAGTTTCAGGATTATTTCACTTATATGGCAACGTACATGCACGTGTGTGTTTGTGTGGCTGCGTGGCTGCTGGGCTGCGTTGCTGCGTGTACTAGTCCGGACTAATGCCTATTTTATAGTCCTACTCCACTGAGATACCATGCCGCAGTTTAACATGAATACCCCACGCAGATACAGAATACTGACTCCGAGCTGACCATCCGTGGTTTTATCACTTTAAATGCCGAGCGACAGGCAGGGTAACAACAAGTACCATCTTTTTGGTATGACGCTGCCAGGGATCGAACCATCGAACTTCCGGTCTCCGGGCAGACGCTCTATCCACTAGACCACGGAGGTCTATGAAAGCCCGGGTTCGATTCCCCACTTGGGTACAATGTGTAAAGCCTATTTTATGTGTCCCCCGTCGTGGTATTGCTGGAGAATTGCTGAAAGCTGCGTAAAACCATTCTCACTTACTCACTGCTACGGATAGGCTTGGGTAACCCATATCTTGTATATTGAGCTAGCAAGGATAACACGATTCTGGGGGAAAACGTTTAGCTGGAAAGTCGGTGGCGTAATAACCTGCACGTGATGCACGTGATTTGTGTTTTAAGTGAAATTGATGCAGTGACTCTGAATTGCTATGAGAAGTCCATGGACGGTACCTATTTAACTATTTAACTTTCTTCGCATGTGGGTTAGAACATTCAGAAGGTAAAATATGCCGTTCTTGAAAAAAGAAAGCGCCGATCTCTACATTGGTAGGACTAGAAGTACCACCAACGTACGTAATGTGGTTGGCCACTTCTAATGTATACAATTAGTTGCACGAACTGAAGTTGTATACAACTGGGCATTCACACGGCGGCGAGTTGCATACAACTCGGGTCTCGCGAGATCTCTGACAAAAAACTTGTGATTCACTACATTATCGCTGGAATCTTGGTTGCTGAGTTAATGTTCAGACGCATCGCTTTGAAAAATCAACGCTGTGCGAGAATTGCGGTCGCGCGGTACTGGACCAACCTCTGACTTTGCAATTTAACGTACTTGTATATTATTGAATTTTTAACCCAATGATGGAAAATTAAATGTATAACGTGACACATTTGATATGAAAACGTACTTGTTTTATGTGGCGAAAACAAATTTCCGTTACATGACGTCAAAACACGAGGGCAATGTCCACATGTACAAAGACAAAAAGGGGCATAACTCCCCAATTCTTCACCTAGTCATAGCAATACCCAGTTTCCGTCATGTCCGTGGTGAGCATCTGCTTTGGCTCAGGACAATACATTCTAGTATCTTTTTGTTCATGTGTATCTACAAAGTTCCCACACAGCTATCGATTTTAATAACCGCATCGGTTCCTTTTCTGGGACATTGAATGATTGTCATGCAAAATGTCCTGAAGACATATTTCAGATTTTGTTATAATATAGAAGAATGAACTATATAAATCCAGAAAGTGCCCTTTGGCCAGTTGAAACCAGATACTTTTAGCTTATTTCCCAATTAATAAGAAACGTTGAAATCGGTAACACAAAAAAGTAACAGTATATTACCACTCATATTCGGTTATAGTATAGAAAATTTCGATTAAAAGAACAGAATGTTGGGCTTTATTGGGCAACGCACACCCAAACCCCAACAGACCATGACCCACCTCCACCCTGGAATCTCAAATGGTCGGCCTCTATTTTGAAGCGCGCACCTGATGCAATCTTTAGCTGTCAATGTTCCGCCAATTAAACGATAAAATTCAAATGTAAGTCAAGTAGTTGTCCAAACATGAGTTATACATTAATAAAAAATATAACGTGACGAATTTCCTTCAGGTATACATTTACTTTAATTTAAGAAATGAAGTGCATGTTTTATTTAATCTATCTATATAAATTTGCCACAATTAATATTTCACAATTCTCCAAAGGAAATGCATGTTTTATTTAACCTATCTATATAAATTTGCCACAATTAATATTTCACAATTCTCCAAAGGAAATATGTATATGTTGCAGTATTATGAGTTTCATAAATTCTATGGCATGTTAGATTATATAAGTAACAGTACTGCATACATGTACCCATTTTGCAGCAGTACATTTTTTTACTGGGTGAAACGATATTGAAGAGATATTCAAATTATAATTCAAGACTGAAACAGTAAACTACTTCATGAACTGAATGCCTTGTGTACTAGTTCACCAGCACCTCGAAGAAAATAACAAATTTGTACAACGATGTTGATGCTGACGTATATAATATGACATCACTACCGGTAACGTCCCGTCATAACATAGCGAGTTCAGTGATAGCAGTTCCGGAATGTTTGGAGTAGGTTTTACCGTGATGCTGGGATCTATACATAAATGAGTCATGTAAGTTAAGTAATCAGAATCAATCTGAAATCAACTTAGTTCTATTTGTTATTACGTTTCCATTCTCGCCTTGATACAACGTGGAAAGGCAGACCAATACCGTCGTCAGTGTGCGTGATTTTGCGTCAATCATGGCGGCACGTTGAACGATTTCTGTTGACTTTTCCAAATAAGTATCTGGACTCTAATTATTAATCCCTCAATTCTTGCAACGATTATCGACCCATGCATATTCGTAATAATCTGAGCTAATGTATGCAACAAATTGACGACCGAATCTCTCGGAATAGTAGAAAATGTTAAGCAAAACTAGAGGTTTGCTTTGTTTACATTTTAATGAGAAGGCCCACTGGTAGGTTTCAGAGCACAGGGTTTGGTTTCACACTTGAATATTGCGGTTGATTTCATTTGGACCGTTTGTATTAGTGACTTAGACAAAATGTCAATTGATTGTTAGGCCTAATGGTATGATGAATTCAGGGATGTATGTATCGTAGCTGAGTGTGAAATACATGTGATGTGACAGGCATCTCGCCTGACGCGAAAAGAACCGTGATTTTGCAACGCTATCCAACGTTGAGGTTCGGTCCAGAGTTTTTATGTTTCGAAAACGAATATAGGGGTATGGGAGTCTTTTCGGAATGATGATTGGTGTTTTGACAAAGGGCAGACACCCAATGGTTTTGTAATTGAACTTCTCATGTAGCTATACGTTATTTGAATAAATAATCCTAATCACATTTGGAACAGTGAATTGGTAAAATGCTAAAATGGCATTTTTTTCGTTGTACACTATTTTCAGATGTCGTTAGTGATACATATGCTTGGGCTAAAATAGTTGTTAATGTCATCATATTATAGATACTTTCCCACAGAATCTAAAACTGTGACGTGTATTTGTGTGTATGATGTATTTTAAGTTTTAGAAACGTATTATGGACCTAATCTCATCTTGCAATTGGTCTACACTACAGTGTACAGTCACATAGCCTGTCGTTTCAAATAACACCATGAACAGTTTAACCAGGAGAACTAGACCGATGCAAATGTCAAAATATATAATTTGGTACAGTGGTATTCTACGAGTTAGCGACGTGAATCGGCGTCGCCATTTTTGTTTACAAATTGACGTGTAAATGTCACGTGATTTTCATACGCGTTTTGATTGGCTGCGTTCATACAACTTGTCGCATGAAAATAGAGCATGTCCGTACAACTCACGTCCAACAAATTGCATGCGTCAAAAGTTGGACCGACTTGCCCGTTCACACGATGCAATGTGTTGCATGCAACAAATTGTATACAACTAGTTGTACCGTGTGAATGCCCCTTAAGGCGCCGTCATTCGCTGGCAAGACGTTAAAAGATGGTACTTGTTGTTACCCTGATTGGCGCTCGGCATTAAGGGGCTAAAACAAGGACTGGTCGGCTCAGAGTCAGTATACTGTGTTTGAGTGGGGTATTCATGTTAAACTGCGGCATGGTATCTCATGATCAGTGGGCTAGCACTATAAATCGGCATCAGTCCGGACTAGCGCGCGCGCACACACACACACACACATACACACACACACACAAAATGCAATAATCTTGGACGCGACGTTAAACCCAATTTCACCTCACCATTCGCTGGCAGAGTTGCGTCCCTTGTTCACGCCAGAAACCTATGATTGTGGGTTCGAATCCGGGTTCGCCCCAATTATGTTTCTAGGTTTGTAAGCGTCATACCCGTGCTCGTGGGTTTCACTGAAGTGGGTGTTGAAGAAAATTGAATTGTTATGGCTTGTAGCCCAGTGGGTAAAACATTCGCTCGTCGCACCGAATAACAGGTTCGATTCCCTGCATGGGATAGACTCGAATAATTACAGACCGCCGTCGTGTAGCTGGGCTATTTCAAATTGCGACCTTAAACGACATTCACTCACCCGTTCAGTGACATCTGTGATATAGTTGGAATAGTATCAACTGTGGACCTTAAAACAACCACACAACCCTCCCCACACACACATATCCCCTTTTCAGCAGCAACTACACTCCCCTTTTCAAGTCTTAAGGGGAGGAGACATGAGGGTTCCTTTATAGAATTATTTTTATCTAACCTCAATACATAACAATGTTTGACTGTGTGACGTCTAGGCATTCACTTGCGGACTGAATGAGACTGCTGCTCGTTCACTGTACACCCTACTGCTGCGTGGATAGACTGACTCGATATAGAGACATGTAACGTGCGGTCAAGAAGCTGACTGAGGCTTGGGTTTGTTTACTCGCAGCTAGCAAGCCGGAGGGGTTCATTTTTTAGGACTTTGTTTTCAAGTTATACTGACCTGAACACTCATGTTACGTGAGAATAGATGTCAAGGGCGGCTCATCTGTTTTAAATTACTGTCTCAGTATCCTGCTCAAGTGGAGGTAGGTTTGCTTTCAGCTCCTAGCGCTAGTCTGTTATTATTTACGATTTGTGGAGGGGGCAGAAACAGGATAAGGCGACGCGGGTCAAGGATCTCTACTACCATTGTTCTAGCCACGAGAACGGGTATGGGTCTGAGACACAAAGGATGTCTACTACTTCTGGCCTGGCCACGAGCACTGGTTTTGTTACACTAAAAAAACCACCCTCACTCCCCACCCATCTAGATCCGCCATTGAGCTACATAACGACTTGCTGTAAGGGCTGCCAGTTGTGAACTGATCCTTTCCGTAGCACCATGTTTTATTGATGCTCATACTATCGACCTATAGTTTGTCGGGATCAGATTCGACAGTTACGAAATGATGTAGCAGCAATATTACGAACAATGACGTCCATTTAGCCCTGTTCGGATTCCAGGTCACCACATGGCTAAGTACACCATGTATACTTGTCGTAAAATGTTTTTTTGTTTGTTGTTTAACGACGCACTCAGCCATACTCAGTTATATGGCGGCGGTCTATAAATAAACGAGTCTGGACCAGACAATCCAGAAACTGACATAATACGTATCGATCTACGTAAGTGGGATACGATGACATTCATCAACCAAGACAGCGAATCTGAGCACCCGATCCCGCTAGTCCCCTCTTACAAAATGGATCATACTCGATTTACGGACTGATAATATTGCTAGCATATTTCTGACTGCGTTTTCTGACAACTGAATACCCTTAAAGATCCGAGGTAGAATAGGTCTTCAGCAAACCCATGCTTACCGTGAAAGTCGACTATGCTTGTCGTAAGAGGCGACTAAAGGGATCGGGTGGTCGGGTTCGCTGACTTGGTTGAAGCATGTCATCGGATCCCAATTGCGTGGATTGATGCCCGTGATGTCAATCACTGGATTGTCTTGTCCAGACTCGATTATTTACAGACCGCCGTCATACAGCTGGAATATTGTTGTGTGCAAACAAACAAAGCTTTCAACTGAAGAGAACCTACACACACATAGTTCCTCTGTAACACCGAAGACCCGGGTTCGATTCCCGACATGAGTACAATGTGTAAAGTCCATTTCTGGTGTCCCCCGCCGTGATATTGCTGGCATATTGCTAAAATCAAACTCACTCACTCTGTTTATTTCCAGATTCCCCCTGTGACTGGTGTGTGACTGAGCGACTGTGACAAAATCTCCGTCAGATAAACCCGCCATCTTGCTACTCTGCCAGCTCCATCCGCCATCTTGTTGCCGGAACAGCTACGCACCACACCATGGGGAAGAAACACTCCAAGTTCGACATCAACCCTGCAGGTTTGTTTGTTTGTTGTTTAACGCCGCAAAATCCCAGGATATGACGCCGGTCTGTAAATAAAATCGGGTATTCATGTTAAACTACGGCATGGTGTATCAGTGGGTTAGCACTATAAAATCGGCGTTAGTCCGTACTAGCAGACACACACACGCACACACACACGTGCATGCACATCGCTATATAAGTGCAATTATCTTGGACGCGACGTTATATCACATTTCACCTCACCTTATAATATGTGTGATTGCCCTCGCGACAGTCAACATATTGTCACTGTTGAGTGTCTTGAAACAGAACAGACCTGTCTCTGTTCTTAAATCAGGAATAGTGTTAGGAGCTAGTAGAAATTCACTGTTTTCGGATAGATATCCCGTCCGCGGTTGAAAACGTAGAAAGGCCATTAGAAAGGACGCAAGTCAGTCAACAAGGCCTCGTGTCGCTCTTATGTAGTTACAGCCAGCCTTCAAGAAACTGCCTCATCCAGACACTTCTCGAACGAAGTGAAGACATATGTCAAGAACCATGGCAGGTAACTCTAAATCACACTTCCTGTTGCCATCTTGCCGCGCCAGCTCCCGACATTTTACCAGCGCTTCAATTATTTGCTGCCACTGGCAACCACTACAATTAAACAATTTCTACTGTAACACAACAGCGCTCATTGGTCAGGGAACTCGCTGGCTCCCCATTGATGGAACCAGGCCATGGCTTGATTTCTTGGTTACAAGAAAATGGCGACTACGATCAGAGACCATGGTCTCTACAACGGAACACTGCACAGTGCACGGGTGACCGTATATATTCACGGGTGACGAGGAACGTAAAGTGTATACACACCTTTTGTGTACTGACGAGGTGGTGATGAAGAAACGGATAATGTATACCAAATGTATACCAAGTACTGACGATGTATGTCACTTGATGCACATCACAATATATATATACCCCAGGTGTTGGAGACTATTGTCCGTTGTCAGGCCTGTGTCCGGGTCACTTTGTTGAGTTAGTGGTCACATGTTCACGTTTTTTAACTCCAGAACCGTTCGATTGATTAAACTGATTAAATTGATTGTAGCAGTGAGGCGAAGTTTTGCGTGTAACGATCGTCTCTAGCCGATTGTGGCCACCCGATCTCCATTGTACTCTAATGTCATTGTGGTCAACAGATACCCATTGTACTCTCCTGTCCCCATCATGACAACCAGATACCCATTGTACTCTCCTGTCTCCATTGTGACCACCAGATACCCATTGTACTCTCCCGTCTCCATCATGGCCACCAGATACCCATTGTACTCTCCCGTCTCCATCATGGCCACCAGATACCCATTGTGCTCTTATGTCCCCATTGTAGCCACCAGATACCCATTGAACTCTCCTGTCCCCATCGTTGCCACCAGATACCCATTGAACTCTCCTGTCTCCATCGTTGCCAACAGATACCCATTGAACTCTCCTGTCTCCATCGTTGCCACCAGATACCCATTGAACTCTCCTGTCTCCATTGTAGCCACCATATACCCATTGCGCTCACCTGTCTCCATTGTGGCCACCAGATACCCATTGCGATCTCCTGTCTCCATCATGACCACCAGATACCCATTGTACTCTCCTGTCTCCATCTTAGCCACCAGATACCCATTGTACTCTCCCGTCTCCATTGTCGCCACCAGATACCCATTGTACTCTCCCGTCTCCATTGTCGCCACCAGATACCTATTGTACTCTCCCGTCTCCATTGTCGCCACCAGATACCCACTGTACTCTCCTGTCTCCATCATGGCCACCAGATACCCATTGTACTCTCCCGTCTCCATCATGGCCACCAGATACCCATTGTACTCTCCCGTCTCCATCGTGGCCACCAGATACCCATTGTACTCTCCTGTCTCCATCATGGCCACCAGATACCCATTGTACTCTCCTGTCTCCATCATGGCCACCAGATACCCATTGTGCTCTCCTGTCTCCATCATGGCCACCAGATACCCATTGTACTCTCCTGTCTCCATCATGGCCACCAGATACCCATTGAACTCTCACGTCTCCATCACGGCCACCAGATACCCATTGTGCTCTCCTGTCCCCATCGTTGCCACCAGATACCCATTGCGCTCACCTGTCTCCATTGTAGCCACCATATACCCATTGCGCTCACCTGTCTCCATTGTGGCCACCATATACCCATTGCGCTCTCCTGTCTCTATTGTGGCCACCAGATACCCATTGTTCTCTCCTGTCTCCATTGTAGCCACCATATACCCATTGTTCTCTCCTGTCTCTATTGTGGCCACCATATACCCATTGCGCTCACCTGTCTCCATTGTGGCCACCATATACCCATTGTTCTCTCCTGTCTCCATTGTAGCCACCAGATACCCATTGCGCTCACCTGTCTCCATTGTGGCCACCATATACCCATTGCGCTCTCCTGTCTCTATTGTGGCCACCAGATACCCATTGTTCTCTCCTGTCTCCATTGTAGCCACCAGATACCCATTGCGCTCACCTGTCTCCATTGTAGCCACCATATACCCATTGCGCTCACCTGTCTCCATTGTGGCCACCAGATACCCATTGTTCTCTCCTGTCTCCATTGTAGCCACCAGATACCCATTGCGCTCTCATGTCTCTATTGTGGCCACCATATACCCATTGTTCTCTCCTGTCTCCATTGTAGCCACCAGATACCCATTGCGCTCTCCTGTCTCTATTGTGGCCACCAGATACCAATTGTTCTCTCCTGTCTCCATTGTAGCCACCAGATACCCATTGCTCTCTCCTGTCTCTATTGTGTCCACCAGATACCCATTGTTCTCTCCTGTCTCCATTGTTGCCACCAGATACCCATTGCGCTCTCCTGTCTCCATTGTGGCCACCATATACCCATTGTACTCTCCTGTCTCCATCATGGCCACCAGATACCCATTGTGCTCTCTCGTCTCCATTGTGGCCACCAGATACCCATTGTACTCTCCTGTCCCCATGGTTGCCACCAGATACCCATTGTACTCTCCTGTCTCCATTGTAGCCACCAGATACCCATTGAACTCTCCTGTCTCCATCTTAGCCACCAGATACCCATTGTACTCTCCTGTCCCCATGGTTGCCACCAGATACCCATTGTACTCTCCTGTCCCCATGGTTGCCACCAGATACCCATTGAACTCTCCTGTCTCCATCGTTGCCACCAGATACCCATTGTACTCTCCTGTCTCCATTGTTGCCATCAGATACCCATTGAACTCTCCTGTCTCCATTGTTGCCATCAGATACCCATTGAACTCTCCTGTCTCCATCGTTGCCACCAGATACCCATTGAACTCTCCTGTCTCCATTGTTGCCATCAGATACCCATTGAACTCTCCTGTCTCCATCTTAGCCACCAGATACCCGTTGTACTCTCCTGTCTCCATTGTAGCCACCAGATACCCATTGTACTCTCCCGTCTCCATTGTAGCCACCAGATACCCATTGAACTCTCCTGTCTCCATTGTAGCCACCAGATACCCATTGAACTCTCCTGTCTCAATCTTAGCCACCTGATACCCATTGAACTCTCCTGTCTCCATTGTAGCCACCAGATACCCATTGTACTCTCCTGTCTCCATTGTGGCCACCAGATACCCATTGTACTCTCCTGTCTCCATCTTAGCCACCAGATACCCATTGTACTCTCCTGTCTCCATTGTTGCCACCAGATACCCATTGTACTCTCCTGTCTCCATTGTGGACACCAGATACCCATTGTGCTCTCCTGTCCCCCATCATGACCACCAGATACCCATTGTGCTCTCCTGTCTCCATTGTGGCCACCAGATACCCATTGTGCTCTCATGTCCCCACCGTGGCCACCAGATACCCATTGTACTCTACCGTCTCCATTGTGGCTACCAGATACCCATTGTACTCTACCGTCTCCATTGTGGCCACCAGATACCCATTGTACTCTCCTGTCTCCATTGTAGCCACCAGATACCCATTGTACTCTCCTGTCCCCACCGTGGCCACCAGATACCTATTGTGCTCTCCTGTCCCCCATCATGGCCACCAGATACCCATTGTACTCTCCTGTCTCCATTGTGGCCACCAGATACCCATTGTGCTCTCCTGTCTCCATCATGACCACCAAATACCCATTGTGCTCTACCGTCTCCATCATGACCACCAAATACCCATTGTGCTCTCCAGTCTCCATTGTGGCCACCAGATACCCATTGTACTTTCCTGTCTCCATTGTGGCCACCAGATACCCATTGTGCTCTCCTGTCTCCATTGTAGCCACCAGATACCCATTGCGCTCTCCTGTCTCTATTGTGGCCACCAGATACCCATTGTTCTCTCCTGTCTCCATTGTAGCCACCAGATACCCATTGCGCTCTCCTGTCTCTATTGTGGCCACCAGATACCAATTGTTCTCTCCTGTCTCCATTGTAGCCACCAGATACCCATTGCGCTCTCCTGTCTCTATTGTGTCCACCAGATACCCATTGTACTCTCCTGTCTCCATTGTTGCCACCAGATACCCATTGCGCTCTCCTGTCTCCATTGTGGCCACCATATACCCATTGTACTCTCCTGTCTCCATCATGGCCACCAGATACCCATTGTGCTCTCCTGTCTCCATTGTGGCCACCAGATACCCATTGTACTCTCCTGTCCCCATGGTTGCCACAAGATACCCATTGTACTCTCCTGTCTCCATTGTAGCCACCAGATACCCATTGAACTCTCCTGTCTCCATCTTAGCCACCAGATACCCATTGTACTCTCCTGTCCCCATGGTTGCCACCAGATACCCATTGAACTCTCCTGTCTCAATCTTAGCCACCAGATACCCGTTGTACTCTCCTGTCTCCATCTTAGCCACCAGATACCCATTGTACTCTCCTGTCTCCATCTTAGCCACCAGATACCCATTGTACTCTCCTGTCCCCATGGTTGCCACCAGATACCCATTGAACTCTCCTGTCTCCATGGTTGCCACCAGATACCCATTGAACTCTCCTATCTCCATCTTAGCCACCAGATACCCGTTGTACTCTCCTGTCTCCATTGTAGCCACCAGATACCCATTGTACTCTCCTGTCCCCATGGTTGCCATCAGATACCCATTGTACTCTCCTATCTCCATCTTAGCCACCAGATACCCGTTGTACTCTCCTGTCTCCATTGTAGCCACCAGATACCCATTGTACTCTCCTGTCCCCATGGTTGCCATCAGATACCCATTGAACTCTCCTGTCTCCATCGTTGCCACCAGATACCCATTGAACTCTCCTGTCTCCATCGTTGCCACCAGATACCCGTTGTACTCTCCTGTCTCCATTGTAGCCACCAGATACCCATTGAACTCTCCTGTCTCCATCTTAGCCACCAGATACCCGTTGTACTCTCCTGTCTCCATCTTAGCCACCAGATACCCATTGTACTCTCCTGTCCCCATGGTTGCCACCAGATACCCATTGTACTCTCCTGTCTCCATCTTAGCCACCAGATACCCGTTGTACTCTCCTGTCTCCATTGTAGCCACCAGATACCCATTGTACTCTCCTGTCCCCATGGTTGCCACCAGATACCCATTGAACTCTCCTATCTCCATCTTAGCCACCAGATACCCGTTGTACTCTCCTGTCTCCATTGTAGCCACCAGATACCCATTGTACTCTCCTGTCCCCATGGTTGCCATCAGATACCCATTGAACTCTCCTATCTCCATCTTAGCCACCAGATACCCATTGTACTCTCCTGTCCCCATGGTTGCCACCAGATACCCGTTGTACTCTCCTGTCTCCATTGTAGCCACCAGATACCCATTGAACTCTCCTGTCTCCATCTTAGCCACCAGATACCCATTGTACTCTCCCGTCTCCATCATGGCCACCAGATACCCGTTGTACTCTCCTGTCTCCATTGTAGCCACCAGATACCCATTGAACTCTCCTGTCTCCATCTTAGCCACCAGATACCCATTGTACTCTCCCGTCTCCACTGTAGCCACCAGATACCCATTGAACTCTCCTGTCTCCATTGTAGCCACCAGATACCCATTGAACTCTCCTGTCTCAATCTTAGCCACCTGATA
This sequence comes from Haliotis rufescens, assembly GCF_023055435.1. Taxonomy (NCBI): domain Eukaryota; kingdom Metazoa; phylum Mollusca; class Gastropoda; order Lepetellida; family Haliotidae; genus Haliotis; species Haliotis rufescens. The sequence goes on from NW_025964387.1 coordinate 305,121, forward strand.
CCCATTGAACTCTCCTGTCTCCATTGTGGCCACCAGATACCCATTGCGCTCTCCTGTCTCAATTGTAGCCACCAGATACCCATTGTGCTCTCCTGTCCCCCATCATGACCACCAGATACCCATTGTGCTCTCTCGTCTCCATTGTGGCCACCAGATACCCATTGTACTTTCCAGTCTCCATTGTGGCCACCAGATACCCATTGTGCTCTCCCGTCTCCATTGTGGCCACCAGATACCCATTGTGCTCTCCCGTCCCCACCGTGGCCACCAGATACCCATTGTACTCTCCTGTCTCCATTGTGGCCACCAGATACCCATTGTACTCTCCTGTCTCCATTGTGGCCACCAGATACCCATTGTGCTCTCCTGTCCCCACCGTGGCCACCAGATACCCATTGTGCTCTCCCGTCCCCACCGTGGCCACCAGATACCCATTGTACTCTCCTGTCTCCATCTTAGCCACCAGATACCCATTGTACTCTCCTGTCTCCATTGTTGCCACCAGATACCCATTGTACTCTCCTGTCTCCATTGTGGACACCAGATACCCATTGTGCTCTCCTGTCCCCGATCATGACCACCAGATACCCATTGTGCTCTCCTGTCTCCATTGTGGCCACCAGATACCCATTGTGCTCTCATGTCCCCACCGTGGCCACCAGATACCCATTGTACTCTACCATCTCCATTGTGGCTACCAGATACCCATTGTACTCTACCGTCTCCATTGTGGCCACCAGATACCCATTGTGCTCTCATGTCCCCACCGTGGCCACCAGATACCCATTGTACTTTACCGTCTCCATTGTGGCTACCAGATACCCATTGTACTCTCCTGTCTCCATTGTGGCCACCAGATACCCATTGTGCTCTCCTGTCTCCATTGTGGCCACCAGATACCCATTGTACTCTCCTGTCTCCATTGTAGCCACCAGATACCCATTGTACTCTCCTGTCCCCACCGTGGCCACCAGATACCTATTGTACTCTCCTGTCCCCCATCATGGCCACCAGATACCCATTGTACTCTCCTGTCTCCATTGTGGCCACCAGATACCCATTGTGCTCTCCTGTCTCCATCATGACCACCAAATACCCATTGTGCTCTACCGTCTCCATCATGACCACCAGATACCCATTGTAGTCTCCTGTCTCCATTGTGGCCACCAGATACCCATTGTACTCTCCCGTCTCCATCATGACCACCAAATACCCATTGTGCTCTACCGTCTCCATCATGACCACCAAATACCCATTGTGCTCTCCAGTCTCCATTGTGGCCACCAGATACCCATTGTACTCTCCTGTCTCATCATGGCCACGTGATAGGATGTAGATGCCGTCACGTAGCTGGAATATTACTGACTGACCTGTCCACATTTGACATTTGAATTATTATTCTGTTAAATTCAACTGGATCATGCAGTGGATCGTGGAGGTGTCTGCATTCCTATTCACATACGACAGTGTAATTCTACAAACGTTATAAATGGCAAGTAATAACATTAACTAAACTTCAGTTCGTCAGATACCAGAACTATTCACTCCTTTATCAAAATTGGTATTACACGGGAGCGAGTTTAGTATTCTATATATAAGTGATATATACTCGCGTACATTATGACGATGTTGGATTTGTATTTATTAAGACACTGAAGAATCAATAAGGCATTTTCAGCATGACCATAAACTCAACCGTTATCAATTGTTATCTATTCACGGTATTTATAGACGCATTGTGTTCCATGGTGCTGCCAGCATTATTTTAAATTCTCCAAGCGACACTGCGGCAATTGAGATCACGTGATCTGACAAGTCACATGATTTAAGTGACCGGCATGATAAGAATGATATGCACTTGAATTTGACCGACATCCAGCAGTTGACACGAGGTAATTCCGGAGATTCTACCTGGGGCGCAAAGGGTAAGAGTCTATCATAACAGTCCGCATGTTGTCAGTGTTTTGATACAAATTTGCTGTTTGCAGGGTTGTATTTGACTCGTGTGTGCCCAGAATTGTACAGCCGTTACGACTGTCGACAGTTGATGAATACTGATTCATTTCATCCCTTGTCATTCAGAATGTAGCCTGTGTTGCTGTTGAGCTTTTGTTTCTTCATCAAATGACATAAAATAGGTAACGACACCATGGATTTTGAGTTATCGAATCACTAGGCACATCAGGATATGGTGGGAAATCAGCGCTGTATATGTGGTTGCGCGTCCAAGGGAACAATCGACCGGAACGCATGTTTCTGAACGCTGTTCGTTGTCAGATGATTGCGCAAAGTTCCGTTTTAAAATGTTGCTAGTCATGTAACAGCTCATATTCAAGATTTTAAAAATCTATTTTAGTAGGTCTAATAAATTATAAAATAGTTTAATCAATCTTAATTATTCATGTTATTCATTTAGCCAGACCATAAAAAATGTTATGGTCTATATTTTAGCTATCCTCACTGCATTTTAATTTTGAATTTATTCTGTACAATTTTTATGTGAAATATTATTTGAAATTAACAATAATTGTTTTCTTGACAACATTAACTTGTGTTGCGAACCTTGAAGATCCGGGGTAGAATAGGTCTTCAGCAACCCATACATGCTTGTCGTAAGAGGCGACTAACAGGATCGTTTGCTGACTTGGTTGAATCATGTCATCGATCCCAATTGCATGGAGTGATATGGTCATGATGTCAATCACTGGATTGTCTGGTCATCACTGGATTATTTACAGATTGCTGTCATATAGCTAGAATATTGCTGAGTGCAGCATTAAACAAAAAAAAACAACAACAAAAACTATGTTGCTTAAGCTAAAAAAAATAATAGTTAAAAATTGGTTCTCAGGCACTCCCCGCATCATCATCATCTGCCGCATGTTTATTTTTAATTTCCAAAAATAAAAATCCTAACACTTTAAAACAATGCGATCCAATATAGCATGCAGTTACTTACTAGTTTGAACAAGCAACAACAAAAAAGATCTGCCTGCCTGCACTATATTTTCAAAAGCCTTTTTGGTCAAGCATTTGTGATTAAGTATACCCTAAATATGAAAATCTGCAATGTTGCTATGTTGACTTTATTTGCCCTTTAAGATCAGGCATTTCCAGTCTTCGTCACTGTGATATGATGTCTGGACTATTGCTAAAAGTAGCGGAAAACAACTCACTCACTCACTCACTCACTCACCCACTCAATCGAAGTCAGCTGGATTCCATAACTTGTAAACATATTTTCACTCACTCACTCACTCACTCACTCACTCACTCACTCACTCACTCACTCACTCACTCACTCACTCACTCACTCACTCACCCACTCAATCACCCACTCAATCGAAGTCACCCACTCAATCGAAGTCAGCTGGATTCCATAACTTGTAAACATATTTTCACTCACTCACTCACTCACCCACTCAATTGAAGTCAGCTGGATTCCATAACTTGTAAACATATTTTCACTCACTCACTCACTCACTAACCCACTCAATCGAAGTCAGCTGGATTCCATAACTTGTAAACATATTTTCACTCACTCACTCACTCACTCACTCACTCACTCACTCACTCACTCACTCACTCACTCACTCACTCACCCACTCACCCACTCAATCACCCACTCAATCGAAGTCAGCTGGATTCCATAACTTGTAAACATATTTTCACTCACTCACTCACTCACTAACCCACTCAATCGAAGTCAGCTGGATTCCATAACTTGTAAACATTTTCACTTACTCACTCACTCACTCACTCACTCAATCGAAGTCAGCTGGATTCCATAACTTGTAAACATATTTTCACTCACTCACTCACTCACCCACTTAATCGAAGTCAGCTGGATTCCATAACTTGTCAACATATTTTCACTCACTCACTCACTCACTCACTCACTCAATCGAAGTCAGCTGGATTCCATAACTTGTAAACATATTTTCACTCTCACTCACTCACTCACTCACTCACTCACTCACTCACTCACTCACTCACTCACTCACTCACTCACACTCAAAGTCATCTAGGTTACATGGCTTTATGCAAGAGATCTTAACCATATTTTCATTCCACGTCCTATGGGACTGGACCAGCATTCCTGCCTTGTGATCCGCGACCCATGGACCCTGACACATACATTATTGATGTGAGAGTTACTGAGTTCATCGGAGCGACATGTTAAACATCCTCAGTGACCGATGAAGTGTCTATCTATAGCCAGGGCGTGTGACTGAAATATGTGCTGAGTCATTTGACATAGTAAACAAGATATGTGCTGTGTCATGTATAGTATGTCCTTCACTGGTAGGCCTTGATAACATATATATATATGAATGATATGCTGAAAGTCGCAGACTGATAACAGTGATAAATAGTTTTGTTCATCGAACCAGAGCTCCTGATAAGCTGGGTATTTGTGTCAAATATGCTAATAGATCCCCCTTACCCAATCGATATTGAATTGATTGTGTATCAATACGAATCACAAAATATGAAATTACATTCATATAAGGACGTTGTAATAACCCACTAGAAGCTACAGGGATCAATATATAACATGCACCGATGGAAACTATTATTGAAAAGCGCAACCTACCGTATTCGACGTAATAAGCGCCCCGCTCTAATAAACGCCCACAGCGATATTTGCTAATATATTGTCTAGTGAACAGTCCCAATTAGCACCCCTTCCGACTGATCAATGTACACAAGACTTATTTATTTGCATATAATACGCACTCGTGTGTTATATGCACCCTTAATTATGGGCAATTAAATTCTGGAAAAGGTATATCTGTAGTATATAAACATTTCAGGCTGTCAGCATAAACCAAGAAATTTATCCTTGACCTCTGTTTTTTCCACCAAAATAATATTCTAATAAGAGCCCCCTATTTCTAATTTTGAGAGCACCCTGGGTGCTTATTACATCGAATACGGTAATATTTATGTCCACATGCACAAAGTGCATGGCCAGAAATTTCACATTTGCGTCTTGACTTCCCCTTTATTGTCCTCACAACACCGACCCTTGAACACTCTCCAAGCTTTATTACCATACTACATCACTAATCCCTGTGTTCGGTGTAATTTGTCATACTCTCTTCCAGGGCTTAATGTCATCCTATTGTAGGTTCTTAAAGATTGTGTCCTGTCCTGTAGCTACATCCATTGCTGAAGCTGACCACTGTATCACAATATGACACCAACATAATCCAACTGATGATAATCATGATGCATAATGTGCTGGTTGCCATTGGTGACAATGCCACGTTAGTACTGCAGCAGTAAGTACTGACAGTAATAACAATCATGATTGACATCAAAGAAATCAGACATCAGAGATCTTATGTATTTAAATCAGTTGCAACCTGATTTTGTCTGGTGCAACTGGTTTTTGTTTGGTGCAACTGGGTTCTGTCAGGCTCAACCTGATTTTGTCTGGTGCAACTGGTTTTTGTTTGGTGCAACTGGGTTCTGTCAGGCTCAACCTGATTTTGTCTGGTGCAACTGGTTTTTGTTTGGTGCAACTGGGTTCTGTCAGGCTCAACCTGATTTTGTCTGGTGCAACTGGTTTTTGTTTGGTGCAACTGGGTTCTGTCAGGCTCAACCTGATTTTGTCTGGTGCAACTGGTTTTTGTTTGGTGCAACTGGGTTCTGTCAGGCTCAACCTGATTTTGTCTGGTGCAACTGGTTTTCGTGTCAACATGCACTGTATGACATATAATTTTATGACTCTTTATGCATTCAGTTTTATTATAACTCCTTGTAGTTTCTCAAGAGATTGTTTGCGATGTTTCAACTAAATCAAAACATGATTTATTTTTTTGCGATTTTTCAATATGCATAATACCTGAATGCGGGCAGGTAACTTTGAAGATGGGCAGGTAACTCTCATGGGTCACCTGCCCGACTGTCTTGTTGGGTTTTAAAAATATGACCTGAAATTGTTTGCTCCAGTACTATGCCAAGCTTCACCAGGACACCGAGCAGTATGTGCCATGTTCCCATGTTCATGCTAGAAAATTGTTAACATTCCTGTCACGTCATAAAACATCCACACTGAAAGTAGAGAAGCTGAAATTGTATATATTTCTCTTCCTACCAACCCTATATTCATACAAAACGACCCGTGAAGATCCGGGTTAGAATAGATCTACAGCAAACCCTGCTTGCCGTAAAAGGCGACTATGCTTGTCGTAAGAGGCGACTAACATGATCGGGTGGTCAGGCTTGCTGACTTGGTTGATGCATGTCATCGTATCCTAATTGCTTAGATCGATGCTCATGATGTCAATCACTGGATTGTCTTGTCCAGACTCTTTTACTTACAGACAGCCATCATATAGCTGGAATATTGCTTAGTACAGGGTTAAACAACAAACAAACAAATAAACAAACAGTCATACACAACAAAAGTAATTGGAAAGTCTAATGTATTTATATTATCACAGGCTTAGGTTTTTGAGAAAAATAATCAGTACACTAACTCATAAAAGTTGAATGGCCTTAGTGTGTACTGATAGATTTAACTACCGATACATCATATTTATCTGTGGCCTGTTGGCAATGCATTAATGACAGGTGAAGCTGTCAAGAGTAAGCTTCAGTGCAACCCCTCCTAAACTGTGAATAGAGTCGATAGACATCAATAAAATATATACACAAGATACACTTAGTCAATTACTTTCTCATGCCTGTTGATTCACAATACACCATGCTTGAAGAGACATCACTCGTGTACTCAAGCAGAAAACAATGTGTAGCTATATATCCCTGGTTATTTTATATAGGCAAATTAATCGTTTACCAAGAAAGGAAATTTAATGCATACGTTCCGGTAATGGACGAGGAAACTACCATCTCTGATAAGTGGCAAGCTGGGTCAGATATTGTCTTAACTAGGTCAGGGGTTTATCAGGGGGTCATGTTTTTGTTACATGTCTGGATTTTTGAGTCTTTCAAATGTCTTACTTTTTTAAATTCAGAAGTATTTTATCATGGTATAACATTTATACTAAGTTTTCCTATAATAATCACATCCACATCAAGTGCTTTATGAGTTATCATGATAGTATGTCTAGGAGATGCGCTCCCATTACTTTAGGCTAGCATCTATCTAAAAAGCTGTAACTGAAACTACTGATATTTTATGTGTGCATTTTACCTGATGATAAGTATTACTTGCTAAACTATTTTATATGAAATGATGTATAAATATTACACCATGATAACTCATAAAAGCACTTGATGTGGATCTAATTATTATAGGAAAACTTAGTATAAATGTTATATCATGATAACTTTATCAAAGCAACAATGTAGGACTATGTATTAAAGCCTGTTCCTCTTCACTGGTCCTGTTGTGAACAACTCACTTCTACAAAGCTATAACATTAGTTCTTACCATAGTATGAAGGATTTTATTCCAATTTGGGAAGTTTTACTGACTTGTTGCTGAAACTTGGGGCTGAATATCGGCTTCTGAACATTTTGAGATAAAACACTGAAGATCCCTGTATTTGAGACTTAACAAGCGTTACCTGTATGTGATTCTCAGGACCATTAAACCACAAAAAGTTTGGGGATTACTGTAGTCGACATAATAAGCGCCCAGGGTGCTCTCAAAATTAGAAATAGGGGGCTCTTATTAGAATATTATTTTGTCGAAAGAAAACAGAGTTGAAAGATAAATTTCGTGGTTTATGCTGACAGCCTGAAATGTTTATATACGAGAGATATATTTTTCCAGAATTTAATTGCCCATAATTAAGGGTGCATATAACACACGAGTGCATATTATATGCGAATAAATAAGTATTGTGTACATTGATCAATCGGAAAGGGTGCGAATTGGGATTGTTCACGAGCCAATATATTAGCAAATATCGCTGTGGGCGCTTATTAGAGCGGGGCGCTTATTACGTTGAATGCGGTATGTCATGTTGTAACTAATGCTGGTTCTAACTCTGAATATTTACATGCATAATCAACTCTCTCAGTGATTGTTGATTAAGAAATACAGTTTTCCTAACTACTACAGTAAAACACTTGAGTACAGTTAGGTCAGGACCTTGCTGCAATATTATTTCTTTTCATGAAATGATTATATGACAAACTCAAGCAGTACTGATGACAATTGTTTTCTGATAATTTTTCATTTTAACTTGCAGCATCAACGGTAACAACACCCACTGCACCATCTAGTCAGGCACCAACAAGAGGGACATATCTGGTTACAGAAGAGAACGGGTCAAGGTCATCACCACAGCAACCAAAGTCACAAACCAAGATGGCAGCTAATGATGTGTTTGTCTGTAACCAAGGCGATCTGAAAGATGGAGAGTAAGTGACCAATCCAAAACTTGATTGCTTTCAGAAATATACATAACTTATTCAAAGTAAAAGGAATCCTTGGCACTAAGAAAACTGACAAGGAAAGGAGGCCGCTTATTAAAATCGTACGCAACACATTAAATTTGTTTTCAGAATTAGAGCGGTAGTGAAATAACTTGGTTCAAACGTCAGTCCAACAAAAATGTTTTTGATAATAGTTAATATTACAGACTGGCTCTGTGTAGTTGAAATTAATTACCAATTACATGTGTAACACTGACACAAATATAGGTGACCCACCACTGGAGTCTATTTGAAGGTATTATTCACAGTATCACCTGTATGTATTTGTGACAGGACTTTCATAAAGATGTTAAGATGTGTCAGAGGAATGTTGTGTACTGAATAAAAGAAATATTTTCATCCATCACCGAACATTTCATGTTCTAAGGCAAGATAAATGAAACTTAAAGGTGTAGAATTTGCACTCAGTGTTTGAAAGTAAGGATGAAATTCGGGAGTCCTGTCATAAACATGCTGGCATATAACAACATACGGATGGGTTCCTGGGTTTACATAATACTGCAGCATACCTAAATGACCCCAGGAAACTCCTGACATTTCAAATGCTGATATACTTACTCACTACCCCGCTCTCTCACCACCCACTCACTCTGTCACTCAACAACCCACCCACTCACTCACTCACCCAACCACCCAGCTGCCTGCCCACTCACTCACTCAGTCACTCACCAACACACCCACCCAACCATCCACCAACCCACCCATCCAACCACTCAACCACCCACCCACTCACTCACTCAGTCACTCACCAACACACCCACCCAACCAACCACCAACCCACCCATCCAACCACTCAACCACCCACCCACTCACTCACTCAGTCACTCACCAACACACCCACCACACCAACCACCAACCCACCCATCCACCCACTCAACCACCCACCCACTCACTCACTCACCCAACCAAAATCCACCCACCCACCCAACCAAAATCCAAGCACTCAGTCACTCACTCACTCACTCACTCACCCACCCACCCACCCACCCACTCACTCACTCACTCACTCACTCACTCACTCACTCACTCACTCACTCACTCACTCACTCACTCACTCACTGTTGTAGGATGAGGGAGGTAGAAGTGGCCGGGGGCAAGGTGCTGCTGACCAGAGACAAGGGGGAGTATTACGCCGTGGGGCCAAAATGTACCCACTATGGAGCACCTCTGGCCAATGGTAAGTTAGACCGACCTGACCGATACACAATATTTACAACCTATTGTATATATTTCATAACCTGTGACAGCACTTCATTGGACATGCTCACTTCCTTCCTGAGTGCTCGCCGCCTTGGTTGATGCATGTCATCGTATCCCATTTGCATGGATCGATGCTCATGATGTCAATCACTGGATTGTCTGGTCCAAACTCAATTATTTACAGACCGCCGTCATATAGCTGGAATATTGCTGAGTAGCGGCGTTAAACAACAAACAAACAAACAAACAAACATTCCTGAGTGTGCAGTTAAATTTTAACAGTTAATTTTTAATTTAAACTTTAGCTGACTACATATGTTATTCATGATTGTATAATGAATGGAGGTGAGTGCTGTAATCTGATTGGTTGAATAGGGATGGATCCCGCAAACCTTTTGGACTGTTCACTGTGTAAGATTAATTTTCTTGACAAGTAATTACTTTTTTCTATCCCAAATTTGACAATACTTGTGACTTGTAACTTGGTGACATGGATACCACAGTAATTAAATGTTAAACTTGATCAATATTTATCAGAACAGTTTTGATGAAGATGTCATGGATGCGTCATGACGTCACGGCACTGCAGCGTGTTCCAGAGTGACATCATGGCTACCTCACAACTGTGACAGAAAGTGCTATGGAAAATTACTGAAAACTTTTGTACAATGTTGATAGAATCATATGACAATCTGAAAACTCACAACACTGATCTTATAAATAAATTGCTAGATTATCATCTGCTTGTGTTCCCAAAGAGGTTAGGGAGGCTTTTTATTTATTTTAAAAAATTTCCTATTAAAGTCATCAAGTTGAAGACTGGACACCTTGGTAGGAACAATAGATGACTTAAATCACAAAGATAATAAATAAACATTGATTTCAACTGTAGTAGTCAGATCTGTCTCTGTCAAACCTATTTTCGTTTTCCCTGCCCCAACTTTTACTCGTGCGATTTATGAATTTATTGTCAATTGATGCTAACTTGTCAGGCACATACCAAGTGTCAGTTGTAGGTCAGTTTACTGAATGTTGTAAACATGAATGGCCGTTTGACATTTCAATCTGGACAAATTATATTAATTTGTAGGGGGGTTTAGTCATGAGTCGGGCGGGGATGATAATCTAGCAATTAATATATTATGGTCTAATCTCTTGAATGATTTCTGCATCGCCGGCCATTGCATCCGATGTGGTCATTGCTAATGTCCAGTTATCTCTGTCAGGTGTGTTGTGTAATGGCCGGGTGCGTTGTCCATGGCATGGAGCTTGCTTCAACGTCAAAACAGGGGACATCGAAGACTTCCCAGGTCTCAACTCACTGCCAACATTTGAGGTAAATGTGAGAACGATGTGTTACTTGATGGGGTCAAGGTCGTATACACAATGTTCCTCCATCACCCACGAAAACATGGCCGCTGGCCAATGCACAGTCGGTAACCAACGAATCAAGCCTTGGCCTGACCCCATTAGGTGTACCGTATTCGACGTAATAAGCGCCCAGGGTGCTATCAAAATTAGAAATAGGGGGCTCTTATTAGTATATTATCTTGCCGAAAAAACACAGAGTTGAAAGATAAATTTCTTGGTTTATGCTGACAGCCTGAAATGTTTATATACGAGAGATATATTTTTCCAGAATTTAATTGCCCATAATTAAGGGTGCATATAACACCCGAGTGCATATTATACGCGAATAAATAAGTATTGTGTTCATTTATCAATCAGAAAGGGTGCTAATTGGGATTGTTCACGAGCCAATATATTAGCAAATATCGCCGTGGGCGCTTATTAGAGCAGGGCGCTTATTACGTCGAATACGGTATATAGTACCCATGTGGTGGCAACCATGTTTGTTTACAGAGGCTTTTGCACTTCAGGAAACTCCCATCTAAACTGACAGGGAATGTCAGGCATCAGCAGTGTTCCTGTTTACCAGTAAAATTAGGCTTGGACCTGTAATTCATGTGACTGCCAGTCCCTGTGGATCGGCAAATAAAGTACCTTTTGACTTTGTTGTTGAACAAAACATCAGCGATATTCATATAAGTATATTTTTCGAACAAAGTCGGCTTGTCTTTTACTATCAGGGTTTCCCCTTGTCTATTTTTAGTGCAAGGAAATAACATTTCGATTTGCTTCAAGGTTAAATATATATTTGTAGCAACTTAGTCTCGAAATATTCCCCAAAAAGAGAGAGAGAAATGTGCATTGAACATGTTGTTGAAAGAATTAAAACCAGGTAAATTTCATACGTTTTTTTACTTGTTGAAGACCCGTGAAGATTCCGGGGTAGAATAGGTCTTCAGCAACCCATGCTTGCCATAAAAGGTGACTGCTTATCGTAAAAGGCGACTAACGGGATTGGGTGGTCAGGCTCGCTGACTTGGTTGATGCATGTCATCGATCCCAATTGCGTGGATCGATGCTCATGATATTGATCCCTGGATTGTCTGGTCCAGACTCGATTATTTACAGACCGCTGTCATATAGCTGGAATATTGCTGAGTGCGGCGTTAAACAACAAACCAACCAACTAAAAAAATTTACTTGTTGAAAGTTAGGACTGACAAAAATTACAGGGGATCTGGTAATTTTTAGAGTTGCCAGGCAACCAGGACTGGTTGTTTCAAAAGCCGGTGAGAACACTGAGTAGTAGTGGAGCATGCAAGCCTCACATCAGTAAACTGTAGCTGATGAAAGTAGTTCCTGATAGATTACTCATTTGCATATTCATAGTGATACCAAGTTTTTCAGACATGTTTGTCACATGGTGCTACAATCTGTTATATCATTCAGTCTCTTGCGTATGACATGGCTGCCTCAATACGCACATTTATTCAACCCCGATTTCTTCCACGCTTATTTCTTACAATATTCCTGTGATGAACTTATAAGGAGTAAATTGGCTGCGTCCATGAGATAATGTTTCAAAACCAAAAATGACTTTGTATGCAAAAAAAAGACATTTAAAAGGCAGCACCTTTCAGTTGCTGATTGAGAATACATATTTTGTATTTTAGCATAAAATTGTTTAAAATAATTTAAGCTATTCTGATAGATAAATTGAAAATTTAGTTTAGATAGGGAGCTAATAATTTAGGTGAAATGTCCTTGAGATTTGTTTAGTACTAAAGCTTGTGCACATTGCAACATGGCAGGTGTCGGTGCGAGACAGTAAGGTGTACGTGAAGGCCGATGCGGAGACTGTGAAGAAAGCGTCCCGTGTGAAGTCCATGGTGAAGCATGTGGCAGACAACAAGCAGACATTCGTCTTGGTGGGTGGAGGTGAGTGATTGCGTCATCAGTAGCTCACAGTGATACCTTCAAGTCCGGCAGCTGCATCCTGATGATAAGGATGACTAAAGGTCCTCAGCAACCAATTCTCCAGTGCAAGAAGAGATTCGCCCCTTGCTTGTCTCCCTGTGTGGATTCTGTAGTAAAGTAGGCTCCAGTACCCCATGCTTGTCTCCCTGTGTGGATTCCGGGGCAATGTCGGCCCTAGTACCCCATGCTTGTCTCCCTGTGAGGATTCTGGGGCGGAGTCGGCTCAAGTACCCCCATGCTTGTCTCCCTGTGAGGATTCTGGGGTAAGGTAGGCTCCAGTACCCCATGCTTGTCTCCCTGTGAGGATTCTGGGGTAAGGTAGGCCCCAGTACCCCATGCTTTTCTCCAAAGTATCCATGTTAAACTGCCGCAAAATATCTCAGTTGGCTAGCACTATAAAACCGGCATAAGTCTGCACTATAGTCTACTTGCGCAGCCACAAACACATGTGCATATTGTGATGTGTATGTGTGAGAGTAAATATGTTGCCCTGAACATTTCTTCTGGTGGAATTGATATACCAGGAGTTTTGTTCCTGTGCAATATAAGTGCAACAATCTTGAATGTGACGTTAAACCCCATCCCACCTCGCCCTTTCAGTGCATGACAATTCTGTTCTTCCAGGACCTGCGACAGTTGAATGTGCCGAGACGTTGCGGCAGGAAGGTTTCACTGGCAAGGTTGTCATAGTAACAAGAGAGAAACATTTGCCGTATGACAGACCAAAGTTGAGCAAGGTCAGTTACACGAAATGCATTTTAACGACACTCTGACAGAAGCTGGTCCCGATTCGCAAAGTATTTGTACCGCTACGAACATTGTAAAACCTGTCGTAACTTTATGACAAAAATTTTAAGAGAAAAAAATTGAATGGTTGGTACCTATCGTAAATAATAACTTCTGTCGTATCTTTTGCATCAAGATTGCGGCATATTTTCTTTTTTTACTCTTACGATCTGTGTAAGTTACGACCACTTTGTGGATCTGGACCCTGATCACGAATACACAAAGCTTCAGACTTGGAGCAATGTCAGTCAGAGCTCTTGATCAGCTTCCTATTTATGTAAAATGCACAAACGAAATCCCTATTACCCATCTTATTTGAGTTACTTGCACACAAATATGCATGAAACATTTCAAAACCCAACAGTATTCCAACACGGTGCAATATCTCAATGTATCTGTTTCAACTGGTGTACCTGTGTGTCGCTACATGTCTTCATCACTGACTGAATGCGGCCATCACACCGACATAAACTCCATTGCAGCGAATAATGCCACAAAAGGTACAACATCCTGCTTATTGTCATGGATATATGTATTTCTCTGGTGTGAGTTAGGAGGCGTGTTACACACTTGGGGCAGCACATGAACAGGTACAAACTAGAAATCCCCGATACAGCACTTTCAGAGAATTATTTTTAGAAATGTCCACCAGTTCTCATTGGTGTAAAAAAAACCCTGATAGACTGGACCCGTGTGAGTAAAAATATGTTGAATACCCAATATCTAATGTGAATGATAACTTGTTGATGTGTCCAGACATGATTATTTACAGGCATCTGTCATACTCTTGGAATATTGCTGAGTGCAGTGTTAAACAACAAACACACACAAACAAACAAACAAACAAACAAAAAAACAAAAAAACAAAAACTCCTCTAGCTTGCTCTTGTTAATCCAGTAAGGTGTAGTGGATGGAAATCAACATTGCTTTGGAAATATGTGCATTGAAAATAACGCCAGCCGTCCTCATTAATATCCTGGGTTTTGTGATACGACTAAAACAATGGAGTATGTGTGACAGCTGGTGATGAAATTGTCAGAGTGTGTCTGTGTGTGGAATAGAAGTGTGATCAGAATATCAGTCATTATCATACCGCCATGTCAGAATGATGAGATCTGATTGGTCCATCTGATCTTGACAAAAATACAATGTATCCCGCCTTGGAGGGAAATATATTTCTGAGGCAGAAAAAATCCCTTTTGCCTCGCTTTAAAGCAAAAAGCCACACACTTTTTCCGAGTCAATGTCAGTCACATGACATAGCTGAAGTGACCCTCACCTCTATCGAATAGCTTAAAGCCCCATGTACTCCTCGTGATTTTGCTACAGCTTATATTGTATTATATATATTGTATATTGTATGTACTGTTTGATGATCTTTACATCCATTATTTATTTTCAAAATGTAATGAAATTGATATTTGTTTAGTTTCAACACAAATATTCCTTATTTTGCAAAATTTAAATTTTGTGCTTGTTTTTACCTAGGATGTTACTTTCTCATTCGAAGAATCTCCAGGGGGAATAAATATCTATTACATTAATACCATCACCTTAAAAGAGGTTTATAATGGGTTTCTATTAATTTACTAGATAACTATGTATTTTGAATTTGTACAAAAATATAGACCTTGGCGGTATAGCAGTCGAGTGTTGGCTCAGTGGTCAGTGCGGTCACTCATGATGGTCAGCTCTGGGTTTACTCCCACGTGGCCACAGCTAAATATACAGGATGTATTCTTGGTGTTGTTGCCTAGAGTCAGAGTTCATTCTCTTTTATTCTTTGAGCACATCTGGCATTCTTCAAGAAGTCTGAATCAGTTGTGTCCCTTGGGCACGCCAGAAACCTATGATCATGGGTTTGAATCCCCGTTTGCCCTGATTATGTTTCTAGGTTTGTCAGCACCATACCCGTGCTCGTGGGTTTCACCAAAGTGGTAAACGTCTGAGACCTGCATCACTTTGAGTTTTCCTCCCACATCAAGCTGACATGCCGTGATATAATTGGAATACTGTTCCAAGTTTGACCCAACTCACTCACTCACTCTTTGCAGGCTATGGACATAAAACCGGAGGCCATTGCTCTGCGGGATGCTGACTTCTACAAGTCACATGACATCGAGATACAAATGGAGAAGGAGGTAGGTACATCGTCGACTAGAGATTAGGGAGACTTCAGTCAACTATTAACCAGAGTGGAGATCACCACACCCCAACAATCAGGGGGCATTAGTGGCCCATTGATATGTGTAGGCGGAAACACGCAGAGGGCGACCCTCGGTTTTATCCCTTGGATTCAGGTTTTAAACCTCCTGAAACCCAAGGGGAGTGTTTTTTCTAGCTGAAAAAAAACAAAATAAATCTGAAGCATTCATCAACAATTTTATGTTTCAGACATATTTTCCATGAATCATGGGAAACAATTGAAAAATATCTCAGGCTGCGGTATATGCACTTAGAGATTCTTAAACGCATTGTTTTTTATGGTGACGATAAATATGTTTGGACCATCGTGGCCCATGTCTAAGGTGCAACAATTTGCTGTGCAGAGCTGTGTTTGTTCACTGGTGGTTGGTTCGAAGGTCTAATCTACTCTGAACATGGTCCTTGGTATGACACCCCGGCTCCTCAATGTCTGTCCCCTAATTTCAACGCCACACCCTGCCTCGTCAATGTCTGTGGGGGCGGGTAGCCTAGCGGTTAAAGCATTTGCTCATCACGCCGAAGACCCGGGTTCGATTCCCGACATGGGTACATTGTGTGAAGCCCATTTCTGGTGTTCCCCGCCGTGATATTGCTGGAATATTGCTAAAAGTGGCGTAAAACAATACTCACTCACTCACTCTTCAATGTCCATCCTCTAACATGGCCTGTACTAATATAACACAACTGCTATACAGAGCAGCATTTAACCAAATTTGATCACTCACTTACTGAAACTAGGCTGTAATAAAATGTATATTTCTTGTCAGGTTGTTAGTGTAGACAGCAGCGGCAAATCTGTGAAGTTGAGCGATGGTGGTTCCGTCCAGTTTGATAAACTTCTCATTGCAACAGGAGGAAAGTGAGTAGAATAGAGCGTTGAAGAAAGTGATTGATGTCACCAACACTTGGAGAGTCAGTTGTTTGTTGTTTATCTTAAATCAGCAGTATTCCAGCTGTAAGACTACCTGTAAGTAATCATGTCTGGATCAGACATACCAGTGATTGAGGTTGTGAGCAATGATCCTACCACCGTTGTATGACGATCACCAGGTCAGTCAAGCTGACACTTTGGACCAACATATAGGTTGCCGGGGACCAATTTAACCCAGAATCTCCACAGGTTTAGGAGAGTGAAGATAGTTGAAGTAAATTGTGGCGAGGAAGGAAAGTTTTATGATGAATATCCTGACAAAGGTCATCATAGACCTTCATTATATTTTATAAAAAAGGTTCAGTGAAGAATTTAGTCAAGTTTTTTTAATGATGAAGATCCCGATAAAGAATTTAATAAAAGGTTTTAATGATGAAGATCCCGATAAAGAATTTAATAAGGTTTTAATGATGAAGATTCCGATAAAGAATTTAATAGGTTTTAATGATGAAGATCCCGATAAAGAATTTAATAGGTTTTAATGATGAAGATCCCGATAAAGAATTTAATAGGTTTTAATGATGAAGATCCCGATAAAGAGTTTAATAAGGTTTTAATGCAGAAGATCCTGATAAAGAATTTAATAACGTTTTAATGATGAAGATCCTGATAAAGAATTTGATAAGGTTTTAATGATGAAGATCCTGATAAAGTATTTAATAAGGTTTTAATGATGAAGATCCTGATAAAGTATTTAATAAGGTTTTAATGATGAAGATCCCGATAAAGAATTTAATAAGGTTTTAATGATGAAGATCCTGATAAAGAATTTAATAAGGTTTTAATGATGAAGATCCCGATAAAGAATTTAATAAGGTTTTAATGATGAGCATCCCAATAAAGAATTTAATAAGGTTTTAATGATGAGCATCCCATTAAAGTATTTAATAAGGTTTTTAATGTTGAAGATGTAATGTTGATGAAGATCAACATAATTATGGGATAGTGGGGTAGCCTAGTGGTTAAAACGTTCGCTCATTACTCCGATAACCTGAGTTTGATTCCCAACACGGGTACAATGTGAGAAGCCCATTTCTGGTGTCCCCCATCGTGATATTGCTGGAATATTGCTAAAGCGGCATAAAAGAAACCATTTTATCAACATCTTATATTTAAAATGTATCTCTGTCTACGTCTTCCTCACCCAGAACGCAAGCAACATCTTTATCTTCACATGTGTCATGATTGTTTTCACTTGGTGAGTATTGTTTTTGCCATTTGGGTAAATATCTGCCATAATGTTCTGACATTGAAATAATTCCTCTGTAGACCCCGAACATTGCCTATCCCTGGCCTTGACCTTCAGAACGTGTGTCAACTCCGCACACCGGGGGATGCTAACTACATCGCCAGTGCTGCCCAAGGCAAGAAGGTTGTCATCATCGGGTCATCCTTCATTGGTGAGTATCTTTGTATTTTTTCCTGGTATTCACAATATTTGTTCTAGAAATATTAAATTAGTACGTTTTTCTGAGGAGTAAAAATCCTTGAGATATTGCCGATGTGATGTAAAGTTTGACTTATTAATATTAAATACTAAGCCAGCCTTTCATATTTGACAAAGAGGGGTGCTTTAAAGGTTTAATGCATTAAAACGTATCATGTTGTACACCTGATGTAGTTATTCATGATATAGTTCAGTGAGTGAGTATGGTTTAACGTTGCTTTTAGCAATATTCCAGCAATATCATGGCAGGGGACACCAGAAATGGACTTCACACATTGTACCCATGTCGAGAATCGAACCCAGGCCTTCGTCATGACGAGCAAATGCTTTAATCACTAGGCTACCCCACCGCCCCTTGAAGTTAAGCATTGCGGAGTGTTTGATGTTCATGACTTTCATTTGCTGCCTTCGGTCAGGTGAATTTACAAACATCTGACTCGATCACATTTATAAAACTGATGTTCACTGATGCACTCCTTGGAGGCACAAGTGGGCCAGTTGTCTAGGGCACCACAATTACAGAGTTGCCTCCCTTGGGTATGCCAGAATCCTATGATCGTTGGCTTGAATCCTGGTTTCCCCAGATTATGTTCGTCAGCACCATACCCGTGCTCGTGGATTTCACCGAAGTGGTAAACGTCTGAGACCTGCATCACTTCGGGCTTTCCTCCCACATTAAGCCTGACATGCCGTGATATAACTGGAATACTGTTCAAAGCCACGTTATACCAATCTCACTCACTCACACTGTGTTTTATTATGAAAAGTACCGATGTAATAAGCGCCCAGGGCGCTCTCAAAATTAGAAATAGGGGGCTCTTGTTAGAATGTTATTGTGGTGAAAAAAACAGAGTTGAAAGATACATTTCGTGGTTTATGCTGACAGCCTGAAATGTTTATGTACGACAGATATATTTGTCCAGAATTAAATGCTCATAATTAAGGGTGCATATAACACACGAGTGCGTTTTATACGCGAATAAATAAGTGTTGTGTACATTGATCAATCGAAAGGGGGGCTAATTGGGATTGTTCATGAACCAATATCTTAGCAAATGTCGCCGTGGGCGCTTATTAGAGCGGGGCGCTTATTACGTCGAATACAGTATGGTAGAATTGAAGTATTCTTGTTGTATGCATAATCTGAGTGTTTTATTGATGCTGCTGAACCCAGAGGTGTTCACTGTTACTAACATCTGTGTCTTTTTTTCTGCAACTTTCTAGCTTCACTATTTACACCTTACACAAACAGAACTGGATGCAGGAAATAGTTTTAGCGTGGTTTAAGGACACATACTTTTTGGGGCACGGAAGTTCTTTCTTTTCTGTCTGTAATCCATAGGTCACAGTGTAGGGCTTTACACTAGTGCACATATATATAATCTCATTGCATTGACGACAAATACCAGCAGGTTGTAGCTGTAGAATAGTGGTTTCAAGAAAGTATTTAGATTGTATTTATTGTTCTCTTTTCACCAACGGTGCACACCTAGTTTCTCTGTTGATGTCACAGTTCCTTGATGATCAGCACTTCGTGTTTCTTCCCATTCTTGGATACCTCGTCATGCACTTTGTCCTCGGTGTGGAGTTTCGGTTCCGAACAGGACCCCAGCACTCGAAACTTGTGGCCAGAGCCAACTACAATAAGACATGTATGATCTGGCTGAACGTGTGATTTCGTATGTAGATAGCAGCAATAGTTGCTCATGCTGTCCACCACTGGTTTGCCTGGCCCAAATGTGACTATTCACATCCTGGTTTGATATAGCTGGAAAACTGCTGTCATAAAACAACATTCAATCACTCTAGCACATTGATACATTTTTCAAGGGGAGTAATATTTTCATAAATTCACTCACTCACTCACTCACTCACTGTTGACTCTTCAGGGATGGAGGTAGCGTCCTGTCTGGCGGAGAAAGCCGAGAGTGTGTCTGTTGTAGATCTCATTAAAGTGCCCTTCCAGCTGACGTTGGGGGACAAAGTAGGGGCTGCATTGCAGAAGGTAGAGTCAGGGTTTGCACGTGTCCTCCTAGATATACCCTCCTAGATATACCCTTCTAGATATACCCTCCGAGATATACCCTCCTGCTTTTCCGTTAACCCTTCCTGGGAGTGGCTGCTTGAGATATCCCTGAGTTTGCTTTCAGTCTGTTGCATGGTATGTCCTGTAGCTTCAAGCCTAAACAAAGATTGGAGGACATCCCATTACTGGTCACGTCAGAACAACCTTTCATCCAACCAATCAGAGCGTCGCTTACCAGATCAGGGAAGTGACAGTTGGAATGTGTTATCATGAAACCTTGGAAATGTTAACACAGAGTATTCCGAACCTCAGTTACAGGCCGTACGACAAATTCTGTCAAAATCCTCATCAATCTCTCGCTTCTATGGCATCAACATTTGAACGGAAGAGACTTTGTATGGCCTGTGGGAAGTACTGCCACACAATCTTGGATGTCGATTAAACATCCCAGAATGTCCTTTTGTTCAGGTTTCAAATTTTGAACCGAGACCTGTGTCACTATATTTTTCAAAGTGTTACGTCACCAATTTGAAACCATTGCCATAAAACTCGAGAAAGCTGCTTTCTGATTGGCTAATGTTGACTTCTTGTCAGTCATTTTATTGGTTGGTTAAAGTTTGTGAAAGGTTGTTCTGACGTGACCTGTGATGGGATGTCCTCAGGTCTTTGTTTAGCACTAGCGAGCACTAAAATCTGATTTCTATGAGATTGGTTGCTTTGAGCCTGTTAATTTATATCTGTTGCTTTGAGCCTGTTGTTAGACTGTTGTTAGACTGTTGTTAGACTGTTTGATTGGCATTTTAGGCGAGGTTTAGTGATGGCATCTGTTTTGTGATTGGGGATAGGGGCATGGATGGTTCTGTCAGCTTTGCAGAGTTGTTTCCATAAGGCTTGCCAGAAACCTATGATCATGGGTTTGAATCCCAGATTTGACACTGATGGTCCAGTCAGCGAAGCAGAGTTGTGTCCCTTGGACATGACAGAAACCTATGACCGTGGTTTGAATCCAAGATTCACCCCGATTGTTTCCAGGTTTTTGTCAGCACCATACCTGTGCTCATGGGCTTCACAAAAGTAGTAAACGTCAGAGACCTACATTGCTTCAGCTTTCCTCCCATATGAAACCGGCAAGTACAGTGTAAACCCAGCTTATACGAACCCACGGACGATATTTATGTGAAACGAAATAAATACTACATAAAAATCTTTTAGAAATGCAGAAATTTGTTTACATACTATTGCGTCCAACGTACAAGACAGCGGCCACACTGACCCTGACATTTGGGACCCATGATGTAACAAACAAATGTCATCACTAATCTCTGCCACTGAAGCTGGTTAGCCATCTTCCCGCATCTTCCCGAAGCAAGAGAGTTCACTGACTTTAAAAGTCCAGTTTCCACCCTTGCCGAACTAGGCTGGAATTACTGGGCTCGATCGTAGCGCCACCAGTGGCTATTACCATTTATGTCCCCTCTAAGCCTCTCCTGTGGACCAATGAGATTCCACCTCTCGTATCACTTGCGTTTGCATCACCCAAAATGGTAGCACGGTCAGGACGATCTGATCGATAATCAAGATCAATATTGTGATAAAGTGGGTCTTACATCGCGAAATGCATCAAATCACGTGAGCACCTTGATTAAAAACATGAAAAGATTTGGAAAATAACTGTTGACAACAAGTTGGCGGTGCACATGCTTTGCAAATCCTGCAATCGACTAAAATCTGCATGACAGTTTATGAACCGGATTTCAATTTTGTTGCACGATTTTGATTGTACTATGCATGGACTCGTTAGCCAAAATATAATTCCATAATACCAGCCATGTTCAGTAAGGGTGGAAAGTGGACTTTTTTCGGGAAGATGGTGGTTAGCTGAACTTTTCACACTCAAGACACTGGTTATTACTGTTTACAAGCTGAAAAAGTTGGAAGTTTGATTATTTATGATAATAGAATCTCACCCTTGTGTCTTTTGATATCAAATATATCAACACTTGTCAATAAAGTATTGAACTCCTTGGCAAGCCTCAAAAACTTAAACTTTGTCTACTTGTGTTAATATTTTTTAAGACAATCAGGTGAGATTCTCTAACGACTAAATTACAAGGCTTGCCATGACAATTTCTGTAGCCCTTGCACTGCACATCCTCAGGACTACATCCCCCCTCTAAAGCAAACCCCCCATAATACACACTAATGCTTTTCTGTTGAACTCTTACAGCCTGTTCTTGGTACTCCAGCATCTTGATGCAATGTTGCTATGGTTACCGGTGCATGTGTAAACCCTCTGTTTCTGATAACAGTTAGTTGATTGTTTTGTTTGATGTTTTAACAAAGCAAGTGTTTTGCTGCTTCTAACTATAGGTATGGAAGTCGCTGGCTTTTTGAGTGATAAGGCCAAGTCTGTTCATGTTATTGGACGAAGCACTACTCCCCTAGCCAATATATTTGGGACGAAAATAGGAGCTGTTTTTCAAAAGGTAGTCACTCTGCATTCAAGTATATTGAAGCAGGTTTTTTTTGCACAATCTCTCAATCTTAGAGTAATATTTGTTATGATTCTTTGAAACTTCATGATATTTATGTCTTCCTGCAGTGGTTTCGTCACAATATGGCTGAAATATTGCTGATGTGACGTTAAACTTTAACTCACTCACTCCTGCAGTGGTATTGCTAAAAAGCTGCATAAAACAATACTCACTCATAGTCTTAACTTCTCTAAACATTGTATGATGATTTAAATTTCTTCTATTTTCTTGAGTCTCTTGTAAAAAATAAAATGGCCGTGCTGAGCCATACTTGTGCTTTGAATGTTTGCCCTAATTTGTTTATGTGGTTTAATTTTCAACAAATCATTAAAGTTAACGTAATAAATGATTATTTGGAATAACAGTCTTGTAAAAGTCGTATATGACATCATGTGAAATAGAATGTTTGTCTCTTCAGTCAGTATAACCGTTATAACATGAGTCTACATAAATGAGGGGGAAAAGTGTTAATTTGATAGTGATTCAGAAACACATGCTCATGATATGGTCGGAATCGTACAATTGACTCAGCTTTTAGCCGAAATTTCTTATGACAATGGAAAGAATATGTCGCTTTTATTAAGAAGTTCTAATGATGGATTTACTCACAAGTTTAAGCAAGGTATAAACTATATGAGTTATATCAACACTTTTGTCAAAAACACGACAGACACATCCTTATCCTTTATTCCAATATTAATTTCCTCAAAGAACCATTGTGACCTTCAGAGAGACCTTCAGAGAGACCTGAGACCTTGTAGCATTCGTACAATCTGAATCCTATCATTTTGTTACAGTAGGCCCAATGATATTTTTCCATACATTGTTAAAGGAGCAAGTTGATTGCAAGTAGTTGATTGGTCAGTATGCTTTCTTTTATGATTTTAGATGCATGAAGACAAAGGCGTCAAGTTCTACTTCGAGAGAAGCGTCAAGGAGTTTGTAGGGGAAGATGGGAAGGTGACGGAGGCCATCTTGTCCGATGGAACCAAGCTGGAAGCAGATCTCTGTGTTCTCGGAATCGGTAGGCCAGGAAGTGGAATATCTCCACTAAATTTGGATAGTGCCAGGTCTTTCTGTAGTACTTGTCTCTGTGTTCTTGGAATCGGTAGGCCAGGAAGTGGAATATCTCCACTATTTATGTAGATAGTACCAGGTCTTTCTGTAGTGCCACTCTGCGGATTTCTATTAAAGTGGTATTAAAAGCTTGGTGCAAAAAATATTCTGTGACTTGGTCTTATATTGAAGTTGCAAAACTTATTGAACGCCCCTCGTACATTGGTGAATCTATTATTCAAACCTGTAATCACAAGTTTTTGCCATGACTGAAGGACTCTTTCCGTGACAAGGGTGTTAACTGACAATAAATGTCCATTTTCCACAATTGCCGAACTAGGCTTCAATTGCGTGCCTCGATTGTAGCGCCACCAGTGTTCATTAAGAGTCACGTCCCTTCTATGTTTCTCCTATTGACCAATCAGATTCCACCTGGCTTCAATTGCGTGCCTCGATTGTAGCCCTACCAGTGTTCATTAAGCGTCACTTCTATGTCTCTCCTATTGACCAATCGGATTCAACCTCTCATATCACTTGCATTTGCTTCAAACAAAATGGCCACGCCCAGTCAAAGATGATCTGATCGATAGTCAAGATCTCTTTTGTAATAAAACGAGTCTCACCTCGGGAAGTGCATCAAATCACTACAGCACCTTCATAAAAAACATGAAAAGATTTTGGAAATATCTGTTGACGCCCAGTTGACGTACCCACACTTTGCAAATCAAGCAGTCAACGGAAATCTGCACATTAAAATCCATGTTTAGAACTGGATGTCTAGTTCGTAACGTGATTTTGATTGGACTATGCATAGACTCGTTAGTCCAGCCAAAATGTTACTCAGTATTTCCAGCCTAGTTTGGCGAGGATGGAAACTGGACTTATTATACTCAGTTAACTCCCTTGCCTCAGGAGGATGAAGGGATGCATTCCTGCTTGCATCAGTGTAGATGACCATGTGCCCCGGCAAGAGAGCACACTTTACCGTCATCTCTGTGTTCATTTGTCCTGCAATTGTGCATCTTTCCAGGGGTCGTGCCTGCAACAGACTTCTTGAAGGATTCCGGTATCACCATGACAACCAGAGGATTCATTACTGTGGATAAGGTGAGATATAACTCTTGTTACCCATAAGGTGAGTGAGTGAGGTTTTACGCCGCTTTTAGCAATATTCCAGCAATATCACGGCGGGGGACACCAGAAATGGGCTTCACACATTGTACCCATGTCGGGAATCGAACCCGGGTCTTCGGAGTGACGAGCGAACGCTTTAACCACTAGGCTACCCGACCACCCCTTACCCATAAGGGAAGCCTGTTAGAGGGTATTAAGTGTTCTGTAATGCTATAAGGAATTAAGGTTTTTCTATAAATAACTCAGCTTTTCATTTGTCATTGTATTTTTCATTCGGTCGTTCTTCCTGTCAATCATTCACATGCTGATATGGAATTCAGACGTCACATAATTCTGGATTTTGATTCCAAATACATAACTGCAACATGCTAAATATTCTATATCCATCCGTCATCCAGTGGTGGTATACATGGCTGGCATCAACTTGTTCATGATCGAAAACTAAGAGAACTCTGGATTTACATTTCGAATAACTTACTGCAGCTTATGAATTATCACATCCATCCATGCCTCGTCCAGGGTTACCAGCATGCATGGCTGGGGTTGTTTAGTGTTTGAAAGCTTTTGAACTGGCTACTGAGCCTGCTGTGACGTAACGTCAGAACTTGTAACCCACTTCAACTGACATTCATACACTCCCCGATGTTGACTTCTAAAATCACTAACTTGCACCGAGTTAATGTATTGAATGCAACATGTTGCATGTTTTGCTTGCTGTTTTTGTATAAGTGTAATTTAATTTTTCAGGGAATTTTTCATGCATACAATTGATTTTTACTGGATGGTCACTATTGGTGTTGTCATTTGAAACTGAATCAAATATGCAAATATGGTTGTGAATGATTTAAAGGTATCTATTATCCCCCGCCATGAATTGGAAGGGGAATATAGGTATGGGTGCTGTCCTTCCGTCTTTCCATCTTTCCATCCATCCATCTGTCTGCTATGTTTCGTTTCCTGGGCAGAAATAAAAAAAACCATGAGAGATATCTTAACCAAACTTCGCAAAAAGATAGGTCTAATGGTGAACTGGTGCCTTTTGAAAGTTTGGGATTTTTTACAAATGTATTTTTCGAGTTTAAATGGCAACAACTTTGACTTAAACCTGAAAATGACAGTAGTGCTCCTTTCCGGAGCAGATCTTGAAAGCTGTACAATATTTCTTCACCAACTTTGGCACATAGATAGGTCTAGTGGTAAACTTGTACCTTTTGATAGTTTGGGATTATTGAAAAAAATATTTTTCGACTTTCTATAGCAACGACTTTGACTCAGACTGAAAATGTAGTGCTTGTTTCCGGAGGGCTAATGCCTTGCACACAACCAGACATGTCATATTGGCGGGGGATATGAGTATGTTTTGCTTGTTATATTTGAGAGATACAGTGCACTGATCAGTGAGAGTGGACTGAGAAGGCCGGACACTCTCAGTGTTATGTAGTCGGGGATTGAAAGGAGGCCGTGTATCATGAAAGTCAAATGAGTCTTACTCTGTGTATGCACGTTGCCTTCCCGTTCCCTGATATTGTGGAGATGTGTGGAATGGATGTCTGCAGAGATGTGTCCATCTTCCCGAGGCAAGGGAGTTAACTGACTAAAAGTCCAGTTTCCACCCTTGTGGAACTAGGCTGGAATTACGGAGTTATATTTTGGCTGGACTAACGAGTCTATGCATCGTCCAATGAAAATCGCGTAACGCAACTGACGTCTGGTTTGTAAACTGCCATGTAGAATTTGGTATACTGATGATGAAGTATTGAGGACAAAGTATTGATGACGAAGTATTGATGATGAAGTACTGATGATGAAGTACTGATGACGATGTGAGTATCTTGGTTCATGGTTGACAGAGCCTCCAGACCAACATGGCCGACATCTACGCTGCTGGGGACATCGTGGAGTTCCCTCTCTTCACAGCAGGGGACCAGCAAGCCAACATCCAGCACTGGCAGATGGCGCACCAACATGGTGAGGGAGTCCGATGTGTATTTCATTACCTTCAAAACATAAGTGAAAATAAGTCCATTTTCTTGGTAGTTGCAGGAAATGAAACCTAATTCTTTAACATCTAAATGTTGCCTAGCTACATACAGATCCTAAAGATCCGACTCACTGGGATGTGAATTAAAAACGTTTGAGAACTTTGTTCTTGTCATAAGTTGGAGAATGGATCACAATGGTTGCTGAATATAACAAATACTTAGTTTTGCGGACACCAACTAAAAAGAATGTGTCTTTGTGTCAGCCACTGGTTTGTCTGGTCAAGCTTTGTTTAATGGCAGGCTGTTGTGATCATAATGTGATATTGCTGCTGATAATGTAGACACTATTCTCTTTCTGATCCACAACAGAAGCACTCTGTGGAAATGAGATGTAATTCCCCAGTATACAGTGAATACAAGACATAACTCTCCGGCATACCATGAATAAATATGAAATATAATTCCACAGTAGACAGTGAATATGAGATACAATGCTCGAGCAGACAGTGAATATGAGATATAATTCCCCAGCAGACAATGAACATGAGATATATTTCCCTAGCAGACAGTGAATATGAGATATAATTCCCCAGCAGACAGTGAACATGAGATATAATTCCCCAGCAGACAGTGAATATTTGATATAATTCCCCAGCAGAAAGTGAATACAAGATATAATTCCCAAGCAGACAGTGAATATGAGACATAATTCCCAAGCAGACAATGAATATGAGATATAATTTCCCAGCAGACAATGAATATGAGACATAATTCCCCAGCAGACAGTGAATATGAGACATAATTCCCCAGCAGACAATGAATATGAGATATAATTTCCCAGCAGACAGTAAATATGAGACATAATTCTCCAGCAGACAGTGTATATGAGACATAATTCCCCAGCAGATAGTGAATATGAGACATAATTCCCCAGGAGACAGTAAATATTTGATATAATTCCCCAGCAGAAAGTGAATACAAGATATAATTCCCAAGCAGACAGTGAATATGAGACATAATTCCCCAGCAGACAATGAATATGAGATATAATTTTCCAGCAGACAATGAATATGAGACATAATTTCCCAGCAGACAATGAATATGAGATATAATTTCCCAGCAGACAATGAATATGAGATATAATTTCCCAGCAGACAATGAATATGAGATATAATTTCCCAGCAGACAGTAAATATGAGACATAATTCTCCAGCAGACAGTGTATATGAGACATAATTCCCCAGCAGATAGTGATGGTGTTAACTGTTAACTCCAGGTCACACAGCAGCCCTCAATATGCTGGGGAAGACGACCGAGGTGCACAGCGTCCCCTTCTTCTGGACGGTGCAGTACGGCAAGAGTGTCCGCTATACGGGTGAGTCATCCTTGTCAGGTCACCTGTGCTTGTGTTAAGAAGGGTAGGATGTGTGTTTTGCAGTGGAATAAAAATAAATGCTTAAGTTTTCTATTCACCTTTTAATATCCCACAATTACATTTTTACATATTTACATACAAAACCAAAACAATTAAAGGCAGAACATTCACGAAATTAGTAGTATTTCCTCTATGTCACCACTATGGTTAAAGCTAGACTCCTTTAAAGATACATGCTTATATAACACAAACATTCAGGCAAAGCAAGTGCATTTAAATGGGTTGTTTTTTGCAACGCTGAATGCGTTTGCGTCACAGTTCATTTCCTGAAAACAAATATATAAAGAAACAGTCACTGAACAGTTATCCTAAGCGTTCCCCCGATACAGACTGAAATCGTGTGTACCGTAAAGTTCAATCTGCGAGTAGATTACATTGTTGTTGTATTTGAACTACACACCAGACAAGAACAGTTCTTCAGTCCGGTGTGATTGAACAGATAATCATCATTCTTGTGAGAAATTAACATCATAAATCAATTTTTTCTCTGTTGGGAACTGATATATACTCACTGCCAAAAGAAACGCAAACCATTGAAACATATAGAGAAGTATGTATGTTAAGAAGAGATGTTTCCAATGTGTACCTTTATTCTTATCACAATATACTGCATGTGATTTCGAAACTTTACACGCTGATCCTGCACGAGACAAATGGTACATCACGAGTCATGGATCAATGACATCATATGTGATGCGATCATGAGTATCAGTTCACACAACATAACAGTTTGTTCGTCTGTGGATCAAACCAATCTAATATCTCTTGAATATGAGAAATTCTTCATATATTAACCAACATGAATGATATTCATGTTTCTTTTGGCGGTGAGCGTATGCATTCAGAAATGATGTGATAACTAAACACTGACTGTAACCGTTCTCCACAATACTGCATGTGACCTGCGTGTGACCTGCATGTGACCTGTGGGTGTCCTGATCACAGGGCAACCGCTCCTGGGAAATGCCCTTGGGGTGAGGGCAGTTGCCTTGATACTACTGACATTGATGGGTGTGACTGACATTGATGGGTGTGACTGACATTGATGGGTGTGACTGACATTGATGGGTGTGACTGTGACTGACATTGATGGGTGTGACTGTGACTGACATTGATGGGTGTGACTGTGACTGACATTGATGGGTGTGACTGTGACTGACATTGATGGGTGTGACTGACTGACATTGATGGGTGTGACTGTGACTGACATTGATGGGTGTGACTGACATTGATGGGTGTGACTGTGACTGACATTGATGGGTGTGACTGTGACTGACATTGATGGGTGTGACTGTGACTGACATTGATGGGTGTGACTGTGACTGACATTGATGGGTGTGACTGTGACTGACATTGATGGGTGTGACTGTGACTGACATTGATGGATGTGACTGACTGACATTGATGGGTGTGACTGTGACTGACATTGATGGGTGTGACTGTGACTGACATTGATGGGTGTGACTGTGACTGACATTGATGGGTGTGACTGTGACTGACATTGATGGGTGTGACTGTGACTGACATTGATGGGTGTGACTGTGACTGACATTGATGGGTGTGACTGTGACTGACATTGATGGGTGTGACTGTGACTGACATTGATGGGTGTGACTGTGACTGACATTGATGGGTGTGACTGACATTGATGGGTGTGACTGTGACTGACATTGATGGGTGTGAATGTGACTGATATTGATGGGTGTGACTGACTGACATTGATGGGTGTGACTGACATTGATGGGTGTGACTGTGACTGACATTGATGGGTGTGACTGTGACTGACATTGAGGGGTGTGACTGTGACTGACATTGATGGGTGTGACTGTGACTGACATTGATGGGTGTGACTGACATTGATGGGTGTGACTGTGACTGACATTGATGGGTGTGACTGTGACTGACATTGATGGGTGTGACTGTGACTGACATTGATGGGTGTGACTGACATTGATGGGTGTGACTGTGACTGACATTGATGGGTGTGACTGTGACTGACATTGAGGGGTGTGACTGTGACTGACATTGATGGGTGTGACTGACTGACATTGATGGGTGTGACTGTGACTGACATTGATGGGTGTGACTGACATTGATGGGTGTGACTGTGACTGACATTGATGGGTGTGACTGTGACTGACATTGATGGGTGTGACTGTGACTGACATTGATGGGTGTGACTGACATTGATGGGTGTGACTGTGACTGACATTGATGGGTGTGACTAACTGACATTGATGGGTGTGACTGTGACTGACATTGATGGGTGTGACTAACTGACATTGATGGGTGTGACTTGATGGACATTGTGTATCTTCAGGATATGGACCTGGCTATGACGATGTCGTTGTCCATGGAGATCTGGAAGCACCAAAATTTGTTGCTTTCTACACAAAGTAAGTACTGCAACAACATTCTACCCTAAATTTCGGACCGCCTTTGTAGTGTAGCAGATTGAGCGTCTCCTCGGAGAGCAGAAGGTCTCTGGTTTGATCCCCAGCCCTGTCATACCAAAAGATGTTTAAATATGGTACTTGTTGTTTCACTGCCTGGCTTGGATAGCCAATCAAATACCAAGGAATCATCTGCAATTGTTTTGCATTTTTCTGTCTATGATGCAGCTGCATCATCGGAATACACACACTCTGTCTCGGCTGTGAAGGTTTTGTGACCCATGGAGATTAAGGGTAGAACCCATGCTTGCCGTAAAAGGTGTCTATGCTTGTCATATGAGGCAACTAACAAGATCGGGTTGTCAGGCTTGCTGATTTGGTTGATGCATGTCATCGTATCCCAATTGCGTGGATTGATGTTCATGATGTCAACACTGGATTGTCTGCTCCAGACTCGATTATTTACACACCGCCGTCATATAGCTGGAATATTGCTGAGTGCGGCGTTAAACAACAAACAAACAAAAAACTATGAAGGTTTTGTATTCTGACCAGTGTTGTATTCTTGAGATAGTGCTCATATTGCCGCAAAGTGTGGTCTGCGTGATAGTGGGTTTGGGATCACCAAAATTACAGCTCATGCATCACATGTTCTGCGGTAAACCCAGCTGAAGGCTCCATTGTATAGCTCCTAGTACCTGTCATGCACAGGCAACTTTCCCCATGCTAGTTGTAAAGCTAGTTAGTACTGACTGCTTTCTTTCTTCAGAGGAGAGACTGTGGTGGCAGTGGCAAGCCTGGCCTTTGACCCCATCGTGTCCCAGGCGGCCCAGCTGATGCTGAATGGGGGAACCATCACCAAGGAGGAGATCAAGTGAGGAACTGTTTGTTTACCGTCATGTCACACACAGATCATGTGGCAGAAATACCATGTAGATCAGTAAAACTCGCATGTCATAGAGGATATTTTATGTGTCAAGTGAATATCATGTTTCTCTCATCTGGTGATGGGGCGGTCGGGTAGCCTAGTGGTTAAAGCGTTCGCTCGTCACGCCGAAGACCCAGATTCGATTCCCGACATGGGTATAATGTGTGAAGCCCATTTCTGGTGTCCCCCGCTGAGATATTGCTGGAATATTGCTAAAAGCGGTGTTAAACCATACTCACTCACTCACTCACTCATCTGGTGATGAGGGAAAGGAAATATTTTCCTTCACCCTGTCACTTGATGAAAGAAATGTATTTCACTTGACACATGAAATATCCTATTTATTATGTACTTTTTGTGTAGTAGCCTACCGGAGATTCTATTTTTTTCATTACAAATGTAAAACCTTGTAACGTAAATTCTCCCTACCTAACAAGGAGGGACATTGCACCAATTGCAACTCAAAAAGTAGTTTAAAAAAATAAACAAAAGTGATAAAAAACGTTTGAGGTCACTAAAATTGATACACTCGATATGATGATATACAAACTCAACTTCAACAAAAATATTCTTGAAATCTACGAGAGCTGTTTGTGTGAGACCTGCATCACTTAGGGCTTACCTCTTAAATCAAGCTGACACACCGTGATATAACTGGAATACTGTTAAAAGCGGTGTTAAAATCCAACTTCCTCACTCCATGCACTATAAGACCGCCTCCGTGGTCTAGTGGCCCGGAGAACGGAAGGTCCAGGGTTCGATCCCCGGCCACGTCATACCAAAAGACGTTAAAAGATGGTACTTGTTGTTACCCTGTCTGGCGCTCGGCATTAAAGGGCTAAAACAAGGACTGGTCGGTATACTGTGTCTGAGTGTTGGTATTCATGTTAAACTGCGGCATGGTATCTCAGTGTGCTAGCACTATAAATCAGCATCAGTCCGGACTAGTACAAGCAGCCACACACACACGTGCATGCATGTCGCTGTATAAGTGCAATAATCGACGCGACGTTAAATCCAACCTCCTCACTCCATGCACTATAATGAAGCACAGAGATAATGAGGCTAAGTGGAGGATACCGGTACATGTATTTACACATACACAGAAGGTAGTCACAGGTGATACCAGTAAGAAGCCCCGACTGTATTGTGTGGGTGATTTACCTTGACCTCACCACGGACTTGATAGGTCCGTGACCTCACATGTCACCCAGGAGAGAAAGTACTTTTGGTATTCCTGTCTCACACAATCTGGACAGATCATATAGACCTTTTGAGTGAAAGAGAAGCTTATGAGAAAAGTTTTAAATTTGGAGTAGAGACACATGGGTCCAGGTGGTAGCGTCTTCCACTCTGCTGCTTCTGCTGCTACTGTTGTGACTGTTGTTGCTGCTGCTGCTGCTGATGATGCTGCTGATGCTGCTGCTGCTGCTGCTGCTGCTGCTCCTGATGCGTAGACCTATGGGGATGTAGTGATTGTTGGGATGACTAATAATTGCTGATTCTCATATCCCAGTGGTCAGGTTCGTTGGTACAAGGCTGGCAATATGCCAGTATGCATGGAGAGGTTAAGCACAGGGTCTTGTATGTGATTCTATGAGGATTATTTCTGAGTGTTTAAGAACCAAAATGTTGAAGGAAATCATTGCGACAGAGACTGAATGACCTAAGAAGGCCAGTCAGAAATACCAGAGGAAATCAACGTAACCATGGTAACTGGATATAAAGTTTATAACGGCATATTCTGTTTCTTTTTTTCAGGGATGACCCTAAATCATGGACAAGTCGACTTCAGAAGTTCTGACCATCTTTTCATTCAAAATCAAACTTGTAAAAATCATGACGTAATGTATATTTCAGTTCTATACGAATGTACAATGTTACATTTGACCAGACATGCACGTGCTATGATGAGGATTGATTGAGGTGAATATTCTTATTACTGCTGAGAGATGACACTGAAAGGATTACCCAGTAGTATTGAATAACTGACTATTATTTCTTACACCTGTATTTATGTGTGAATATATGAATGTGCTATCAAGAAATAAACAGTTGAAATGTTCCTTGTGATTATTTGTTGTCTGGCAGCACACTCAGCAATATTTCAGCAGTTTGACGGCAGTCTGTAAACAAGAGGCCCATAGGGTCTGTATCGCTCACCCGGATATTTTCGCGATCATGAAAAAATGTACATGTATATAATATTAATACTGCAAATATTTCGTAATTTTGACTGTCAGCATTTAAAATGGGTGGATGGCAAATCTGACAGCATGAACATGTACTTCTCTAGATACAAATGAAGCATAAAGATTGGAACCGTTTCCATGATCTTAGCGCTACAATTGTTGTAAGTCAGTGTTAAAGAATGGGAGTTATGATCGACTTAGCGCTAAGATCAGTTTGTGGAACGGGGCCCTGGATCTTAGGCATTGGCATAAATGTATTATACTCTTCATAACAAACAAATGTATACAATGTATCTGTTTATTACCAGGTGGGGATAATATGGGTTTGCATGTTATGGTCTAGGTTCTAACTCCTTTGAGAGTGCCGGACAGATGAACAGAAGGGTTCAGTCCCTCCATTTCTCCATTTTGAATTCCCACCATTGGAGAATGCTTCCAACCAGATATGGTTGATATCTATCTCTTAGTTCCAGAGAAGAAGACGTTTAAAGCAATAACGGCCCTCCATTTGTACAATATTTAATCCCCACCACCTAGGGATATTTCCAGTCAAATTTCGTTAATTTCTAATTAGTGGTTCAGAAGCAGAAGTCGTTGGAAAAAATTGTTGACATACAGACAATGGTGAGCGAATAATCGAGTCTGGACCAGACATTCCAGGGACTGACATCATGAGCATCGATCTATGCAATTGGGATGTGATGACATGCCTCAACCAAGTCAGCGAGTCGATCCCGATCCCGTGAGTCGCCTCTTACAACAAGCATAGTCGCCTTTAATGGCAAGCATGGGTTGCTTGGGGCTGGACCAGACAATCCAGTGATTGATATGACAACTCGCAATCAACCAAGTCCCCAAGTCTGACCATCTGATCCATTAATCTTCTCTTATGACCAGCATACATTGCTTGGGACATTTCTAACCCAGTGATATTGTGTTGTGATTGAATCATGGTAACTCAGATAGAGTCATGGTGTATTGGAACAGTATATCATGTATGTCAAGTAAGCTCAGCGGATCCTGGAAGCTAAGGGACACAACTCTTGGGTCCAAGGAGATGGTGTGTGCTTTCTTGGGATTTCTGCCTCAGATAAAGTGCTCACTGATGAAATGGCAAACTGGGTATCACAGTGCTCCTATTATATATGATTTGAATGACAGGACATATTGTTGTCTGTGATCTGCTGATGTTTCTCAATCATGGACAGACCCGTGAAGATCCGGGGTAGAATAGGTCTTCAGCAACCCATGCTTGCCGTAAAAGGCGACTGCTTGTCGTAAGAGGTGACTAACGGGATTGGGTGGTCAGGCTTGCTGACTTGGTTGATGCATGTCATCAATCCCAATTATTTTCTTATCTTGTTCCTGCTATTCTTCCCGTGAAATTTCTGCATTTGATAACTAAATCTGTTTTCACGTTCCTTATGGAAACACAATAACAAAGAACATTTTCATATTAACTTTAATTGCAAGACCAAGCTAAGTGCAAGTTTTCACCAGCCTTCGATGCAATCTCATGCATAAGATACAAACATTCTGCATCAGCATCATACTACTCAAAAGAAGTTGAATGGTCATGACAGATGAACTATAATCAATAAAAATCGGACGATTAACCGTAGTCATATGAAAAGAAAGGGTGTTCTTTAACTTCTTTTGAGTAGTATAAGACAAATGTAGCCATTGTACATGATGTAAATATCAATATATCACATAGTATTCATGAGACATACCGGGGTAACGTTTGAAATGAGTTGAAATTATATCACTGTGACAGAGATATTTACCTTACCTTCAAGCATGTAGACACAATAATCACTCACTCACTCACTAACAAGTATACTGAACAAAGAAGTTTAGAATTTTTTAAATTGTATGCTCAGTCTTCACTACAAAAAAATATTCCCCCAAATATTGATGATCCTCAACTTTTTTGTTCAGTATGTATCCAACTCTGGCCCACCCCATAGCAACATGCTGTTTCTGTGCACATCAGGACATCTGACATACTTGTGCAATCCAATGCAGCCGTTTCATGCAACATACATGTATCTAAAACAGTAAGTAAACATTGTTCAACAGGGCATCATCTATTTTGACTATTATATGAACATTGCCTTGGCAAAGTAGACTTTCATATGTACATTTCCTTAGCAATTATGTGAAATGATATAACTTCTTTTGGTAGATCATGTGTGAAAATGACAGAAACCTGATTAATGAACATGAGCAGGTGTTTGTGATCTAAGCCTTCATACACAATGTCATGCTAATCACTCCTAACAATACACTGTATAATGTTTTCTTGTTCAATGTAGAGATTCACACATGTGAGGCTATCCTCATCTCTTGCCCTGGTACTATAGGGCAGCACTGTCCAGGCTAGCCTCCTCTCTTGCCCTGGGACTGTAAGACATCATTGTCAAGGCTAGCCTCATCTCTTGCTCTGGGACTGTTGAGGTGGTTCTCATCTCTTGCCCTGGGACTGTAAGACATCACTGTCAAGGCTAGCCTCATCTCTTGCCCGCGGACTGTCGAGGCTAGCCTCATCTCTTGCCCTGGGACTGTCGAGGCTAGCCTCATCTCTTGCCCTGGGACTGTTGAGGCTAGCCTCATCTCTTGCCCTGGGACTGTTGAGGTGAGCCTCATCTCTTGCCCTGGGACTGTAAGACATCACTGTCAAGGCTAGCCTCATCTCTTGCCCGCGGACTGTCGAGGCTAGCCTCATCTCTTGCCCTGGGACTGTCGAGGCTAGCCTCATCTCTTGCCCTGGGACTGTTGAGGTGAGTCTCATCTCTTGCCCTGGGACTGTTGAGGCTAGCCTCATCTCTTGCCCTGGGACTGTCGAGGCTAGCCTGATATCTTGCCCTGGGACTGTTGAGGTGAGTCTCATCTCTTGCCCTGAGACTGTAGGGGCAGCACTGTCGAGGCTAGCCTCATCTCTTGCCCTGGGACTGTTGAGGTGAGTCTCATCTCTTGCCCTGAGACTGTAGGGGCAGCACTGTCGAGGCTACCCTCATCTCTTGCCCTGGGACTGTTGAGGTGAGCCTCATCTCTTGCCCTGGGACTGTAAGACATCATTGTCAAGGCTAGCCTCATCTCTTGCCCTGGGACTGTTGAGGTGAGTCTCATCTCTTGCCCTGAGACTGTAAGACATCATTGTCAAGGCTAGCCTCATCTCTTGCCCTGGGACTGTCGAGGCTAGCCTCATCTCTTGCCCTGGGACTGTAGGGGCAGCACTGTCGAGGCTAGCCTCATCTCTTGCCCTGGGACTGTTGAGGTGAGCCTCATCTCTTGCCCTGGGACTGTAAGACATCATTGTCAAGGCTAGTCTCATCTCTTGCCCTGGGACTGTCGAGGCTAGCCTCATCTCTTGCCCTGGGACTGTTGAGGTGAGCCTCATCTCTTGCCCTGGGACTGCAGGGGCAGCACCAGACTGTCTAGTTCCTTCTTGTGACCCATCTCTGATAACCACACCTGTAAGGTCAACACAATCAGTTAGCAGGGAGTAGTTCTACTCAGGCAGCCATGACTGCTGTCTCACCTCCTATGGAAGGGCCATGAGTGATCCAGGCATTTTAGGCACCTCACTTCCCTGTGCAGAGTTTTGTCCCTTTGATGCCAGAAATTATGATAGTGGGTTCGAATCGCGGTTCGCCCCGATTATGTTTCTAGGATTGTCAGCACCATACCTGTGCCCGTGGGTTTCACCGAAGTGGTAAATGTCTGAGACCTGGATCACTTCGGGCTTTCCTCCCACATTAAGTTGACATGCCGTGATAAAAATGGAATACTGTTCAAAGGGGTGTTAAACCCAACACACTCATTCACTCATTTACTTGGTATAACTCCTGGTTGATGGAGGAACGTAGTGATTACAAAATATTGATGATGCTGACTGTATTGATGACACATGACAACGCACACGGAGGATCTGTGTAGAATAGGTCTTTAGCAACCCATGCTTGCCGTAAAAGGCAACTAGGCTTGTCATAAGATTGGGTGCTCAGGCTCGCTGACTTGGTTGGTGCATGTTATCGCATCCCAATTGTGAGACTGATGCTCATGATGTCAATCTCTGGATTGTCTGGCCCAGACTTGATTATCTACAGATCACAATCATATAGCTGGAAAAAAGCTGAGTGCCTCGTTAAACAACAAACAAACAAACAAAACTTACATGGAACCTGGTCTCAACCAAGCCCTGAAACTCCTTCCTCTGGTCCCGAGTCAATCCCGCGTCTTTCACCATCTTCTGCCAGCGGTCAATCTCCTTGTGCCGCTGGCCGACTGCCTTCTGGTGCCGGCTGGGCAGACCTCCAGGAATGGACTACATGCGATAACAAAAACAATTCCAGTATGGTTTTATGCCGAGATCCAGTGTCATGTGACCTGGAGGACCTGCCCCTGATGCTGAAACAGAGATGCCGACCCACAACTCCTTCCACTCTGTACAATCGTCGACCTTTGTCCTCCAAGAATCAATGAATACTTTTCAAAGAATTTTTGCTTGAAGACAACTTTCATATAATTTGGACTTTTCAGATGCGAATTCATCCACATATGCCACTGTTTTGCTACCAGTTTCATTTAGCATGTTCAGCTTTTGTTACTTAAAAAGTTTGGAGTAAATATACAAGTTTCATATTTCATAAGGATAATGCTTCCAAATGCTACAGAGGCACATATACAGTAATCCAGTCACAAAATACTGAAACAAAACAGAATGAACAACGAAACAAACTGCTTTCCTTGCAACAAGAGTAACATGGTGTACAGTGAAGTGGGTAGGGAGTATAATCATGTCTCAGGTTGTAGCGTACAAAATGTGCAAAATTTGTACAAGTAGGAAACTCTGCTGATATCATTACCATATAGCCTTGTGGTTCCAGAGGAAATGACAAACTGTGAAAGTTTACGAGGGATACTGTGCCATACACTCACATTGTCAACCTTCTGTGATGGTGGGCTAAATGGTCGGCAGTTGTTGAATTATTATCTAAATTGAGTGAGTGAATGTTGTTTTATGTCAGACAGCAATATTCCAGCTGCATCATTACAATCTATGGTGATGGTCCAGGCAGTCTAAAAATATGTCTTATAAAAGATTAGTCCAGAGGATTATTGTAAACTTATTTCACTAATCCTCAGAGTGTGTAGGTAGTCCTGCTTGAACAGGACAAAAATGTTTACTATGGTTTTCATTTTCAGTTTTATTAAGTTCAAATTTGCAGCAAAACTGTAGTATTGAGATTTGAATACTAGGTCAGCTACTAGTCAATGAGGACTACCATCACAGATTCTTATTAGTCCTCAGCACAGTTTAGTGGTCTGTGTCAACTGGGAACCTATACCCTGAGTGTAACTTCTTTGATAGGTATTTAGAAGTTGGAGTACTAGTGAGTGAGTGAGTTGGGTTTAACGCCGCTTTGAACAGTATTCCAGTTATAACGCAGCGTGTCAGCTTATTGTGGGAGGAAAGCCCGAAGTGATACAGGTCTCAGACGTTTACCATTTCGGTGAAACCCACGAGCACGGGTATGGTGCTGACAAACCTAGAAACCTAATCGGGGCGAACCGGGATTCGAACCCACAATCATAGGTTTCTGGCGTGTCCAATGGACGCAACTCTGCACAGAGAATCGCAGCGCCTTAGAGGACTGGGCCACCCAGAAGTTGCAGTACTAAGTACGGATAACCGTGACCAAGGTTATTACATCTTACCATCAACTCAAATCATCAAACACCCACTCAGTCATAATCCTTTTGTGTACATAACAGGCCTCTCCACTCCAATGTAACTACATCTGATATCTACTCTAATGTATAAACACTGCCTCCTACCTCTATATATATATACTTGTCAACCACACTCTGTACATCTCTTGTCTCAGCAACCCATGCTTGTCGTAAGAGGCGACTAACGGGATCGGTTGGTCAGGCTCGCTGACTTGGTTGATGAATGTCATAGATCCCAATTGTGTGGATCGATACTCATGATGTCAATCATTGGATTGTCTGGTCCAGATTTGATTATTTGCTCACCGTCGTCCGTACGTTTCAAACGACTTCTTCTGAACCACTAATTGACACATGACAACTTACACAAAATATCCGGGGTAGAATAGGTCTTCAGAAAACCATGCTTGCCGTAAAAGGCAATTATGCTTGTCGTAAGATCAGGATCTCAGGCTCGCTGACTTGGTTGATGGATGTCATCCCATCCCAGTTGCGAGATTGATGCTCATGATGTCAATCACTGGATTGTCTTGTCGAGACTCGATTATTTACAAACCGTCATCACATAGCTGGAATATTGCTGAGTGTGACGTTTAACAACAAACCAAACAACCAAAACTGTACATCACTTGCTTGATAACGATGTTAGAACTTACACCGAAACATCGCTCCTAACTGTAATAAAGAAGTTGCTCATCCATAAATCCTATCCTTACTCTGAGTGTAGTCAACTGACCTTGGTTGGTCCTTCCATGTCAAAGGGCACAGTGAAAGTGAAGAACTCGTGGACTGGCATTATTTCCCAAATGGGTGTCTCGTCTCGGTGATCAGGCCCTGCAATACAAGATTGGTCATCTTCATATATGCCTTACACTACAAGGCTTAAAAAAATAAAAGAATTGGTTCTCAGGCAATGTTTTTTGAAAATATAGTGCGGGCGGGCGGAGTTTGTTTTTTTCCTCTTTTTTTTTATACTAGTTTGTAACCAAATAAACAAAGAATAATCAACCTGGGAAAGGGCCTCCCTACATAAATGTATTCCTTGATGAGTAAAATACGGGAATACAGTATTTGACTACCGTTGTATTTGGAATATTAAAGGATAATTTTTTTTTCAAAATCGTAATAAAAACGAAACGTGCAGCGAACTTTATAATGATGCGGGCAGAGCCTGAGAACCAAGACTATTATTTTTTTTAGCCCTAGAAAACAAAGTCCTGGTCTGATTTTTTAGATAAGTAACTGTGATAAAGAAGGGTACTCACCCACACACAGTGGCTGGTCCCAGAAGTTGAGTGATGCGGAGATGCTGACGAGGGACATGTGTTCCTCCAGCTGGGGGTAGAATGTGTGGTACGGAGCCAGGAGGATGGTGTCGTTCCCGCTGAGCAGCACAGGGCGTGTGGGGGTCAGCAGATGCAGGGTACACAGAGTACACCCACTGGAACAAGGACCATGTGTTCATCACGCCGCCAGCTTGGCATCACATCATTAAGGTCATCAAAGTTTTTTGTTTGTCTGTTGTTGAACGACACACTCAGCAATATTCCAGCTATATGACTGTGGTCTGTAAATAATCAAGTCTGGACCAGATAATCCAGTGATTGACATCACGAGCATCGATCCATGCAATTAGGATACGATGACATGCATCAACAAAGTCAGTGAGCTTGACCACCCGATCCCGTTAGTGGCCTCTTACCCCAAGAATAGTCACCTTTTACGGCAAGCATGGGTTGCTGAAGACCTATTCTACCCCGGATCTTCACGGTTGATGTCATCAAAGGATGCAGGAATAATGACTGATTTGTTAACCATGGCTAAACTAATACCAATTCCGGTATCATCCGCACATTGTATATGGGAGGTAACTCTTGTAGCAGTGTTGGAAACAAAGCTCAACAAGAGTTTGCCACTAACGTGGCTATATCCCCCGCCCCTGTTGCAGAATTTATGACATAATTAAATCTAAACAAATCCTAACCTTTTTTAACCGAGGTGGAACTTGTCATGGAAATTGTAAAAAAAAGAAGAGTTTGGAACCTAAGTCAATCTTGCTGTCATGGAAACGTAAAAAAATAAAAATTTCCAAAATTTCTAAATAGCAAAAGGCACCAGTTCAGCATGTACCTGACAGACCTACAAAGTTTGATGAATAAATATTGAACGGTTTATGAGTTATGCTCCGGAAATGAACCCTACCCTCACAGAACCTAAGTCCATCTTGTTGCCATGGAAACGTAAAAAATAATAATTTCTAAAATTTCTAAATAGCAAAAGGCACCAGTTCAGCATGTACCTGACAGACCTTCAAAGTTTGATGAAAAAATATTGAACGGTTTATGAGTTATGCTCCGGAAACGAAACGTGACGGACGGACGGACAGAGCCCGTTTCTATATAAATAACAAACATGGATGTCGATGACCCATTCTGCCTCGGTATTCCCACAGCGTTGGTCTAGATAATATTCCAGCCGTATGAGTCGATAAGGATTTTGTCATAATATTCACAGGTGAAGTGACAAAGCTTATAATGGCAATCAAAGGCACTAGGTCAATGTTTGAACTGCCCGAGTGACCGAATGTTGGTGGTAATTTGATTCACTGCAGATGCCTCTGTAGATGCAAGATTTCCTAATGTTTCAAAGTATGAACTGTTAGTGAAATGACATGAAATCAAGTTAAAATTGTTACAATTGATTTAACTTATTATCCATGGAGGTCCAATGATTAAGACACTTTATTATTACACTAATATTCTAAAGTTCAATTTCCACGTAATATTTATCAATTCTAAGATACATGTATAAAATGTTTACATGTTCTCAGTAACTTTCCACTACCTCGTGACCTTAACCTTCATGTGCAATGTCAAAGCTCACAGGTCATGTCGCGACCTCTTCAAAGCTCATGCATTTGGAAGCACATGCTCACCAGTGTGTATTGGACCTCCATGCTGCCAGGTTCTCACCTTACTGCCTGCTATATTTGAACTTTGTAAAGACACATGTGAGTACCTTTCCCTTTCATTGTAAGGTTTTATGTTTATTTCTGAACACCCTGAAATTGTATATATGCCAAAATATTAATTTAATGCAAAATTGTTTAGATATTTCACACAACTGTTACATTATGCAAATGTGTGCTTGGTAATTTTGCATAAATTCAATGTAGTCAATGTATTTATTGCTTCATTTGGATGTAATTTCGAATGTGTTAAATACTAGGAAAATTGGTAAATGTTTCTGAATTTACAAAAAGCTATTGTTTATTGTAGTTTTCTGAACCTCATCAACTTGTCGACGCTTCAATTTGTCACCAACTCGTCACCAACTGTCACCAATTATTCCTAAAGCCATGGCTCTAACTATAAACTGTACTACGTTAAATGTCACGAAATAAACCCTGTTGATGCAAGTGTTAGTTTTGTCGTCTTGCATCCACATTAGTTCAGAAAAATATACAGACAGTGGGGTGTAATTGTTGGTAAAATGGCAGAATATTGAACGTCTTACCGTAATGGAGGCCAGTACACACTCATCTTAGACTGTTCAAAACGGTTATCAGTTACAGTCCGGGATACATTTGAAGTTGATTTTGAACTGTTTATTGCTTAACAGTACAGGGATTTAACGTTTAACTGTAAAGCAATTTATCGCACAACAGGTGTTAATTGTTGAAAAGTGACATCTGTAGTTAAAGAGTCATGGCTACAAGAGACATGCGGGATTACTCGGACGTTTCCAATCCTGTAGAAGAGGACGAACACTGGGACATGCTGGGAGTCGAAGAGAATAAGGACACTTCACAACGTCCAGTACGACAGAATTCTTACGGAGAAAGGCAAAAGTGAACATCTGCTAACGTCTGCTAAGGAACAAGAGTATTGCTGCTCTTTCTGCGTTGACTCAGTGCAAAAATGAACTTGTTTCTCTTATGAACAATCGTGATAATTTGCATTTAGTTAAATCTTTTCTTGATAATTTTGCTGCTTTGTTTTCCAGTTACGAAAAAAGCTCTAAGCTCTATTCCAGTGAACTTGACACTCCTGAGGAGAAAGTGAAGTCTATTCAGCATGCTGCGGTTAAGCTGAATGAAGCTCATGGTTTCAGGGATTTGGTCGTGAGTTGGATCCAACATGTTGAACGTGAGTTGTCTGATCAAGTTAACAGAAAATCCATTTCAAAACAAAATTCTGTAATCAGTGGGCTATCTAAGCGTTCAGTTAATTCTAAAAAGTCTACCATAAGCTCTACTAGGTCTGCTCATATTTTTGAGAAAGCGAAACTTGCTGAGCTTCGTGCAGAAAAGGCCATACTGCATTCAATGACACAGGCCCTGACATCCATGCATGAGCTCGAGC
This sequence comes from Haliotis rufescens, assembly GCF_023055435.1. Taxonomy (NCBI): domain Eukaryota; kingdom Metazoa; phylum Mollusca; class Gastropoda; order Lepetellida; family Haliotidae; genus Haliotis; species Haliotis rufescens. The sequence goes on from NW_025964387.1 coordinate 349,222, forward strand.
TCGACATGGAGATCGCCAAGACCATCAGATATTTGCCGATGCTGAGGTAAAGTCTACAACCGAGATGAAGGTAAAGATACGAGGTACAGACCACGATGAGATAAATCAGATCTTTCCTTTTACATCCGAAATTAAACCTGATATGCACGATGAGCAAATGATTTCCAATCCTGCGAATCACTGCACTGACCGGCCTTCTTGGCAACTATCGAATCCTTGTTCCAATCCTGTACATTACAACACTGGTCAGTCCTGGCATCCAAGGTTAGATCCTAATGCAAATGACTTTCTGCCAGAAAATAGGAATATTTCAAATAACTTTGCTCAAGATCATGAATGTGTATCTGATAACCAACTTCATTCATCAAACCATGTTTTCCTGGAGACTCAAAGACAGATGGCCAACACCATGTTTTGTAGAATTTTCCTATTCGGAATATTCTATAAGTAATACGTTACCACTGTTATACCCACAACTGCTGCTATAGCGAAATCTACCACAGAGATCTCAATTACCTCATGCAGCACGTGCGTAGCCACCTAGCTGCCATGTGACACCCTTCACTCTTGTCTCCTGCGAGAGCAAGTGCTCGGGGGTGGACGGGCGGGCAGCAGTCCAGTGGTAATGTATTACTTATAGAATATTCCGAATAGGAAAATTCTACAAATTACATTAAGTAATACGTTACCACTGTTATACCGAGGCTGACTACCACAGTAGGCGGTGGGGAGCACCTACAACCCGAATCCTGACTGCTAGCGTTCCTTCCGACCAGCAGAATTAAACATCAAGGCGGAAGCACTCGATGCGCATGCACCTAGCTAGGCGTTACCCTATAGGACTACCAAAGCACGGTCAAGCGCATACCGTAAGGCTCAATCGTCATTGCCAAAACGATTGGTGACTCCAAACGGCCCCACTCGATAGGTATTTCATCGCCGCAGCGGATGAGAACACTGTATCCGCGTGAGCTAAATCTTAGATCAGGTTAAACAGTCGAAAGAGGGAAATTAATTTCATTCCGACCGTATATCCCCGAGCAAGCCTACTTAAAGTATGTAATAGGCGCGTGACCTAATTCCAGTATTCGTAAGCATGTATCACAAGGTTGGAATACACGACAATTAAATGCATAATTGTCAAAATACAAATAAGGACAAAACACACAAAAAGCTGCCTCACCTGTGGTGTGAGTGCGCTGGTTTGTGGGAACATTGGAGACGACCCAGATTGACCACCGTGCAAGGACTGACGACTGCGGAGTTTGGAATTGCGCTGGACACACCCCCTAGATGACCGCTTGTGCCGCGATCAGCGGCCCAAGACGGTGCACCCCCTCCACGTCTTCATCAGAAACCTTTCTGAGGTAATGATTGGCAAAAACCGAGTCAGAACGCCAGTAACAACCTCGTAATATTCTGTGAACAGAGATATTTGAGTGTAGGGCAAATGTTGCCGCTAGCGCCCTGATCTCGTGCGGGTTTGACCCCGCTACCGGTTACCCCCGAGACCGGTACGCCAGATTGATGACAGAACGAAGCCACAACGCAATCGAGTTGCGAGTTATGTCAACCGTGTGATTAGGGTTACACGATATGAACAGACGGTCACGCCCTTGTCTACGTTCATTCGAAGCCTTAAGATAATACTTAAGGGCCCTAACCGGACACAGCGCTCTGTCCTCAGTATCAGCAGGATGTAAGATTTCCTTGAGTGATCTTACAGTGAATTCTCTCTCCGTTTGCCAGATTCTCTGATTCTTGGCGAGGAAGCCCATGAGCAGGCCCAGGCGGACCGCTCCTTCGTCACCCCTATCGAATCGTACCTTGGCGACATCGAGTGCATGAATTTCGGATACACGTGCCGCCGTGGCAAAGGAGAGGAGAAATGCTGTTTTCCAAGTCACATGCCGGAACGAAGCACTATGCAAGGGTTCATACAGAGCTTCCGTAAGTGATTTCAACACTAGGGAAAGATCCCAGGCCGGTGCCCGAAGGCGGCCCTTCTAAAGATCGTGCTGTTTGAAACCCTTGATAATACCCCGTATCACCGGCTCTTTGGAGAGACTGGTACCCATAGCAACGTCCCGTACCGTAGCAACGGACGAGACATAGTTGGCAATGGAACCCCCAGAGAGTTTCCGGGTCTCTCGCAAGTGAGACATGAAACGAGCAATATCCTGCACAGATACCTTATCTGGCGAATGAATGTGATGTTTACAACACCACTTCGTGAAAATAACCCAACGTGCATTATACACCTTCTGGGTAGAATCACGATGCATACTAACGTATGCCCGAGACGCCCGGCGAGAAAAACCTTTACTCCTCAGACGCTCGGTGACAACATCCACGCGTATCTGGCATGGGACACTGTCCACCAGAGCGTAAAACTCGAACGTGAGATCGAGTAGCGAGTGACTGTGGGTTCCCCCTAGTTTGTTCACATAGGACACTACCGTCGTGTTGTCGGTCGCCAGCATAAGACGTCGGCATCGACGAGACGATGCTTCCAGTGATTGACTGCGTTGATCACTGCCTTGAACTCGAGACAATTGATGTGAAGACCTAGTTCGTCTACGCACCACAGCCCCGAGCTCACCTCCCCCTCTAGATGGGCGCCCCAGCCCACTAGAGAGGCGTCTGTATATAGGTGCAACGCGTCCCGGTAGGGCCGCATAGAGACTCCTGATAAGACATTGTAAGGGAGCGTCCACCACTCCAGATAAGGTCGGAGCCGATCCGGGAGGGCGACGGTCGCACTGTTCACCTCCGTTGCTAACAACTGGATTAAAAACCGTTGCAGCGGGCGGAGTTGGAGACGACCCCGTTCGGTGCAGTCCTGGGCTGATACAAGTAGCCCTAACAGCTGTTCCCAAAAGTGAACAGTCTGTTGCACCGCTAAGACTTTGGCAATCATCGCCTGAATTTTGTGCCACCGGTCTGGGGGGACAAATAGGCGATGGGACACCGTGTTGAACCGACCTCTGATGAACTGCAAGTTCTGAGAAGGGGTTAACTCGCTCTTGGGGAGATTGACAATCCACCCCAATTGCTCCAAGAGCCGATGTGCGAAAACGAGATGGCGTGACAGGGTGTCCGTCATTCGATTTGCTACTAGCGAGTCGTCCAGGTACGCGATATGTACAGGTATGTTGGCATACGAACCCCTCCAATGAGAGTCACCTGGAGGGGCCCTTGCCGTCCTTAGACGACTTGGGCTTCCCCCAGTTCCCCTTCTTCCCGCGAAAGGGCTGCTGAGAACCCTTACCGGAGCCCTCAGAGCGGGGCTTCTTCCCGGAGGAAGGACCCGACCCCTTAGGCCTGCCAGACGCAGCATGCTGGGGCGCACTCCGCTTCGGAGCGGCACCCAGGCGCCTATGCAAGGACCCCACAAGATCCATTGTGTGCCGAGAGGCCTCGGTAGACACAGCGGCCTGTTGTTCCTTCAGAACCCCAGGGATCTTGTTATTAAACAGGGTCCGAGCAGACCAAGGCTGCGAAAGGAGCACCTCCTGATTAGCAGCGTCCAACCCTGAAGCAACCAGATACGACTGGCGCCGAAGAAAATGGCACGTGCCGGAAACAAAGGCCGAAGCCCCGGCAACGTACTCCAGGGAAGCATTCAAACCGAGCAAGCAGTTGTAAATGCGCTGGTCTCGGTCCGTGGGAGAACCTTCGACCAGACTGGCCGCTGCAGCCAGGTATGTGTCTCCGTGAGACGTTGGCAGCATGGAGTGTCGAGCGAGGGTGTCCAGCTGTTGCAAGGTACCTTGTGGTACCGTGGCAACCGGTGGGGCACGGACCCCCAAACGCTCCACATGGGCTTCCGCAGAAGGACCAGCCTCGGGAAAGGCAAGGTCATGTACTGGGAAAGACCCTTTTCTCCACGACGGGGGAGGTAACGGGAGACCCCGACCGGAGGCAGCCGTGAAGGCCTTCTCCAAAGAAGGCTTAATCCCGCGCAGCAAGGTTGATGCCGGGAAAGCCTTGTTGGACGTCTCGTCGTATACCTCAGAGGAACCCACGGAACCGTGGATTCCCCGCAGTATCGGCAGGGGCTTTGGCATGTCCTCAAAGAGGTCATACACCATGGCAACGCGGTCCTTAACCGATAGCGGAAGCAACGGTTCGGGGGAAGGACCGGTAACCACGGCAGCCGCCGCCGTAGCGGTGGACCCCGCGTCCGAACCCGCGGCCACCGAAGAGGCCGGGGACGGAACAGCCAGCGGCCTATCTTGCGATAAGGCCGCCAGCTTGGAGTCCACAAGTTTCGACAACAATGCGGCGACGGAATCCCCAGACAGCCCCAGGGCCGCAAGGGGATCCGCCGCAGCCGAGGAGGTGGTACCCGCACGGGGACCCGGACCGGACGAACCGGCCACCACAGGGGTGGAGACGGACTGTACGTACAGCCGGTACCGCTCACACTCCGCAGGCCCCAGACCTTCACACAGGGTGCACCGGGTGTCCCCGCAAGGAACCCTGCACCGCGGGCAACGATCGTGGGGATCCCGGGACGACAAAAACTTTCTGCACACCCCACAACTCCGAGGAGCAGGGGTAGAGGGGGTGGATACTGGGGACATATCCATGTCAGACATTGATTGTTTGCTATAAACAAAGAACAAAACATGGTTACAACGCACGCACCACAATGATTCACAAACGAGCATTTTCACAAGAAAATAAACGAGCAATGTGAACATATAACATACACATATAACTTTTATTAAAGAAATAAGTTATGTTAACCCCCAAAACATACAAGAACAGGGGAAACGTAAAACACAACGTGCATACGCGAACCCCGCAAGTATATAGAAAAAAGGGCGGGAAAAATTTTCCGTTTGACGGGAAAATTATAATAACCAAGCGTAGCTACCGCAACGCCCCATAAAAGCACAGTTTATTAGAGAATAAACTATAATAAATATCACCAAATCTTCAAGGAACGCTTCAGCAGGAGAAAACACGTCTTGCTAAGCAGATGAAGGAGACAAGAGTGAAGGGTGTCACATGGCAGCTAGGTGGCTACGCACGTGCTGCATGAGGTAATTGAGATCTCTGTGGTAGATTTCGCTATAGCAGCAGTTGGGGGGGACAACAGCCTTGGTATAACAGTGGTAACGTATTACTTAATGTAATTTCGGCACACCCCGCAACTCCGAGGAGCAGGGGTAGAGGGGGTGGAGACTGGGGACATATCCATGTCAGACATTGTTTGTTTGCTATAAACAAAGAACAAAACATGGTTACAACGCACGCACCACAATGATTCACAAACGAGCATTTTCACAAGAAAATAAACGAGCAATGTGAACATATAACATACAAATATAACTTTTATTAAAGAAATAAGTTATGTTAACCCCCAAAACATACAAGAACAGGGGAAACGTAACACACAACGTGCATACGCAAACCCCGCAAGTATATATAAAAAAGGGCGGGAAAATTTTTCCGTTTGGCGGGAAAATTATAACCAAGCGTAGCGACCGTAACGCCCCATAAAAGCAGTTTATTAGAGAATAGACTATAATAGATATCACCAAATAGTCAAGGAACGCTTCAGCAGGAGGTATACACGTCTTGCTACGCAGACGAAAGAGACAAGAGTGAAGGGTGTCACATGGCAGCTACGCACGTGCTGCATGAGGTAATTGAGATCTCTGTGGTAGATTTCGCTATAGCAGCAGTTGTGGGAAACAACAGCCTCGGTATAACAGTGGTAACGTATTACTTAATGTAATGTTTAGATATTTCACACAACTGTTACATTATATTTGCAAATGTGTGCTTGGTAATTTTGCTTAATTTCAATGTAGTCAATGTATTTATTGCTTCATTTGGATGTAATTTTGAATGTGTTAAATTCTAGGAAAATTGGTAAATGTTTCTGAATTACAGGAAGCTATTGTTTATTGTAGTTTTCTGAACCTCATCAACTTGTCGACGTTGTCATCAACTGTCACCAATTGTTCCTAAAGCCATGGCTCTAACTATAAACTGTACTACGTTAAACGTCACGAAATAAACCCTGTTGATGCGAGTGTTAGTTTTGTCGTCTTGCATCCACAGCCTACTTGCTTTAACTGTCTTAAAAATCTTTAATTTGTTACGTTTTCAAACATCTAACCTGACCATGACAGAGCGACACACGGCAATGACTGTCACATTCTCACCTGACCATGATAGAGCGACACACGGCAATGACTGTGACGTTCTCACAGTTACTCAGGTGAACACACGACTCTACCGGCCCCAACACAACGGTAGTATTCCGACACTTCTCTATCGTCACTGATCTGTAACAGAAAATGCTGATTAAATCCTTGAAACCGAGGAGTACATGTTCCATTTAATACATGCTTCATCCAAACCCCTGGTGAGTAATATCTCAAAATAAGCCACAAAGCTCTGTAGCTCACCTGAATTGTGAATAAATAATGTCTTAAGTCATATTGGAATTCTGCAAGCAATTTCAGAGACGCTACAGCTGGGATCATTCATACAGAGCATTATATGGAAATATAATTCATTATAAAACAATGATTGTAACTGTATTACATTGTTTCTGTTAAGATTCAGTTGAAGTTCATTGCATTGTATTTGGACAATGATTAGTTGTCAGGAATGTAGTACTATTTAATGTAAGCACTGGTGAGGAAGTAATCATATTGAGATGCACGATTTACCTGCTAACCTCTGGCCATGGAATAGCATGGATGGATGTCAAGCGTTATAGAAACATGTAGAATATTCTGTGATGTTCTTGTGACACTGGACTGGTCAAGCACTGTGTGGAAAGTGCTGGAAGCTAGTTAGACTATATAAGTGGAGCGGGTGCATGCCTGTGTCATCTCACATTTCATCTGACCTTACATTGAGACCAACTTTCATGTGAAGATCACTTATCACTCCTGATTCCCAGCCTAGGCCTATCTCGGAGGCTTGATCACTGTTGCAGCGAGGTGATTATTAATCCTGTCATTATCATTTCCACTGCCCTAACATTGAATATTGTATTACACTCCATTGTGTACTGCCATTCCAACTGCTGTGAAATAATATGTACTGATTTGTAAACCTAGTGATTTTTGTAATAAAATTGTTGGTGGTATACCATTGGTTGGTTAAATTTGCCCACAGAATTCGGACTTTAAACATGGCCACACTGGCAGACATATTTGTCTATTTTCTAAAACCATTCCTTACCTGGGAAGCTCAAACTAAAATTGCACGACTTTTCCAGGATTCCAAGACTTGGGGGAACCATGATACTTGTGTTATCATGGTTACTTACCTTAAGGGTGACAGCAGATAAAGATAGGAGTGGTGACTGCGATGGATCTTCATGCTGCTCAACTCCAGGGTTTTGGAGCTCTGTCAGAAATACACACAGCTTTAGACACTTGAATAGTGAACTGGGTTCAACAGCACATTAGTCATGTCAATGTCATATCAGCTCAAACACAGCTTTTGTCTGGAAGATCCACTTACATGCAATCTGTTGCTGATGTTGATTGTTGTTAAACATGCTTAAACCAGTAAATAATCCAGTTTGGAACAGACAATCCAATGATTGACTTTATGAGCATCGATCTAGGCAATTGGGATACTATGACATGCATTAGCCAAGTCAGCCAACCTGACCACCTAATCCCTTTGTCGCCTTTTTTAGGACAAGTATGGTTGCCTTTCACGGCAAGCATGGGTTGCTGAAGACCTATTCCGCGCCAGATCTTCATGTTCAAAATTATTTCACTTGTGCATGTGGAATTGCATGCACTGGTCCGAATTCAATAGTGCTGGCAAGCATGGGTTCCTGAAGACCTATTCTAACGCGGATCATCACGAGCCAAAATGTGATCTGGATAACTTCAGACCCATGAAGATCTGGGGTAGAATAGGTCTTCAGCAACCCATGCTTGCCATAAAAGGCGACAATGTTTGTCGTAAGAGGCCACTAACGGGATCGGGTGGTCAGGCGCGCTGACTTGGTTGATGCATGTCATCTCTCCCAATTACGTGGATCGATGCTCATGATATCAATCACTGGATTGTCTGGTCCAGACTCGATTATTTACAGACCGCCGTCATATATCTGGAATATTGCTGAGTGCAGCCTTAAACAAACAAACAAACAAACTTCACAATGGCATTCCCAGTTTTAATAACTACCAGTTGGGACTAAGGCGAAATAAACCCTGTGATATGAAAGTCCGCCTCACTATGGGATAAGCAGCGTTTGGAATAACTGCTCCATGGTTACTTCTAATGATGAGGAAAACTAAAAGTGATGCAGATCTTGGACATTTACCAAGGGTTTGTCGGATCTTGATGGTGACAGAGGTATCGAGTCGGTATTCAAGATCAGGGCCCTGTTTCACAAAGCTATCTTAGCGCTATTGTGATCGTAACTCCCATACTTTAACCATGGCTTTCGACAGTTGTAGCGTTAAGATCGTTTTGTTCAACGGACCCTTGATCTTAATGAGATTGGCGTGACCCTTGCAATTATAACCCGATGACGTTCAAAGCACTTTGTTGACAACTTACCCTTGCTATGGTCTCCTTACTGACTTGACTCATTATGATCATCTTGTTGCTGAAACAATTAGTCAAAATTAATAGATGACCAAATGTACACAGAATAGATAATAAATTTAAATAACATTTTCCCTAAGTATTATCATACATAATCCTTTTCTTTAACTTCTGATCAAACAGTAATATTGCCACAACCTACTTCCTGAAAGTCTACCTACCCTTTCATATGTTCTTTAGGAATAATGTTGGCGTTGGTTGCAATCTTGCCGCGTTTGCTCCGTGCAGGGACGTCTCCCTTGCCCTCCTCGCCTGGGAACAAACAGACTGTGTTACGCTGACGTTAGACCAGTGGTCATATATTCGTTCAACAGATAAATAATTTTCATTGCTCTTGATTGGTCTGGAGGTTGTCACATGACAACCAATGGTACACTTCACTACCACCCTGAATTAGGACAACCATTTGTCAACTACAAGCATAAGTTGCTATACCCAAGGACAGCCATGGAGAACTTGCCTCTACACCTAGCTATGTTGTATGTTGTATTTACCTGCAAATGGCCGGGACAGCCATGGAAAACTTGTCTCTATACCAAGCTATGTTGTATGTTGTATTTACCTGCAAATGGCCAGGACAGCTATGGAAAACTTGTCTCTACACCTAGCTATGTTGTATGTTGTATTTACCTGCAAATGGCCGGGACAGCCATGGAGAACTTGTCTCTATACCAAGCTATGTTGTATGTTGTATTTACCTGCAAATGGCCAGGACAGCCATGGAAAACTTGTCTCTACACCTAGCTATGTTGTATGTTGTATTTACCTGCAAATGGCCGGGACAGCTATGGAAAACTTGTCTCTACACCTAGCTATGTTGTATGTTGTATTTACCTGCAAATGGCCAGGACAGCTATGGAAAACTTGTCTCTACACCTAGCTATGTTGTATGTTGTATTTACCTGCAAATGGCCGGGACAGCCATGGAGAACTTGTCTCTATACCAAGCTATGTTGTATGTTGTATTTACCTGCAAATGGCCAGGACAGCCATGGAAAACTTGTCTCTACACCTAGCTATGTTGTATGTTGTATTTACCTGCAAATGGCCGGGACAGCCATGGAGAACTTGTCTCTATACCAAGCTATGTTGTATGTTGTATTTACCTGCAAATGGCCAGGACAGCCATGGAAAACTTGTCTCTACACCTAGCTATGTTGTATGTTGTATTTACCTGCAAATGGCCAGGACAGCTATGGAAAACTTGTCTCTACACCTAGCTATGTTGTATGTTGTATTTACCTGCAAATGGCCGGGACAGCCATGGAGAACTTGTCTCTATACCAAGCTATGTTGTATGTTGTATTTACCTGCAAATGGCCAGGACAGCCATGGAAAACTTGTCTCTACACCTAGCTATGTTGTATGTTGTATTTACCTGCAAATGGCCGGGACAGCCATGGAGAACTTGTCTTTACACCTAGCTATGTTGTATGTTGTATTTACCTGCAAATGGCCAGGACAGCCTCATCCCTGTGGCGATACAGGCTGAGATTCCGAATGGGTTCTGGACAAGACAGTCCTTGATCCAGGTCTGGAAGAGACGCACCGTGAAGGCTCGGGTCATCTGAAACAGTTATTTATCATCCAAAACTGGCTCCCACAGGACATATTGCCTGGATGGGATCTCCTAGGAGATATTGCTGCAATGAAAATTGCAGCATAATGTTTTGCAGACCATTGTGACGTCATCAGTTACCATGCCATCAACAATCTCCCAGCTACTGAAGCTGATTAGCTGTACTTTTGACACTCTAGACACTAGTTATAACTGAAAGAGTTAAAAATTATATCTGAGTGTCTTTTGATATCAAATATATTAACACTCGTTAAAAAAGCTTAAAACATCTTGATGAGCCTTTGACATTCAAACTTCTATCGACTCAAGCCGGGTGATATTGCTGATTGTAAGACACTTTTAGAAAGTGTATTACACAAATCAAACCATCAAATGTTTAAGTGTAGAATTGCCTTAGAGTATCCACTGCTTGACTGGACTGTCTGTAGCGATGCTATGTCCTTCAGTGGAGAGAGAGTTCTGGAACCACAAACACATATGTTCTACCAAACAATCATAATCATATTAATTTGATACATAGGGATGAAACAATCCCGTTATTGATAGTGTGAGTAATGACCAACGTCAGTTGGATACGCTGACATGCACCAATCAAGTCACAGAGCCTGATAACCTGATCCACTTGGTCATCTATTACAATCGGCACAGGTTGCTGGGGACCTACTGAGTAGTATAGACGATGGGGACTCTTACCACAACCCACCTTCCTGAGGCAAGAGAGTTAACTGACTTAAAAAGTCCAGTTTCCACCCTTGCCGAACTAGGCAGGAATTACTGGGCTCGATTGTTGCACCATCAGTGGCTATTACCAATTATGTCCCTTCTAAGCCTCTCCTATGGACCAATCAGATTCCACCTCTCGCATCACTTGCGTTTGTTTCAAACAAAATGGTGGCGCTGAGTCAGGACGATCTGATCGATAATCAAGATCTATATTGTGATAAAACGGGTCTTACATCGCGAAATGCATCAAATCACGTGAGCACCTTGATTAAAAACATGAAAAGATTTGGAAATTATCTGCTGACAACGAGTTAGCGGTGCACATGCTTTGCAAATCCTGCAATCGACTGAAATCTGCATGACAGTTTACGAACCGAATTTCGATTTCGGTGCACGATTTTGATTGGACTATGCATAGACTCATTAGTCCAGCCAAAATGTAACTCCATAATACCAGCCTAGTTCGGCAAGGGTGGAAACTGGACTTTTATAGTCAGTTAACTCACTTGTCTCGGGAAGATGACCACAACCCACCCTGAACCAGTTCCAGCTCCTGAAATTGCTTCCATTGAGGTCAGCAAAATGTAGCAAAATGTGGCAAAATGTAGCAAAATTCTAAGCAGTTGCTACATTCTGCTGACCTCTATGGAAGCAATTTCAGGAGCTGGAACTGGTCCAGGGTGGGTTGCGGCAGAACCCCATCGTCTACGTATACTACCTCCTGTAACCCGGAATCCCTACATGGGTATATCATAAGAAATGTATAAGTGTCTGTACAGATGTGATGGAGTCACTCACTTGAACTTGTCCATGGAGCCTGCTAGCAGGAAGCCTAGAGCATCGACAGCCCGCTCCGTCATACACGGCCCACCAGCCAGACCCTGCTGGCCTGATCCCTCTGTAGAGAGAAACAATGTTATACACAGCCAAGTAACCAGACCCTGCTGGCCTGATCCCTCTGTAGGGAGAAACAATGTTATACACGGCCAAGTAACCAGACCCTGCTGGCCTGATCCCTCTGTAGGGAGAATCAATGTTATACACGGCCCACTAGCCAGACCCTGCTGGCCTGATCCCTCTGTAGAGAGAAACAATGTTATACACAGCCAAGTAACCAGACCCTGCTGGCCTGATCCCTCTGTAGGGAGAATCAATGTTATACACGGCCCACTAGCCAGACCCTGCTGGCCTGATCCCTCTGTAGGGAGAAACAATGTTATACACAGCCGAGTAACCAGACCCTGCTGGCCTGATCCCTCTGTAGGGAGAATCAATGTTATACACGGCCCACTAGCCAGACCCTGCTGGCCTGATCCCTCTGTAGAGAGAAACAATGTTATACACAGCCAAGTAACCAGACCCTGCTGGCCTGATCCCTCTGTAGGGAGAAACAATGTTATACACGGCCAAGTAACCAGACCCTGCTGGCCTGATCCCTCTGTAGGGAGAATCAATGTTATACACGGCCCACTAGCCAGACCCTGCTGGCCTGATCCCTCTGTAGAGAGAAACAATGTTATACACAGCCAAGTAACCAGACCCTGCTGGCCTGATCCCTCTGTAGGGAGAATCAATGTTATACACGGCCAAGTAACCAGACCCTGCTGGCCTGATCCCTCTGTAGGGAGAATCAATGTTATACACGGCCAAGTAACCAGACCCTGCTGGCCTCATCCCTCTGTAGGGAGAATCAATGTTATACACGGCCCACTAGCCAGACCCTGCTGGCCTGATCCCTCTGTAGGGAGAAACAATGTTATACACAGCCAAGTAACCAGACCCTGCTGGCCTGATCCCTCTGTAGGGAGAATCAATGTTATACACGGCCCACTAGCCAGACCCTGCTGGCCTGATCCCTCTGTAGGGAGAAACAATGTTATACACAGCCCACTAGATAGACCCTGCTGGCCTGATCCCTCTGTAGGGAGAAACAATGTTATACACAGCCCACTAGATAGACCCTGCTGGCCTGATCCCTCTGTAGGGAGAAACAATGTTATACACAGCCAAGTAACCAGACCCTGCTGGCCTGATCCCTCTGTAGGGAGAAACAATGTTATACACGGCCCACTAGCCAGACCCTGCTGGCCTGATCCCTCTGTAGGGAGAAACAATGTTATACACAGCCAAGTAACCAGACCCTGCTGGCCTGATCCCTCTGTAGGGAGAAACAATGTTATACACGGCCAAGTAACCAGACCCTGCTGGCCTGATCCCTCTGTAGGGAGAATCAATGTTATACACGGCCCACTAGCCAGACCCTGCTGGCCTGATCCCTCTGTAGGGAGAAACAATGTTATACACAGCCAAGTAACCAGACCCTGCTGGCCTGATCCCTCTGTAGGGAGAAACAATGTTATACACAGCCAAGTAACCAGACCCTGCTGGCCTGATCCCTCTGTAGGGAGAAACAATGTTATACACGGCCAAGTAACCAGACCCTGCTGGCCTGATCCCTCTGTAGGGAGAAACAATGTTATACACAGCCAAGTAACCAGACCCTGCTGGCCTGATCCCTCTGTAGGGAGAAACAATGTTATACACGGCCAAGTAACCAGACCCTGCTGGCCTGATCCCTCTGTAGGGAGAATCAATGTTATACACGGCCCACTAGCCAGACCCTGCTGGCCTGATCCCTCTGTAGGGAGAAACAATGTTATACACAGCCAAGTAACCAGACCCTGCTGGCCTGATCCCTCTGTAGGGAGAAACAATGTTATACACGGCCAAGTAACCAGACCCTGCTGGCCTGATCCCTCTGTAGGGAGAATCAATGTTATACACGGCCCACTAGCCAGACCCTGCTGGCCTGATCCCTCTGTAGGGAGAAACAATGTTATACACAGCCAAGTAACCAGACCCTGCTGGCCTGATCCCTCTGTAGGGAGAAACAATGTTATACACGGCCCCCTAGATAGACCCTGCTGGCCTGATCCCTCTGTAGGGAGAAACAATGTTATACACAGCCCACTAGATAGACCCTGCTGGCCTGATCCCTCTGTAGGGAGAAACAATGTTATACACGGCCCACTAGCCAGACCCTGCTGGCCTGATCCCTCTGTAGGGAGAAACAATGTTATACACAGCCAAGTAACCAGACCCTGCTGGCCTGATCCCTCTGTAGGGAGAAACAATGTTATACACGGCCAAGTAACCAGACCCTGCTGGCCTGATCCCTCTGTAGGGAGAATCAATGTTATACACGGCCCACTAGCCAGACCCTGCTGGCCTGATCCCTCTGTAGGGAGAAACAATGTTATACACAGCCAAGTAACCAGACCCTGCTGGCCTGATCCCTCTGTAGGGAGAAACAATGTTATACACAGCCAAGTAACCAGACCCTGCTGGCCTGATCCCTCTGTAGGGAGAAACAATGTTATACACAGCCAAGTAACCAGACCCTGCTGGCCTGATCCCTCTGTAGGGAGAAACAATGTTATACACAGCCAAGTAACCAGACCCTGCTGGCCTGATCCCTCTGTAGGGAGAAACAATGTTATACACAGCCAAGTAACCAGACCCTGCTGGCCTGATCCCTCTGTAGGGAGAAACAATGTTATACACGGCCAAGTAACCAGACCCTGCTGGCCTGATCCCTCTGTAGGGAGAATCAATGTTATACACGGCCCACTAGCCAGACCCTGCTGGCCTGATCCCTCTGTAGGGAGAAACAATGTTATACACAGCCAAGTAACCAGACCCTGCTGGCCTGATCCCTCTGTAGGGAGAAACAATGTTATACACGGCCAAGTAACCAGACCCTGCTGGCCTGATCCCTCTGTAGGGAGAATCAATGTTATACACGGCCCACTAGCCAGACCCTGCTGGCCTGATCCCTCTGTAGGGAGAAACAATGTTATACACAGCCAAGTAACCAGACCCTGCTGGCCTGATCCCTCTGTAGGGAGAAACAATGTTATACACGGCCAAGTAACCAGACCCTGCTGGCCTGATCCCTCTGTAGGGAGAAACAATGTTATACACAGCCAAGTAACCAGACCCTGCTGGCCTGATCCCTCTGTAGGGAGAAACAATGTTATACACGGCCCACCAGCGAGTGAGTGAGTGAGTGAGTGAGTGAGGTTTTATCAATATTCCAGTCATATCACGACAGGGGATACCAGAAATGGGCTTCACACATTGTATCCATTTCTATTAGTCCATATGATACCTTAACTATTGGGGAGTTTGGTAAGGACTACAGGACCAGTGCTGTTGAAGTGATTGTCCATGGCAGCAAATGAACAGCTATATATTAGAAGTCACCCAAAACAGTTTCAACCAGAAATATATTTACAAAAGGTTCACTCATTGGTTTAAAAATACCCAATAGATGGACCCAAGGGGATAAAATAATTGAAAACTTTACAATAAATTGCCTATTTATATATTCTTCCTATCACACCGTGCACTTCTCTTTCTTCTTTCGATCCTAAGTGGAAACGTATCTGGCCTGCGTGACCTAGATGTTGGGAGGTGACCATGGTGATGGGAGGTACGTACGGGTGAATTAATTTTAGAACCTGGAAACCTTTGTTTCAGAGACATTTCCCCTTAGGATCAAAATCGAAAGAGAAATGTATTGTGTGAGATAGGATAAGTTTAAAAATAATCAATTACCCAAAGAAACTAGCAATACCCAAAATGAATCATAACATGTGATTAAATACTCAAGGGCTCAAACATTTATCTGGAGTCCTGTTATATTCAATATAGTCTTGGGTAGGGAGGGGTTTGGATTTCACTGTACAAATTTGTCATCACTTTGTTCAGTCTTCTAAACGATCCACTTACCATGTTCTGTGAGTAGCTCGAGAATCTCTGGGAGATGTGACAGGACAAACACCATGTGGCCGTGGTCGTCTAGAGACTGGAAAACAGCACAAAATCCCTGACTCAAATGTAAATGTTGTTTTACTCCCGAGCAGACAAACCAGTGATCGATAGAATGAGCACCAACCAGGTAGCTGGTGACGGACGACCCACAATCAGCACGTCACATCTAACCACAAGGAAGATATAAAATGAGATCATAAAATATTAATTACTTCATGGGATTTATTGAAAATTTAACATAGCAGACAAGGACTCCTTGATTTCACTGTCAGTTTTGAACACTTGAGTTTGAAATATCCTACCTTTGTTCCTCTTGGAGTGGATCGGCCTTCAAACTCAGAAGAGGAAGTCATTGACGGCCATCTTGCATTTGTCAAGGATTATTTCACACTCATATTGCTGTGATTTATCCAGTTCAAAGACAATATTCAGTCCCAAGTCTGAAGATAATATCAGTCAATTTCCCGAAATGGAATTAAACATTTCCCAAGTCTTGACCAATGTTAAATCTTTGTACAGGTGGCTTCTATACAGGCCCAATAAAGAGAACGAGTCACTATATCATTGCATTCAATGTCAAAATAACCCTGAATATAAGAAGTAAAAACTTTTTCAAAAATCCAATTTTGCACAAAATTGCTAAAGGCACAAAATTTGAAATCCTAGATAAATCCAGAGTCTGCTCTTATTCATTTCAGGGACTATTAAATACACTGCAAGATCTATTCCCATATTTAATACTCATACATAAGATAGCTATGCGATAAATTGGAAAGAACAAACGAAGAACGCAGCATGGTTTTCTTTATGAAAAAATATTTTCTTTTTTGTTTGTTGTTTATCTCAGCAATATTCCAGCTATATGACAGTGGTCTGTACATAATCGAGTCTGGATCAGACAATCCAGTGTTTGACATCATGAGCATCGATCCACGCAATTTGGATACGATGACATGCATCAACCAAGTCAGCGAGTCTGACCACCCAATCCTGTTAGTTGTCTCTTACAACAAGCATAGTTGCCTCTTATGGCAAACATGGGTTGCTGAAGACCTATAGTGTACCCGGATCTTCACGGGGCAGAAAAAACATGGTCCTATCATGAACATGCGCTCGCAACTTGATGACGTTGTAAATTGGACATTATTTTTTAGATGGAAGTGTCCAATAATTTGTCCCCCATAGTTGTAGCTGGCCAAGGCAAATGAACACTACAGCAGAACTAACGCATGCCAAAGTGGGAGAGATGTGACAATCTGTATTGGGGAGAAAAGGTACAGAAAATGGGCGTGTAAATTGTGAAAATCTTTGGGAAATACCAAACTTACTCCCCCTGTTCATAAAATGGACATATCCGACATTGCAAAAGTCAGCCTGTATTCTGGGAGTCATCATTATTTAAATACGGGTAAATATTTTGAAAGCTTGTACATATTATCAATATCCTTAAGAAGCTGTACATGTTGACATTTCATAAAAGAAATAAACGACTCGTGGTCGTTGTTTATTGTCAATAAAACACTGCAGGGAGAATGGTTTATTCTCCCATCAGTGTTTTATTGCACGATAAACAACGACCACGAGTCGTTTATTTCTTTTATGAAATGTTCTTAAAAAAAGTTCTAAACAACAGATTCCCAGCTGGACAATCACATCAGTTACACGTTGCCAGACCAATGTCAGACGAGTAATTAAGTAACATTTTTTCTCCATAGTCAAGTGTTATTCAGCAGAGTTCATTACAAAGTACATGTAATATGTTCCAGCCTGGATCCAGCAAACCAGTGGGTGATAGCATGAAGGTGGGTCTGTGTAAGGATACTCGTCTCCTGCGACCAGCGACGCCCTCAGTGACACCCGGAACAGCTGCTGGATGTACAAGAACAACACAAACTTGTACGTGTCCACACACAGCCGGCTCTGCAGGTCATCTGCAAACACATTACCTGTTTAGTTCCAAAGAAGATGAAAATAATGAAAAAACTACTGATAAAAGTCTTGAAGGAACATGGGGCAAGATCAGCGGCGGCGCATTTTTAGAAAAAAAAAATCACACTAGTGGCTTCATGTTTGCCCCCACTCCCTCCGCCACCCCCAAACTGCTGAAACTGACCAACTGATACAGTCAGCACCTCACACGACAATCAACTATTCATAACATTTATTTATTTATTTTACAATCAGTCGCAAACAGAATCTTAGCAAAAAATGTAAATTATATGTATTTTTTGTTGATTTCATCAAGGCATTGTTCTGGTGAACAGAACAAAGTTATGGTTAGTTTTTGCTTCAAAAATGAATAAAGCTCCAACTAATTGCTCGACTGTATCAGCAGCACTTATTTATCAAGTTTGGACCAGATAATCCAGTGATTGACATAATGAGCAACAATCAACACTATCTCGGAATTTCATTCCATCAACGAAGTCACTGAACATGACCACCCGATCCATAATTTCACCTTGGACAACCAACATAGGCTGCTTGGGTGTGAGTGAGTGAGTATTGTTTTATGCCGCTTCAGCACTATGTCAGCAATATCATGGCAGGGGACACCAGAGTGAGTGAGTGAGTTTTTAACAGTATTCCAGTTATATCAGCTTAATGTGGGAGGAAAGCCCGAAGTGTTGCAGGTCTTAGACGTTTACCACTTCGGTGAAACTCACCAGCACGGGTATGGTGCTGACAAACCTAGAAACATAATCGGGACGAACCGGGATTCAAACCCACAATCATAGGTTTCTGGAGTGCCCAAGGGATGCAACTCTGCACAGCGAATCGCGGCGCCTTAGACGACTGGGCCACCTGTGCCCCAGGGGACACCAGAAATCGGCTTCACACATTGTACCCATGTGGGAATCGAACCCAGGCCTTCAGGGTGGATAGTCAACTATTAGGCTACCCCACTGAACCAGGATGGTTGGGACCACCTCTAACCTGGAATCCCCACGGGGAGACGATCAGTTCCTACCTCTGGTTGACCGCGACTCTGCTGTGAGGTACGTCTCGTCCCACTCCAGACGTTCCACGGGGTACTTGGTATCACACAACAGATGGCACAGGGAGAAGTACCTGTGCATTAACAGCAGGAGCAGAAGCTCATATTTACTGATAAACAGTGTTTGAAAATATGCATGGAGAGGGAGAGATAATATTCATGATAATAATGGGCATCAAATACTCAATAACACCTGATCATTTTCCCATTCTTCCATTCAACCTCTTAACCCTGAGTGTACTTTGGGCAACAAATTGAAATAAAGGTTGTATGGGTTCTTCATCCAATCAGATGTCAGCTTTGTAAAATGATTGGGCTTCATTTCTTTTGGGTGCCGATGCCCTGGCACTCAGAAAAGACATATCCACAGCAAACCACTGGCACTGCCTTATTTATCTACATTCAGAATTTGTAGTTTTAGTTCGTTTTCAAGATACAGAAATCATATATGCTGGTCTGAATGCTTTACTCACTGGTACCAAGAATAAGGGAGCCTCAACACTGATTGGCTGATTAGAAAGTTCACCCAACGAGACCCCCTATGGAGGCGCCCTTAGATCTACATGCAGAGCAGTAACGTTTCGGGGTAAAAGATCGGATATTATGAGGCTGACATTCCACTCACATCCAGGCCAGGTCTTCTGAGAGATGGAGCTTGTTGCAGGCAATGTGCTTCCATACGGAGTAGCTGGCAATGGAAGAAAACATTCAGTTTAGTAATATCTACTTTATTGTATATTAATACTTAACCTGCATTACATATTGCATTCTCATCTGTTTCATGAAAACCTGACTGGAAATAACATCCCTTGAAAGAACTGTTCCAAACAAGTTTTAAACTACTTGCCCAAACACAAAATTAATTTTATAGTTTTGATTTATAACAATACAAAATACAACTATAACCTGCATACTAATCTCATTGAATAAATACCTTTTTCGTTAGTATTGTTTTTTAATGTCTTTTCTTTGTACAAGATACAAGAAATTCTTTTAAATTCTGCTCTTGCAACAAATCTGATTCATTTCATTTTGCACACATTGAGAGTCAACAATAGGTCATGTGATATCGATCATAATGTTGTACACGGATCAATCTCATTAAAATCAGATCCTAGTTCTCGCTACCGCCAAACAAAGATCTGAGGACATCCCATTAGGGGTCACGTCAGAACAACCTTTCATCCGACCAATCAAAATGTCGCTTACCAGATCACGAAAGTGACAGTCGGAATGTGTTTTCGAATCATGCAACCTCGAAAACGTTAACACGGGGTATTCCGAACGACAGTTACAGCCCGTACGACTGATTCCGTCAAAATCATCATCTATCTCTCGCTTCTGTGGGATAAACATTTGAACGGAAGTGGCGTTGCACAGAACTAGGGAAGCACTGCCATACAATCTCAACCATATATTAGACATTCCGGAATGTTGGTTTGTTCAGTTTTCAAAATTTTAATCGAGAACTGTGTCAACATATTTTTCAAGCGTAGTCTGAAATGGAAGTCGCCTGGTTGAAACGAGTGATGTAAAGCTCGAGGAAGCTGCTTTCTAATTGGCTGATGTCGACTTCTCGTTAGTCATTTCAGTTCTCGGTCAAAGTTCGCGAAAGGTCGTTTTGACATGACCCGTAATGGAATGTCCTCAGTTCTTTGTTTAGCGGCAGTGAGAACTTAGATCTGATTATAATGAGATTGTAAGCAGACTTAATGAAAGTTACAATTACTTAAATATTCCTTTAAATTGATCAACACACAGCAAAGAAATCTCTAATCTGTATGAGTGTACCTGATGTTTGGAAATCCTGGAGACCCCTTGTTCTTTGCATAGATCACAATCTTCTTGATGTTCTGTCAAAAATATGACAAGAAAACCCATATGATATATCATGTTTATAATTAAATCATTATATGGATTAAGACAAGAACATTCATTCAAGGTTCATCTGTCAAACATTTACCTGCAAGTTATGCGATGTCGTCAAAAGGTTCCTGAGCTATGATATTCTCCATAGCAACCAGATAGCAACAGATTTGTTAACTATGGTTAACATCAATTAATAGCACCATGTTGATTGTTTGTTGTTTCAGGTAAATTAAGAATGTCATGACAGTTGACAACTATATTTATCATCCAAAACTGGCTCCCACAGGAGATATCGCTAGGTTGAGATCAAGCGATATCTATACTGTAGATATCGCTGCAATGAAATTGCATCACAATGCTTTGCAGACCATTGTGACGTCATTGGTTACCATGACGTCACAATCAAATAACATCACTAATGGCTCTGCTACTGAAGTTGTTAGCAGTACTTTTTACACTGAAGACACTGCTTATTACTGTCTACAAACTGAAAAAGTTGGAAGAATGATGTTGAATAATAAATAAAATCTCACCCTCATGAGTTTTCCCACTTTTATCAACTCGTGTTGATATATTTGATATCAAAAGATACTCGGGTGAGATTCTCTATATATATAACCAATAATTTATACAAACCAATATCTTTTTATTTTGGCCTACTTCAAAATTTCTAACTAAATCTAAGTTACTTTAAAAGAGAACTGCTCACTTCATACATCAATGATAATTGCGACTAATAAATTGGCTAATTCTCTTTGAAAATAAAAGTTAATCAGCAAATTTTGGATGGAAGAAAACACAATAAAGGATAGGTATTTTTCATCTCATTGTAACAGCATCTTTTGAGTTTAGAATGCTACATTCAGGGTTTAACATATCTCATGAAAATTACTAACAGATATCTCAAGATCTCAAGTTACTTATTAATAAATATAGGTGTTATAATTTTACTTATATACATCTTCCTGAGGCAAGGGAGTTAACTGATTATAAAAGTCCAGTATCCACCCTTGCTGAACTAGGCCGGAATTATGGAGTCATATTTTGGCTGGACTAACGAGTCTATGCATAGTCCAATCAAAATTGTGTATTGAAACCTGACATTCGGTTCGGAAGCTGCAATTGCAAAACATGTCCTGCCAATTTGGCGTCAACAGATATTTTCCAAATCTTTTCATGTTTTTAATCAAGGTGATCACATGATTTGATGCACTTCATGAAGTAAAGCCGTTAACATTACAAAATAGATTTTGATTATCGATCAGATCGTCTTGATTGGGGACCGCCATTTTGTTTGAAGCAAATGCAAGTGATATGAGAGGTGGAATCGGACTGGTCAATAGGAGGGACACAGAAGGGACATAAACCGTAATAACCACTGGTGGAACTACGATTGAGCCCAAGAATTCCTGGACTTTTATAGTCAGTTAATTCCCTTGCCTTGGAAGATGACTTATAGTTATCAATGTTGATTGGGGTGAGGTGATGCAGTCTAAATAACATTCATACTTCTGAGTGAAAAAGTGTAATATCTTTCACTTGATGTCTAGTGACATGAAGGGTGTATGGCCCAGTTATCTAAGGCTGCAACTTGCTGTGCAGGATTGCTTCCCTTGGGTGCACCAGGAACCTATGATGATGGAATTTTGATTTTCCCTGATTCATAGTATGTTCCTATATTATGTTTGTTTGCACCATTTTCACTTAACTAATAGATGTATAAGATCTGCATCACTTCAGGTTTTCCTCTCAATCAAGTGAGTGAATGAGTATGGTTTTACGCCGCTTTTAGCAGTATTCCAGCAATATCATGGCGGGGGACACCAGAAATTGGCTTCACACATTGTACCCATGTCGGGAATCGAACCCGGGTCTTCGGCATGACGAGCGAACGCTTTAACCACTAGACTGCCCCTTCTCAATCAAGATGACACGCAGAGGCATAACTGAACACTGTTCAAATTGACGGACTGTTGGGCTTGGAGTGTGTCCTGTACTATTCTGATCTTACACTGTGAGTGAGTTTGGGATGTGGTGCCACCGGAAGGGCACCATAGCTGAATGGCTCGGCCTTCACCCAGACCCGGATACTTCTTGTCAAAGACATTTTCTCCAACTGTCGTCATCTGTGAAATGTACATAAGATTTTATTGACAATTTGACAAAAGGATCACACATCATTTGTAACAACACAATATAATCACAATATCCCTATCAATGTGGGATAAATGGTGTGTTATGCCATAGTTAGTAATATATGGGGCATGGAAATCTTTATGAGGGGATTATTATCATTTGTCATATACCCATTACTGATATAAGGCATTTTGGATATGCAATAGAGCCATCAAAAAGATTGTCATATCATGGGAAATTAGAGCTACGTCACTTAGTCAGCTCTTCTGATTTTTCGACGACAATGTCTTGCAAACTAGGCGAAAATGTATTGCATTCATTTGCAAATACTTGCCAATATAATTTGATGTTATGATATATGATAAAAGGGTACGACCCCAACCCGGTATGGTGTGAAGACTGCCATATAATAGCGCTAAGTTTTACATTAGTGTTTTATGCAGCGCACAAATGTGCATCCAGTACGCACAAATGTTGAGATTTGACGCACAATGATACAGGTTATACCTACAGCGCACCAAGAGCAGTTATGGGTGTCTCTCATTTCATCCATCAATCATTACCAATGAATAAAGAATAAACGAAATCACAAGCTGCAGTGGAATGTAAGTTATCAAATCTTGACCAGATAAAACTTGTTGGCGCAGATCAAACATGCACTGATCGGTTCGATCCAGTGTTTTGTTGCAACTGCCCTTATCCCTCTTACCTGGCATCTACAATCATGATCACCTCGCCATTGACGAATAAAGAACGTGCGAACAATTTAAAGACAAAAAGATTTTCATAAATCGACAAAGTCTTTTGAAACAGTTTGTTTGTGGAATGTCAATTTTAGAGTTAGCGGCCTTTACGTATTCACTTCCTGTGCGTACCTAACAACACTAACCATTGGTTTATACGCGATCAACTCCATGACCAATGAAAACTCCGAACTTAGCTGGCGTGGCAAGTGCACGCGTATTGTCATTATCTATAAAAGCGGACTTCTGATTGGGCCACCTCATCGCCAAGACTAGCATGGCTGACATGAACATGTGTGCCGGTGTTTTCCTAATATTTTTGACCGTTTTGCACCTTGTGCAAAGCGACATTGTTAAAGGTTCGGTACCGCTTAATTCAGGAGTGTTTGACAAAGTAAGTTGTTAATTTTGTCCAACTTTGCTTTGTGCATTTTTGCAATATTCCGTTAGTTTATGGGCTGGGCGCAAAAATATTCTGTAATCATGATAATCACACCCGAAATGCCGTCTGCTGTAGCTCTTTTATGAAGAGTATTTGCTTCTATTTCGGCAATATATGCACGGGTAACACCTACATTATGTGTGTGGCCACTTCCTCATGTAGCGGTGTTTTCGAAGATGAAAAATGGTATTTATACTCGACATGGGCCTGGTTACTTCAAATGTTGGTAGGCTAAATGGACAATTCAACAAAGGCCTGGAGAGTGTCTGGGTAAAATAATGGTGCACTGCCTCCGAACAGTTACCAGTATTAAGATTCATGGAGATGTTGGTTTCACATAATAAAAGTTGAAATAAATACATTACAAGTTCCTGCTACATTTAAAAGAAATTTAAATATTAAGTTTTATTCTTTGGAGCTAGGCCTGGGACAATCCGATACTCATGATACCGTGTTCAAGGTCCGATCCTTATCACAATGCTTGCATGTGCTCTTATCTGTGGTGCATAAGCCATCTCCTTCATACACAGGATGGCCAAAAACCTGGCACACTAACGATTTACAGTTGGCAGTATGGCACAATAGATGAACATATTTAAGTTTTCACAACTCATTTTCGCTAGTGATTAATGTTTGGTGTAACATTTATTAAAGAATACTTTTAAGGTAAGGATTGATATTTTTATTAAGTGTGCGATTGTGATCTATACTTTTATTGAGAAGTTTAAGAATCGTCATCCACCGATGCATCATCCCACTACTATTTGGAGCACCTTTAGAATACAACACCACAACATGTTGTGAGGATGATCTCGGCCGTAGATCACCTTTCACTAATTAGACAAATGACCTGCTTTTGTGAACATCTGTTGAACTCGCGACCCTCGGGTTGTTGCAATGTTAGCCCAGCAGCTAACCATGCTAACTGACTATCTGAATTGATTTAGTCATGCCTAAGACATTACAGAAATGAACGGAAAGGGTCGAATAGGTGACTGACACTTATGAAGGTTACAGGTTGTCATGGTGTTTCATGACTTTAGTCTACATAAAAAGTTCATTTATTTGTCCATGTCAGTGTTTGAGCTCACATCCTTTACAATACATGAGAAGGGGGTACAACCACCTTAGACCCCCTGGAACAATTCTTACCCATCGTTTTCATGACAAAACAGCCTATAAACTAGTTTCAGAATTAAAACAAATAATTTATGTACAACACTTTTAGCAAATGTTTATACCTCCAGCACAGATCTTAACCATTGTTTTCATAACAAAACCAGAGCCTATAAATTATACTATAAACTTTTTAAACTATTGCAACAGATGTCCCATGGTTGATAGTGTTCCAACCGTGATGTACAGCATCAATAATTATATACCTAATAAATTGCATTCCTGTATATAATAATAAAAGTTACAGAATCAGTAAAATAACATGTGTTAACGGTTAGTTCTCATGTTTAGTGCCATGAATGAAGCTGAAGCCAATATATACAATGTACTAAGTTCCAGAAGAAACGGATGTCTCATGTTGCAACTTCCGATCTCAATATCCAATAAATTTTTGATTGCACAACAAAAGACACATTGATAGAATAACGTGTCTTGAAATGTTCAGCTCATCCTTTTTTGCATTCAGTTCTGAAGATATAGACTCGTCATATCCAAGAGACAGACTAGCCAGTGCATTTCTTTCTGAGCCCATACTGAGAACATCATGCATGCTTTTAATGTTAAAGGTACACATAGAAGCGTTATGTGGCAACAAATGTCCGTCAGTTCTTTGATTGACACAGAATGCACCATGCCCGGATTGGGCATAAACAATTGTCTTCAAGTATTGGGCATGATCAAAGTTGGTATGACTCTCACTTGTGTAAATGCCACCTATCAGCACTGCTTCCTGTATCGGCACACGATACATCAGCACTATAGACAAAGTACTCACGGAAATGAAAAAAACCTTCTTTTTCTTTATCTCAGATTTTAAATAAATGCAGTTAATATACAAAATATATAAATATTCAAACAACTCAATTAGTACTAATTGGGCCTTGGCACAAATACAGCGTATCAAAGGTTTTTATGTCTTTTACACATAAAAGTGTGTAAAAATATGAACAAAACAGACTATTGTGAAACTGAGCACAACCAGGTGTCAGTAGAACAAGGTGAATGTCCATGACCTATGACACCTTGACGACAGGTGAAAACAGGTGCTTGAAACCCACGTGCATGTGATTTGTTAGTGATTTGTGAGTGGCATTGTGGGATAGTGAATCGTCAAAATAGCAGAACGTAAGAGTAACATATTCCCTTCTCAAACAACTTACATGTCATTATTATTATGTACATAAACATAGCTGTTATTTTTATTTCTTGTTTTGATAACCTTTTTCCAGGCTAATTTGCATAATGCCTATAGCCTGTTTCTGCCATGTCAATTTGGACTTAGTTTAATTTTTGAATGTTGAAAGTGCCTACAAATTACCTTCTGTAAAGTACATTTTGTAATGAACACTGAGATAAAACTAGCAAATCCAAACTAGTACTTTTCCAGTTGTTTTGTTATTTCGTATTTACATCTACGTAATGCTTTGTGTCGATTATTAAATCCAGCAAAACAGGTTTTATTCATTTCCATGAGTACTTTACTACCTGTATCGGCACACGATACATCAGCACTACATCTCAGATGCCGACTTCCATACATGGGTTTGCGTTACTTTTGGAATTGAGTATTAATTGAAAATAAAAGTGCTTTCATTAACTAGCGCTTGCTATTAATTGCCAGCCACAAGCTATATTTCGTCAACAAATATATATTGAAAACTCAACATCGCTGGGCTTACACACTGACAGTGCGCGTACAGATGATGGATCATTGAGAGGTATTTATGCACACTCAATGACCCCAGCAACTCTGTTGACCAACGTCACAGGGCATTGTTTTGCCGGTGTGTTCTGGAACCAAAATTCACAAATTACGTCATAGGGTATTCTGACATGTTTGTAAACTTTGTGGTGCTGAATTCTTTTGTGAATGGCCCATTCTTTTATGAATGTGCCAAAGTGACATTACTGGACTAGAAACATCTAGCCCTTCCCTGTGATTTTTCACCATGAGCCCCAGCAAAATATATCCAGATACTTGTACATGTATAAAATGGTCTGGTCAAACATACACTGAAGCTTTATCTGTATTCCGACATATAAAATTCCGAAGGACTGCGTGCATAGTCAGAGATAAATGTGTACATTAGTGACTGGTAGTGTAACCATGGTGTTATAGTGAATTTTTTAGATTTATTATGGACCATAGGTCCGGGTAGTCCTGTCGATACGCAGGTACTACTCAGTACCCACCCGAACTGAGTACCCGAGTTACCCGTCTCAGTTCTAGACTGAGGTAATTTCATACCCAGTAAGTGTCACCAATCAGGTTAGCCTCATGGACTGACTTCAGATGGGTTAAAGAACGTCATGAGTTTCATTATTACAACTCACCAATATCATTCTGGGCTTTTTATTTTACATATTTCTGTTGTTTACAGCAATATAGTTTTTAAAGTGACATTTCCTTTCTTAGATCATCAGCAAACATCAAGTTGTTCTGGTCAAGTTTGATGAAACCTATCCTTATGGTGAAAAGCAAGATGAATTCAAGAAGGTTGCCGAAGCAAGTTTTTCCCAGCCGGACCTCCTTATTGCAGAGGTTCAAATTGCAGGTACGTCATTGATTTCACACAGTGTAGGAATGACTGCTTGGTCCCTGGTCAGTACCCACCTATCTATAGTCGAGGGTGTCATTGTACAAAGCGATCTTTGTGCTAAGGTGATCGTAACTCCTATACATTAACATAGATCAGTGCTCCCATTTACCAGTAATTACCAGATTTCTACCGGTGAAATAGGGCTTGGACTGGTAATTCATGTGACTGTCAGTCCCTGTGGATCGGCAAATAGTCCCTTATAAATCTTTGTTGTTGAACAAAATATCGGCGATATTCATGTAAGTATATTATTCGAATGAAGCATTTTCGACTCATGTTTATCAGATTATGGTGACAAAGATAACGCTGACTTGGGCGAGAGATTTGGCATAAAGAAGGAGGATCATCCTGTCTACAAGATGTTTGTGAAAGGGAAAGACAAGCCACTCACATTCCTGGGAAAAGATAAGAAAGCAGATGATGTAAAAAAATTCATCATGAAGGAGTCTGGTAGGTATTAAACAGGTTTTACCTTCAACACAATATACCTGGTTCGCACACACCTTGAAAAGGCCTGGAATTTAGATGTTTGTCTGAAAAAGTCTCAATGCAAAATTAACCTGAAAAGGCCAGGGATTTTTACACAATACCTTGAAAAGGCCCGGAATTTAGACACAAGGCAATTCATCAGCTACGAGATGGACAGCTAGGACAGGAGCCTAAACTCAAGCATGCCATTCACATCAAATGGCTTTTTCCACATAGCCATTCAAATCACCTCGGCTGTTTCAGACTTTGCCAGAATGACGAGAATGTTGAACATGGCAACAATTAGAAATATGTTTTTCATTATTAGGGCCTTAAATCTGTGTGCAGGAGACTTGAAAAGTCCTTAAAATGGCCCCAGAATTGGAGACGGATAATTTTTTGAGGATTTTCAAAGCATTGTAGTAAAGCGAGACTGTGCTTATCCTGCAGAGAAGTCAGTATGAATACATCGTTTTTGGACAGTAGGTGTTCCACATGCAGCAGAAAAATCAGTGTGAACACATCGTTTTAGGACAGTAGGCGTTCCACATGCACCAGAAAAATCCATGCTGATGTCTTTATATAAGTACAGGTTTATCCCGATGCAAGAAATCTGTGTATTTGACATAACTGACACACACTTCTTTTTCTCTCGCGACAAAAAGG
Organism: Haliotis rufescens; assembly: GCF_023055435.1. NCBI lineage: Eukaryota > Metazoa > Mollusca > Gastropoda > Lepetellida > Haliotidae > Haliotis > Haliotis rufescens. Next base: position 378,068 of record NW_025964387.1, read on the forward strand.
TTTGGGAGGCATCGTAAAATAGTAAACAATGAGCCTAATATGTTGAATGTTGAATTTCAGGTTTGTGGCTGGGTCTCCCCTCCTGCCTGGAGGAGTTTGATCAGCTGGTGAAGGAGTTCCACGCCGCTAGTGGTGACGCCAAGAAGAAGGTGATCGAGAAGTCCGAGGCCTCCGCCAAGGCAATCTCAAATGAAAGCGAGAAAACCTCAGCTGAAATTTATGTCAAAACAATGAAAAAGGTTTTAGAAAAAGGGGAAGGGTTTATTGACTCAGAAATAGAACGGGTTGAAAAATTAAAGGACGGAAAAGTCAGTGACAAAAAGAAAGAACAGTTGGGAAACCGCCTAAATATTCTGACATCTTTCCAGCTGAGAATAAGGGATGAGCTTTAAGTTGGTGATTTGGGTTGAATTATGCATCCAGCTTTCAATCTAATGCAAATGTTTTATTTTGTCATTTACTCTTAAGCGTTTTAACAAACATATCCTTTCCTTGATTTCAATCTTTTTCTAACTTGAGATTTGTGCACCAGTCTTACAACTGCTGAAAGGTTATCACTTGAATACAACAGAACGTTCCACTTCACTGCTTGCACTACAGGTGCTGAAAAGAAAACACGCTGACTTTGATTCTGTGAGTGATCTTTGGCCCATGGTTGCCTAATGCTGGTACAGGGAGGTAGAGCTGGTGTTGGTTGTCAAATGCCCATCTGTTTGTGGTAATGACTAATTAGCGACACTTAATTTGAGAGAATCTTACCAGTCAGGATGGCTAATGCTTTGGTGATTCTGCTTCCGATTGTTATTTTGATAGCAACATGTGTTTTCCCATATGTTGTGAAATTCATGTTTTTTACAATTTATGGAATCCTTGGGATCTCATGTTTGTAATTTCTATTTAGAAGTGAAACATAAATATGTCCCTAGACTTACACTGTTTTGTGTAATACTGGTTTGAAATATCCAGCTACGACAGGGTACTGTGTGACACGGATCGTTACAACAGGGTTCGATTTCAGGAATGTGATTTAACTTGCGTGTTGACATGAAAAATAAGTTACACCAGACATTACCAGGTTGCACCCTGATCCATAAATTGATCAAATTTGAAACATAGGTGCATAAACTAGTCTGAATATGTACAATCTCGGATCTCTCAATGACCGTGTCATGAATTACAAACAACACGGATTAGTGACGTAATAAGGTAAATAAAGCTAAGGAGATATTGAGTGTTCAAAGATTGATGTGTGGACAAGGATTAGTTGGACACAATTTCTTTTTTACATGCATTTGGTACATGTAGACATGAACATTAGGTTGCGTTTTTCGATAATAGGTTGCACTGACGTTTTATATAGTTAAATCGAGCCCTGTTATATGCATATAAGCATATCGATGTACGTGTGTTGCTAGCTGAGCTTACCAAAGACCATGAAGGAAGTCGCCATATATTTTCCCATTGTTTTGTCTATCACTGTGAGTAAGGATGTTTTGGAACTAGTTGTCATGAGGTCATTTATTTGCATCGGATTACACTTGTTGCTGAATTTATCAACATGAATCTTTGATAGGCCCCTCTGTTGTTTGAACTTCTTCATGTGCAGCAGAATAAGTGGCGATGGTCACAGTTTTGGTCATGACAAATAGGTATCCATGTTTGATACTGCCTCTTCATCATTTGTGTAGAATAGTAATATTTTACAAAATTGTTTTTTCACACTGGAAATGCAGGAGTGGTAATTTCCATTTGCTTACAATATTTGGTCAGTATTGTGCATTTATTTTATCTTCTTGTGGTTACATTTTACTATTGTTATTGTCATCATAATAAGTTATTGTTGTGGTAATGTACCAGTAGTATAAAATTAAGGATTTACATTGCATACTCTTGTATTAGACTCATCTAGAACGAGACAGTGTAGGACCCAGCTGTTGATCGCGTACCTGTATTGCTACCAAAACTTTGCGGGCAAAGACTGAAGAAGTTGAGTCAGCTCTCTTCATAGACAATGTGCTGTGATTGGTCTTTATTGTAAGGTTAATTGATTTGGGTTCATTCTGATTGAGGCACCTGAGGGTTTCATATTTGTAATACATGGGTATTGTAAATCCACTTATATTTTGTAAGTTTATGATTTATTTTATAGATTTCTTTTGAGATGGAACTGTGAGCACAACAATGGTGTCTGACAATTGTTCAATGCAAATGTTTTAAATTATTATCAGCAAGCAATGCTTTTGGTAAATATGGCCGGTGAGAATTAAGTACCTGATTATCAGTGGGTATCTGGTATCTTGATCACAATCAATATTGTCTCACCACCATTGTCAAGCTGAATCAAATCGCTTCCTACATAGGATACTTTTGTTACGACTTTTTACTGCCCAGCAGGGAATCTGTTAAACTAATATTATTGACTGAACTTTAGAGATTGTTTTAGTTTGAGGGCATGAATGATTGTTGTAAGATCGACCAATGAATGTTGTGTGTGGGATATGTCAAGTAATAAAAGAATTCCTAAACAAATATTGGTTTTCGTCTTTAAAAAGCTTGTGTGGTCATTGATCAGTGAAATTCAAAGGCATGGGTTTTGACTTTTAGACTTTCAGTGTCACTTCTCTCTCATCATTGGGGATGTCACGATACAACATTTGTGGCAATTTTTCCTAATTTTATATATTCCATAGGGCATAAACACTTAAGAAGGCTTAAACGTTCTGAATATCTGGACTCATATTTGAAATAACAATCAATAATGTATTTCAGATATATAAAAAAATGGTAACTAATATTTTCCAATTACATACAATACCAATTTCCCTTTTACGAAATACCTCAGATATGCATTCATAATTTGATTTCAGTGTACAGGAGGAAGATATGAATTGATACAAATAAGTTAGCACATCGCATGAGAATATCATCGGTGTATTTTTCAATTGTGACATCCCTATTAAATACCCAGGACCCACTCACCACCTGACAGCAATTCACTGTGCAGAGTTGCTTCCCTTATGCACACCAGATACCAATGATTGTGGGTTCGAAAATCCTAGTTCACCCTGATCATGTTTCTAGGTTACTCGACAACTAACTGGTGAAGATGTGAGACCTCCATCACTTCGGGCATTCCTCCCACATCAAGCTGACACTGATACAACTGGAACACAGTTTAAAGCAGCATAAACCCAACTCACTCACTCACCATCCCACAGGTGTTTTGAGTCGGTCCGTTTGTGGATGGCATGAATGTCTATTAATGCAAATAGTTCATACATTCAGTCCCACCCTTAGGTCGTTTTATTAATGCACATAGTCCATACAAGCAGTCCCACCTTTAAGGATGTTAATTAATGTAAAGAGTTCATACATTCAGTCCCACACTTTAGGGTGTTTTATTAATGTAAAGAGTTCATACATTCAGTCCCACACTTTAGGGTGTTTTATTAATGTAAAGAGTTCATACATTCAGTCCCACACTTTAGGGTGTTTTATTAATGTAGAGTTCATACATTCAGTCCCACACTTTAGGGTGTTTTATTAATGTAGAGTTCATACATTCAGTCCCACACTTTAGGGTGTTTTATTAATATAGAGTTCATACATTCAGTCCCACACTTTAGGGTGTTTTATTAATGTAGAGTTCATACATTCAGTCCCACACTTTAGGGTGTTTTATTAATGTAAAGAGTTCATACATTCAGTCCCACACTTTAGGGTGTTTTATTAATGTAAAGAGTTCATACATTCAGTCCCACACTTTAGGGTGTTTTATTAATGAAGAGTTCATACATTCAGTCCCACACTTTAGGGTGTTTTATTAATGTAGAGTTCATACATTCATTCCCACACTTTAGGGTGTTTTATTAATGTAGAGTTCATACATTCAGTCCCATACTTTAGGGTGTTTTATTAATGTAGAGTTCATACATTCAGTCCCACACTTTAGGGTGTTTTATTAATGTAGAGTTCATACATTCAGTCCCACACTTTAGGGTGTTTTATTAATGTAAAGAGTTCATACATTCAGTCCCACACTTTAGGGTGTTTTATTAATGAAGAGTTCATACATTCAGTCCCACACTTTAGGGTGTTTTATTAATGTAGAGTTCATACATTCAGTCCCACACTTTAGGGTGTTTTATTAATGAAGAGTTCATACATTCAGTCCCACACTTTAGGGTGTTTTATTAATGTAGAGTTCATACATTCAGTCCCACACTTTAGGGTGTTTTATTAATGTAGAGTTCATACATTCAGTCCCACACTTTAGGGTGTTTTATTAATGTAGAGTTCATACATTCAGTCCCACACTTAAGGGTGTTTTATTAATGTAACGAGTTCATACATTCAGTCCCACACTTTAGGGTGTTTTATTAATGTAGAGTTCATACTTTCAGTCCCACACTTTAGGGTGTTTTATTAATGTAGAGTTCATACATTCAGTCCCACACTTTAGGGTGTTTTATTAATATAGAGTTCATACATTCAGTCCCACACTTTAGGGTGTTTTATTAATGTAGAGTTCATACATTCAGTCCCACACTTTAGGGTGTTTTATTAATGTAGAGTTCATACATTCAGTCCCACACTTTAGGGTGTTTTATTAATGTAGAGTTCATACATTCAGTCCCACACTTTAGGGTGTTTTATTAATGTAATGTTCATACATTCAGTCCCACACTTTAGGGTGTTTTATTAATGTAAAGAGTTCATACATTCAGTCCCACACTTTAGGGTGTTTTATTAATGAAGAGTTCATACATTCAGTCCCACACTTTAGGGTGTTTTATTAATGTAGAGTTCATACATTCAGTCCCACACTTTAGGGTGTTTTATTAATGAAGAGTTCATACATTCAGTCCCACACTTTAGGGTGTTTTATTAATGTAGAGTTCATACATTCAGTCCCACACTTTAGGGTGTTTTATTAATGTAGAGTTCATACATTCAGTCCCACACTTTAGGGTGTTTTATTAATGTAGAGTTCATACATTCAGTCCCACACTTTAGGGTGTTTTATTAATGTAGAGTTCATACATTCAGTCCCACACTTTAGGGTGTTTTATTAATGTAGAGTTCATACATTCAGTCCCACACAAGATGCAGAAATAATTTTCACTCAAAACCCCAGATTCTTTTACTCCATAAATTGATCTTGGTTAAATTGTCTATACTGATATCGAAGACATAATAAACATACACTGAACATCTCAGCTGTTTTCTTAAGCTATACAGATCAGGCTTAGTCGTCACACAAATGAAGAAAACATACGGGAAAACTAGAAATTTGGTCAGTTGGGTTGGTGTCATGAAGAGTACAGTTGAACTGATGCAAGTGCTTGACAAGCAGAGACAACAATGTTCCACGCTATCAGGTACGTTGAATCACGGTCAGCCAGGCGAGGTGGCCTCATCCATTGGTAACACTATACATGTTCTTCACTCAACAACAGGGGCGGTCGGGTAGCCTAGTGGTTAAAGCGTTCGCTCGTCACGCCGAAGACCCGGGTTCGATTCCCGACATGGGTACAATGTGTGAAGCCCATTTCTGGTGTCCCCCGCCACGATATTGCTGGAATATTGCTAAAAGCGGCGTAAAACCAAACTCACTCACTCACTCTTCACTCAACAGATGTACTGCCCAGGTGATTCGACACCTGCCACATCCGGTGGGGGAACAGGGGACACTTATCTGAGGTATTCATCCCTCTCATTCGTGGCCCCTGGGGCGGTCAGGTAGCCTAGTGGTTAAAGCGTTAGCTCGTCACGCCGAAGACCCGGGTTCGATTCCCGACATGGGTACAATGTGTGAAGCCCATTGTTAGTGTCCCCTGCCGTGATATTGCTAAAAGCGGCGTAAAACCAAACTCACTCACTCATTCGTGGCCCCTATGGTATAAGCTGCTGCAACTTCCTGTGTACAAGACATCCTTCAGGCATGCCCAGATCTGATGAACGTTCAAATCCTAATGCGCCAAACAACTGGGGACAATTGGCAGGGAGGAATAATTGCAGCCTGGACCAAAAAAAACCTGATGACATTTTTTTAACAATCAATAGGTACATTAATGATGAGAAAGTGTGAATTACTATTTCCAGTTTTATTCCTCAATAATCATGTTATATCAACCATATCACACATTAACACCGGTACCCGTCACAGCATTTGCCAGTAATAAAGATTCTAATGATTATGGATAAACTGTACACAAGTATTTAAAACAATCCAGTAATATAAATACAACTCAATATCCAGCCATTCCACCAACCCTAAGATATATATATATTACCATACAGCTTCATTCAGTAGTAACTAATACTTGAAACTTGTTCCAGCTGAAAGTCATCCGTCACAAGACGTCTAACAATACTATAGTGTATTGTTACACGTCTTGTGACGGATGTTTGTTTGTTTGCGGTTTAATGCTGCACTCAGCAATATTCCAGCTATATGGCGGCGGTCTGTATATAATCGAGTAGTGACCAAGACAATCCAGGATAAGATGACATGCATCAACCATGTCCACGAACTTGACCACCAGATTCTATTTGTCGCCTCTTACAAGCATATTAGCCTTTTACGGCAAGCATAGGTTTTCTACCCTGGATCTTCATGGGTCGTAACAATACATTGCCCTGATCTCAAAACAACCTATCTCAATAGTAAGGGTGCAACACGATATATACCTCAATAAAATCTTGAAACAAAGTACATTTTGGCAAATTATGTTTGAGATCTTGCACTTCTCTGACTCAGAACAGACAATCTGTTTGTAAAACTCATGTTTGGCATTTTCAAGTGTACGTTTCATATCCATACCATGTTACGCATACTTCTGAAATACTGACGCAATGAATATGCACAATCATGTTTTCAAGCATTAGGCAAGATGTGTTTTTGTCCATCTCGAAACACATCGAATGATATTTAAACCCGAAAGATGACATTGGTGAGTGTGTATTGAGACCGGAGATAATTGAAGAACAACTTAATTTGATTTTTGTGGCCATTTTAAAAAAAATGACTAAAATCTTAATATTTCTTTTCAAAGTGTCACTATATAGATACTTGCATATCATATAACAAATACAACTTGACTTAAGAAGACAATGTCAAGCTTGTATCAAAGCAGTGGCTCAGTACGGCAAGAAGCGTAAAGGTCAAATCAGGGTCAAACTTAAAGCATCGCAACTAAACAAATCCCAAATTACAAATACCGTATTCGACGTAATAAGCACCCCGTTCAAATAAATCCCACGGCGATATTTGCTCATATATTGACAAGTAAACAATCATAATTAGCATTAGCATTGATAAATGTACACAAGACTTATTTATTCGCATATAATACGCACCCTTAATAATGGGCAATTAAATTCTGGAATAATATATCTGTCGTATATAAGTACCAGGCTGTCAGCATAAACCACAAAATTTATCTTTCAACTCTTGTTTTCACCAAAATAATATTCTAATAAGAGCCCCCTATTTCCAATTTTGAGAGCGCCCTGGGCGCTTATTGCGTCGAATGCGGTAACCAACAATTAAATCAATGCGTAGACTGTAACATACTTAAACAAAGACATAAACACAGCACACATGTGCCTAAGTTTCAAGTTCAAACATAATGTGTGAAGCCATTTCCTTCCTTCCTTCCTTGGCTTTATATTCAATACAATACAATATTTCTAACATTATCGTAAAACCATACCCACCCACCCACTCACTCACTGAGTTCAGGAAATCAATGACATACTTGTATAATTAAGAATTTGATTAATTTCTTGTTGGTTGTTTTAAGCTGTGATCAGTGATATTATGGCAGCCTGTATGTGATCATTTGGTTTGGTATGTTTGTTGTTTAAACTCAGCAATATTACAGCAATATGACGGCGGTCTGTAAATAATCGAGTCTGGACCATACAATCCAGTGATTGACATCATGAGCATCCATCCACGTAATTGGGATATGATGAAATGCATCAACCAAGTCAACGTGCCTGACCACCTGATCCCATTAGTCGCCTCTTACAACAAGCATCAATACTGAATCGGACAGATCAGTCACCTAATACTAATAACACTGTATTTAATCATTGCATTTAACTAACTAACGCTCCTCTTCCACTTCATAATTCCTAAGTAAGGATAGGATTTATGGATGAACAACTTCTTTATTACAATTAAGAGCGATGTTTTGATGTAGGTTCAACTTCTAAATGCCTATCAAAGAAGTTCATAATTCTTGTTTTCAGTGAACCTACAGGACACCTCTACAACGTCAAAACATTAGCTGTAACAATGTTAACAGGATATGTGGAATTCAAAATTTGGAATTGTTACTGATATGTGCAGAAGACTTAGTGCTGCATATCTTCCCCTGAGCAGTTCCCGATAAATCCCTGATAGCATCTGTGGTTTAATCTACAGCAAATCACGCTGACAGTCTAATTCGTGGTCTGCACACTGCAGTGGTGTGTAACACCCTGATAGCATCTGTGGTTTAATCTACAGCAAATCACGCTGACAGTCTAATTCGTGGTCTGCACACTGAAGTGGTGTGTAACATCAGTTTGTTCTCGTGTAACCATGGCAACCATTGCAAAATCAAGTGTTGCCCCGAATCTGCCTATACTCATCTTGGGAGGACTGGAGTCCCTTTCTTGATTGTCTTACTAGGGGCACACAACAAACCCTTTAGTAACATGAAGGTATCTTGACAATGACAATATGCTAATATATGGCAGTTGATGTGCCTTGACAAGGACAGCATGCCAATATTTGGCTGTTAATGTACCTCGACCATGCAACATGCTAATGTATGGCAGCTTATGTACCTCGACAATGATAATATGCCAATATATATGATAGTGAATGTACCTGGGGAATGCATCATGATTTGTTGTGAAAACATCATTCTTACAAAATATCCCTCATAAACCATTGTAACACTATCACCAATATATATGTGGTTATGACAAAACAAAGCCCAATTTGATCAGAACGGGCTCTGGACCCTGTTCCACACTGCGATGTTAGCATTACGTCTACTGGTAGCCTACGACCATCTTAGAGCTTTGTGGAATGGGGCTGTGGTTCTTCGGAAAGTTCCCTTCGACACATAATGGTACTTTCACCAGGCTCATGTCTCTTGTAGAGAACTTGGAACCAGTCTGCATCATAAAATAACATATAACATAACCTTCTTGCAACTCGACAGATTATCGGCCCTCCATGATTTAATGTCCTGCGCAAGGCTTGGGGCTTGGACCAGTGCTTCACACTCAGGACAGCAAATTGTATTTCCTCACTGCCTGTAAAGTTTATTCTCTTGACATTTCATAGAAACAGGAGCAGGAAGAATATTTTAATTGTTCACGTTTCCTTGTCGGCCACATTTTAGCTCCTGTTCTTTAAATAACTAGCTGTGGAGCTGGAAAGTCAATACACTTTCGGTACAAAGCCATAGATTTCCTCATCTGAAAACATCATTCAATATTCCACTACAACCATAAAAGGAGTTGCTGTCTAATATTCTCCACAGTTCTGTTGAGACAAAATGATTCTGTTAAAACATCATAGTTAAACAAACGTGAACCTAAAGATTGTGTCGGACAGAAACAGTTGAAGTTTGTATTGATAAAGCCTCTAGAAGTTGTGCAGCTCTGGAACATCGTAGTAGAGGTCGATGGAGTTGGGGTTGGCGAGGGCACCACGCTGAGGGACGTCCAGGCCGGAGATGGCCCGTTTCACTGCAATCTCAACCTTCTTGCCAGAGATGGTGTACTGAAGGGACAAACAGAAACATCAACACAACATTGCAGTGAAGGAAAATTATTTTCTGTTTCTGATAATCTTGATTTGTTTGAAAACATCTCTACATTGCAATTCCTGTCAACTTTGAAATTTGAACCTTGAGCAAGCAGTACCCTGGTAAGGGGTGAGCAAATAGAGTCAAAAGCTTTTGTTAGTTTGTTTGTTTGTTTGTGGGTGGCAGGGGGGGCGGGCAAGCGAGTGCTCTCATGGTCATAAAATGTACTAACCCATGAAAATCCGGTTTGGAATAGGCTTTCAGCAACCTATGCTTGCTGCAAAAGGCGATTATGCTTGTCATAAGAGGCGACTAACAGGATTGGGTTGTCAGACTCGCTGACTTGGCTGATGCATGTCATCATGTCAATCACTAAATTGTCTGGTCCATTGTCATTGTTTACAGACCACCGTCACATAGCTGGAATATTGCTGAGTGCGGCGTCAAACAACAAACAAACATACAATGTACTGACCCAATCCTCATTTTAGTCTCTCATGACAAGCATGGAATCCCGAAAAGAATATAAGGAAGGATTACCGAAAAAGTATTCTGCCCTGGAATCTCCAAAGAATATAAGCAAAGAGTACTGGGAATCTGTACTGCCCTGGAAGAAACCATGAGGTGTACCTCCCCTGAATATTAGGACTTAAAAACATAAATAATTTTATTTTTTTTAAAACAGTGCAGGCGAAATAAATACTTACGGGAATGTCGTCGATGGGCAGAATCATGGAGGGCACGTGCCTAGCAGAGAGATACATCCTAATGGAGGTTTTGATGCTGCCCACAACCTCCTTGTTGAACTCGCTGCCCGGCGCCATCTTGAGGAACAGAACAACTCTCTCGTCTGTCATGTCCCGACTACGCTGGGCGACGCACACACTGTCCTGAATCTCCTTGAAGGCCTCCACTGGCAGAAGAAAACAGAAAATACCTTTCCAATAATGTACCATCCCTCATCGACCAAGTCAACGAGCCTGACACCTGATCCCGTTAGTCGCTTCTCGTAAGATGCATGTCATCGTATCCCAATTGCGTGGATCGATGCTCATGATGTCAATCACTGGATTGTCTGGTCCAGACTCAATTATTTACAGACTGCCGTCATTTAGCTGGAATATTGCTGAGTGCGGCATTAAACGACAAACAAACTAAACCAAACCAAAAGTATCCCTCATCCTAAAATAACATGGATCAAGGGCAGTAAATCTTGAAAAAAATAATTTGAGCCATTTATTTTCAAACTCAGACTTGATAATTATCTCTTAGATAAGCATGCAAACTTTTATTCATGTAACTTCAGTAGTTTCTGAAAAAAGTCGTTCCCATTTCACGCAGTATGCACTAAGTTGAAAAGCATGGAGCAGGGGCCATAAAAATTAATTTAAGACACCTATTTTTAACTTAATTGAGATAATGACCAGTAAGACTAGTGTGCAAAATTTAATTTCTCTAACTGAAATAGTTGGATTGGATAATAATGTACCATCCCTGTTGATCAACCCGTTGGGGTATGAAGCCACACAATCACACACTGTGACCATCTGATCTCCATAAGCTCCAACAACACGTTTGATAAGGATGTGTGTTGTTTAATGCCGCACCTAGCAATAGTCTAGCTTTTGACAACAGACTGTAAATAATCGAGTCTGAACAATCCAGAAGAACTCGGGAACAACAGATGTGATGCGATGGCGATAATAAGCAGTCTGTGGTCAAACAAATTGAGGCCACTTGCCCAAATTTGGCTCTCAGCGTTATTTTCAGTCGATTTTTGTGTTATTGTATGGACTAACTTTTCTGACCTTAACTAGACTGAACAGAATGTTACAAGTCTTGGACTGAGAGCTTGTGGCTAAAGTTGCAGACTGCATAAGGCTTACCAATGTTGTATATTTCTGCACTGCCGAATCTCACACCGTTTGGATTTAGTGTTCCATCACTGCAATGTACACAATTTCAACAATTAAATATCCAACTCAAATAATTGGAAATGTCATAAATGGAAGGAGACATGGATAAAATTAAAGTGAGAGAGTTTGGTTGGATTGAAGATATTGATCACTAATTCAGTTTCATTCCCGGCATAATAAAAGATAGGGCGAGTATATTTTCACACCACTTTTAGCAATATTCCAGCAATATCACAGCAGGGGACACCAGAAATGGGCTTCACACATTAATAAAAGAGGAAAGAGATACAGGTCTTATCTTCTAACCACTTTGGTTAAACCCATTAACGTGTCATGGTGCCTTCAAACCCAGAAACATGCCTATTTCTGATATACCCATAACTCTACACAGAGAAGTGTGGCACCTTAAACAACTGGAACACCCACTTTCCACGCATGGCTATTGGGGATGACGAAACAAGGATCATGATCCGGGGAATGAGGTATTCAAACCATGATCGAATAGGCTTCTCCTCCTATATCCCTCACACCAACCAGCCCATAGTTCACACATATACCTCTTATAGCTCACACACCTACCTTCTCCCTAACATCACCACTCCTCCAGTGTGAGAGTTGATAGAACAGAAGTCCCCATGAGCCCACACACCTACAAGGAGAAACATATTGAGATCAACAGATATACTTCCAGATAAATGGAACAGATAAAAACAATAAACCCAACTACATGTACATGTAAGTATGTAAGTACTGGTAGACAAGCACGATCAAATAACTCTTCAGCTCATCCTCTCTGTTTTCCAAACAGACATCCTGTCTCGTGTCGCCATGCTGTCATTCTAACACATGTGCTTTCCTGACGTAACTCAGTGTGTTAAAAAATAAAACTTCTGTTTTAGGCTTCTCAGGCACCGTCCGCATCATCATAAATTCTGCCTCACGTTTTGTTTTATTTCCATTTTCAAAAGAAATATTAAAAATCCTAATAATAACAATGCGATCCAATATAGCTTGAAGTTACTTCTCGTGTTATGGTCATGGCAGCAATAGGAGTACACAACTGTTATTTGGTTACATACTAGTATGAACAGGCCAAAATAACCATTAAAAAAAACACCACCCGCCTGCACTATATTTTCAAAAGTCATTGCCTGAGAACCAATTTTTTTAAGCTTAATTAACAACCACAAATGTGTTGGAGACAAACCGAGGATCAAAATAACGGATCGAGACATGAGGCATTTCCATTTTCTACTAGCCAGTTTTTCCAAACCGCTTCATGGACGATAGGAATTATATATATCTTAACTCACCTGGAAACTTGTCAAAGTATGCTTTCTTGTATTTGAGGTTGTCTGTGTCATTCCAGAAGTACACCGGCATAGAAGGGAACGGAGTGAGACAGACCAGCTCTCCACTGTTGTCATACACCTGTTTACCTGGAGGAGAACAGATTCGTACACATTAACACTTAATGAACAGACCAGCTCTCCACTGTCGTTATACACCTGTTTACCTGGAGGAGAACAGATTCGTACACATTAACGCTTAACGAACAGACAAGCTCACCACTGTTGTCATACACCTGTTTACCTGGAGGAAAAGAACAGATTCGTACACATTAACACTTAACGAACAGACCAGCTCGCCACTGTCGTTATATGCCTGTCTACCTGGAGGACAAGAACAGGTTCGTACACATTAACACTTAACGAACAGACCAGCCCTCCACTGTTGTCATACACCTGTTTACCTGGAGGAGAACAGATTCGTACACATTAACGCTTAACGAACAGACCAGCCCTCCACTGTTGTCATACACCTGTTTACCTGGAGGAAAAGAACAGATTCGTACACATTAACACTTAACGAACAGACCAGCCCTCCACTGTTGTCATACACCTGTTAAACTGGAGGAAAAGAACAGATTTGTACACATTAACGCTTAACGAACAGACCAGCCCTCCACTGTTGTCATACACCTGTTTACCTGGAGGAAAAGAACAGATTCGTACACATTAACACTTAACGAACAGACCAGCCCTCCACTGTTGTCATACACCTGTTTACCGGAGGAAAAGAACAGATTCATACACATTAACACTTAACGAACAGACCAGCCCTCCACTGTTGTCATACACCTGTTAAACTGGAGGAAAAGAACAGATTTGTACACATTAACGCTTAACGAACAGACCAGCCCTCCACTGTTGTCATACACCTGTTTACCTGGAGGAAAAGAACAGATTCGTACACATTAAAGCTTTACGAACAGACCAGCCCTCCACTGTTGTCATACACCTGTTTACCTGGAGGAAAAGAACAGATTCGTACACATTAACGCTTAACGAACAGACCAGATCTCCACTGTCGTTATACACCTGTTTACCTGGAGGAGAACAGATTCGTACACATTAACGCTTAACGAACAGACAAGCTCACCACTGTTGTCATACACCTGTTTACCTGGAGGAAAAGAACAGATTCGTACACATTAACACTTAACGAACAGACCAGCTCGCCACTGTCGTTATATGCCTGTCTACCTGGAGGACAAGAACAGGTTCGTACACATTAACACTTAACGAACAGACCAGCCCTCCACTGTTGTCATACACCTGTTTACCTGGAGGAGAACAGATTCGTACACATTAACGCTTAACGAACAGACCAGCCCTCCACTGTTGTCATACACCTGTTTACCTGGAGGAAAAGAACAGATTCGTACACATTAACACTTAACGAACAGACCAGCCCTCCACTGTTGTCATACACCTGTTAAACTGGAGGAAAAGAACAGATTTGTACACATTAACGCTTAACGAACAGACCAGCCCTCCACTGTTGTCATACACCTGTTTACCTGGAGGAAAAGAACAGATTCGTACACATTAACACTTAACGAACAGACCAGCCCTCCACTGTTGTCATACACCTGTTTACCGGAGGAAAAGAACAGATTCATACACATTAACACTTAACGAACAGACCAGCCCTCCACTGTTGTCATACACCTGTTAAACTGGAGGAAAAGAACAGATTTGTACACATTAACGCTTAACGAACAGACCAGCCCTCCACTGTTGTCATACACCTGTTTACCTGGAGGAAAAGAACAGATTCGTACACATTAAAGCTTTACGAACAGACCAGCCCCCCACTGTTGTCATACACCTGTTTACTTGGAGGAAAAGAACAGATTCGTACACATTAACACTTAACGAACAGACCAGATCTCCACTGTCGTTATACGCCTGTTTACCTGGAGGAGAACAGATTCGTACACATTAATACTTAAGGAAGAGACCAGCTCTCCCCTGTCGTTATACACCTGTTTACCTGGAGGAAATAAACAGTTTTGTACACATCAACTCTTAACGAACAGACCAGATCTCCACTGGCGTTATACACCTGTTTACCTGGAGGAAATAAACAGTTTTGTACACATCAACTCTTAACGAACAGACCAGATCTCCACTGTCGTTATACACCTGTTTACCTGGAGGAGAACAGATTCGTACACATTAACGCTTAACGAACAGACAAGCTCACCACTGTTGTCATACACCTGTTTACCTGGAGGACAAGAACAGGTTCGTACACATTAACACTTAACGAACAGACCAGCCCTCCACTGTTGTCATACACCTGTTTACCTGGAGGAAAAGAACAGATTCGTACACATTAACGCTTAACGAACAGACCAGCCCTCCACTGTTGTCATACACCTGTTTACCTGGAGGAAAAGAACAGATTCGTACACATTAACACTTAACGAACAGACCAGCCCTCCACTGTTGTCATACACCTGTTAAACTGGAGGAAAAGAACAGATTCGTACATATTAACGCTTAACGAACAGACCAGCCCTCCACTGTTGTCATACACCTGTTTACCTGGAGGAAAAGAACAGATTCGTACACATTAAAGCTTTACGAACAGACCAGCCCTCCACTGTTGTCATACACCTGTTTACCTTGAGGAAAAGAACAGATTCGTACACATTAACGCTTAACGAAAAGACCAGATCTCCATTGTCGTTATACGCCTGTTTACCTGGAGGAGAACAGATTCGTACACATTAATACTTAAGGAAGAGACCAGCTCTCCCCTGTCGTTATACACCTGTTTACCTGGAGGAAATAAACAGTTTTGTACACATCAACTCTTAACGAACAGACCAGATCTCCACTGTCGTTATACGCCTGTTTACCTGGAGGAAATAAACAGTTTTGTACACATCAACTCTTAACGAACAGACCAGATCTCCACTGTCGTTATACGCCTGTTTACCTGGAGGACAAGAACAGGTTCATACACATTAACACTTAATGAACAGACCAGCTCGCCACTGTCGTTATATGCCTGTCTACCTGGAGGACAAGAACAGGTTCGTACACATTAACACTTAACGAACAGACCAGCTCGCCACTGTCATTATATGCCTGTTTACCTGGATGACAAGAACAGGGTTGTACACATTAACACTTAACGAACAGACCAGATCTCCACTGTCGTTATATGCCTGTCTACCTGGAGGACAAGAACAGGTTTGTACACATTAACACTTAACGAACAGACCAGATCTCCACTGTCGTTATATGCCTGTCTACCTGGAGGAAAAGTACAGATTCGTACACATTAACACTTAACGAACAGACCAGATCTCCACTGTCGTTATACGCCTGTTTACCTTGAGGAAATGAACAGGTTTGTACACATTAACACTTAACGAACAGACCAGATCTCCACTGTCGTTATACGCCTGTTTACCTGGAGGAAATGAACAGGTTTGTACACATTAACACTTAACAAACAGACCAATCCTCCACTGTCGTTATACACCTGTTTACCTGGAGGAGAACAGATTCGTACACATTAACACTTTACGAACAGACCAGCTCTCCCCTGTCGTTATACGTCTGTTTACCTGGAGGAGAACAGATTCGTACACATCAATGCTTAACGAACAGACCAGCCCTCCACTGTCAATATACACCTGTTTACCTGGAGGAGAACAGATTTGTACACATTAACACTTAAGGAACAGACCAGCTCTCCACTGTCGTTATATGCCTGTTTACCTGGACGAAAAGAACAGGTTCGTAAACATTACCACATAACGAACAGATCAGACCTCCACTGTCGTTATACACCTGTTTACCTGGAGGAGAACAGATTCGTACACATCAACACTTAAGGAACAGACCAGCTCTCCACTGTCATTACACACTTCTTGTTCTGATAGGATCGTCACTAGAGGTGTAACGATACGGCGATACAATATTGTATCCCGATGCACAGCCCACGATACGATGCATCGATTTGGAAAGCATGTATCGCGATACATACGATATTTTCATAACACAGTTTTACCTACCGTATTTTCTTGAGTATAGTGCACACTTTTTTTCCAAAAGCACAGCTGTGTAGAAGGGGTTGCGCATTATACACGAATTAATGAGTTTTGATGTTTTTCCCCCATGGAAAGACATTACCGTGAGCACGAAACACCGGAAATACCATGTCAACAAATCCATACTGAAATTCGCAAATTATTCATGTAATTACACTGTCTGGCTATAAAAAAAAGTGTTCTTTGAATATCTGGACTCATGTTTGTAACTTATTTCATTAATTTTATTCAAAATTCCTTTTAATATTGTTTTAATTAATTTCGGTGAAATCGTGTGTGAAGCGATCGGAAGATCGCACAACTCACCGTTATTAACAGCAACCATGGTCAGATTACCGCTATTGACGCCTTGAAAGGAATTTTAGTTGACAGAGAATGGATACATATATCATAAATGCCATACTTTGATTCGTTAAAAGTCAGATTTGTTTTTGTTTGACGATTCTATGTCAACACGTAATTCTCGCGAACACGCGATCACGTGCACGGGAGCCTTGACGGTGACTGGTCAGACTGGTTCCATGTAAATAATAATACCCGACAATAGTGATCAGCTGCTTCGCTTAGGGTTATTATTATTTAAAATATGTTTAGTAAAAGCTGCATCGAAATTAACAATATACTGGAATATATTATTCCTGATAAAAAAATAGTTTCAGATACAACTTTTGTCGATCCTTGCATTAAAATACTGTAAAGTTATATCAATGGGTGTGTCTTGACCGAATCACCGGTCCATTCCAAGAAAACGTGTACATGTACAGCTGATTGCTGTGTCCGGCTTAGTTTACGAGAAAATACACAACGTATTCTTAATCCCTGGATATAAAACAATGCCTGGCTGAACAAAAAATACTATTTAAACGGTAAATCAACAGTCTGGTGATTTTTTATCTCAAATTTCGAATTTGTGCTGACGAAGTTTCTCATCACTCGTTCGTTTGCCGGACTTCGCTGAAGGGGTACGGTGTAATTTTTTTCTGCGCATAATATTCAAATTTCTTTTTTTTCCAAAATATTGAACCTGCTAGAGGGGCGTGCGCATTATACTCAAGAAAATACACGAAATACATGGGCGGATACAGCTTTTTTTAAAAGGGGGTGTGCATAATTAAGATCTATTTATTGTCTTTGGTGGTAATTTATACAGAAATAAAGATTTTTTTCGAAATAAAAAAAAGGGGGGGGGGATGCGCCCATGAAATACGTTTAACAGTTTCAAAGCGAGTTTGTTGTTTCAGTAAAACATACTGTATTGCTGACAATTTGCTATAACAGTAAATAAACACCTTATTATATCTTCTTTAACTGTACTTGTCACATCTTTTAGATAGCAGAAGGACATCAACTTGGCTTAGCTTGTACCAGTAAACACTGTATCTCGATACGTATCGTATCGCGACCCTCCCGTATCGTTACACCTCTAATCGTCACCAATACAAAGTTTGCTACAAGAATGTTATTTTTCAAAATAAAATCGGTAGCTGAAGCCCGAGACTAACCAACATTTATTTAGTCAAGTATGCTCAGCTGATGATAACCCATGTATTGACACTGAAACTACTGAAAATGAGGCCAATTTGGGGCAAGTATTTACCCAACATGTATGGGGACAGACATGGGGGTCATGAGATTTATTCTGCAGTGTTAGAATTTGGCACTAGTCTTATAGTCCCTGCCAAACTGCCCAATAGTTAACGTATCCTCAGGACTAGTAGAAATGTGCCCTTTTTAAGGGTTTTGCTATATGTTATCATTATAAGGACTAGTGGGCTTAAACTGTTAAATCCTATCGCTGTTCTGCCCAACATAGGCAAACATAGGGGACGGGATATATTTGCCCCAGAAACACCAGGAGCCCCAGGAGAAAATTCGGAGCCCAAGGGAAAGATCGGAGCCCCTTACCGTCTTCTGTCCAGCTGACCATGTTACACCCCAGCAGCAAGGACTGGATCTCTCCTCGATACACCGGCACTGTCCAGTTCTGCCCCATGAAGCAGGCAATGATGTCGGTACCACCTACAACAAAGGAGGAAATAGGGGATGTTTTCAAGTATGCCACAATATGTTCAGGTGTGGCCACTGGAACTTAAGTGTACCAACAGTGTGTGAGTGAGTTGGGTTTAACGCTGCTTTTAACAGTATTACAGTTATATAACGGCGTGTCAGCTTAATGTGGGAGGAAAGCCCGAAGTGATGCAGGTCTCAGACGTTTACAACTTCGGTGAAACCCCACGAGCACGGGTATGGTGCTAGAAACCTAGAACCATAATAGGGGCGAACAGGGATTCGAACCCACAATCATAGGTTTCTGGCGTGCCTAAGGGACGCAACTCTGCACAGCAAATCGCGGCGCCTTAGACGACTGGGCCACCCGTGCCCCCAAATGTACCAACAAGAAGACTACTTTTGTTCCACCTTCAAACTCGGTGAATGTCATTTCACCATGTTTATATGTTTGTTGTTTAATGCACCACTCAGCAATATTCCAGCTATATGGTGGCCAAAAGTAAATACCTGTGATCGACCCTGGACCAGACAATCCACTGACAATCTAACATGCCCAAGGGACACAGCTCTGCACAGTGAATTCCAATGCTTCAGATGCCACCCATGTCCCCCTTCTGACGAGAAGACCTTACCTGTGATGGAGTCCTCCATGTCCCCCTTCTGACGAGAAGGCCTTACCTGTGATGGAGCCCCCCAAGTCCCCCTTCTGACGAGAAGACCTCACCTGTGATGGAGCCCCCCATGCCCCCCTTCTGACGAGAAGACCTCACCTGTGATGGAGTCCTCCATGTCCCCCTTCTGACGAGAAGACCTTACCTGTGATGGAGCCCCCCAAGTCCCCCTTCTGACGAGAAGACCTCACCTGTGATGGAGCCCCCCATGCCCCCCTTCTGACGAGAAGACCTCACCTGTGATGGAGCCCCCCATGCCCCCTCTCTGATGAGAAGACCTCACCTGTGATGGAGCCCCCCATGTCCCCCTTCTGACGAGAAGACCTCACCTGTGATGGAGCCCCCCATGTCCCCCTTCTGACGAGAAGACCTCACCTGTGATGGAGCCCCCCATGCCCCCTCTCTGATGAGAAGACCTCACCTGTGATGGAGCCCCCAAGTCCCCCTTCTGACGAGAAGGCCTTACCTGTGATGGAGCCCCCCATGTCCCCTTTTTGACGAGGAGACCTCACCTGTGATGGAGCCCCCCATGTCCCCCTTCTGACGAGAAGACCTTACCTGTGATGGAGCCCCCGCCCATGTCCCCCTTCTGACGAGAAGACCTTACCTGTGATGGAGCCCCCCATGTCCCCCTTCTGACGAGAAGACCTCACCTGTGATGGAGCCCCCCATCTGACGAGAAGACCTTAACTGTGATGGAGCCCCCCATGCCCCCTTCTGACGAGAAGGCCTTACCTGTGATGGAGCCCCCCATCTGACGAGAAGACCTTACCTGTGATGGAGCCCCCATGTCCCCTTTCTGACGAGAAGACCTCACCTGTGATGGAGCCCCCCATGTCCCCCCTCTGACGAGAAGACCTTACCTGTGATGGAGCCCCCCATGTCCCCCTTCTGACGAGAAGGCCTTACCTGTGATGGAGCCCAGGAGCAGATCACTCTTGATGTCCCTGTATACATAATCATAAGATTGGGGCTTGAGAGGGGAACCTGTCGACAGGATCATCTTCAAGGATGTCAGCTTGTGGGTCTGACCTGGGTTACAAATAGTTACTTATTAATAAACAATGACAAGATTTTTATACTTTCTTACTATTTAGAATTCACAATCACTTACATGGAATGAGAAAGTGACTATGGTTTTAGCAATATTCCAGCAATATCATAGAACCTGGGGGTTAGGCTTGATGAGTGAACGCTTTAACCACTAGGCTATCCCCCACCCCTTGTTCGAAAATGAATAAATGTTGGAATAAATTTCAGGTTAAGATTCAATGAAATGATGGATTGAATGGATTTCTGCTGTTGTCGTCAGCGGCAGTTAATAATTGTGATAGACCTATGACTACATTTGTAGACACAATTTCCACACAAGGCAAAATATAGGACATGACCCCAGTCAATTGATAGTGTAGTCTCAGCTCCCTGTATGCAACCCAATACTATCCCAGTATTAGAAATTTGTTTTCTTTTGAAGACCAGTCCATAGGACTAGTGCAAACTTTATTTCACTTGACCAGTGTCCAACCCAGAATTGAAAATCAAGGGTGGACTTGTCCCCCCATCATGTAGACAATAGGAGGGACTTTGAAAAAGTAGGGGGGAAAATTGCTTTCTTCAAAAATGTCTCATTTTGTATTATGTACTGGAACATCATCATGTAAAAGTGTAACAGATCAGAATAAAGAACTGAAGTGAATAACAATGCTTTGTGCTTTTTTCTATTTTGATTAAAAAAGTCTGTAATTCTTTTGTTTTTTCGCGACATGGTCATTCACTATTCAAAAGATCGTCTGCTACGACAGTCGGCGATTCATATTGTGTGATTCCAGAAACGAAACTAAAACGAACTAAAATGCTCAAAAATATTTTCAGAACTATTCAAGATAGAATATTTATTGTTTTTAAACATCTTGTCAAAGGTTTTTGATTACTAAACAACAAAATACAACATAATTTTGATCAAAGTTCTGATACGTTTTCTACTTAAGTAAATCAAATTTAGTTTCCTATGCCAATCCTATCAATAATTTATTCAGCAACCCAAGGGACGTCACTCGTGGTCGAACTTCCGGTTGTTATCGATCGGTCCTCGACAGTTGTTTACAATGTTTGCTGTGAACTGTCTTTCTTCGTTAATTGATTAAAGGTTTAGTGAGTATTGAATCTAAAGGTAGGCATAAACAGCTGATAAAGTAAGTGACTGTACAAGAAATTACTGTGCGCGACAGATGGTGCTTTGATTTTTTTTATGAGGGGCGATTTGATTTTTTTTAGCGTGAATCGCGCAATCGTGCGGCCTGGGTTGGACAGTGCTTGTCCTCAAGAGTTTGTATGCAGCTAGTCTCCTGCTTGCACAAGACACAAATGTTACTATGTTAACATTTTCTGTCAGTTTTATTCAGTTCCAATATTGAAGCACAATTGAAGCATTGAGAACTGGTTCAGAATCATGACCCTCAAATGCTACTACCATCATTGGCTATTTACTTGTCCTCAATACAATTTAGTAGTCTCGGGCTAGCAGACTAGCATGAATTTCAAGGGCTGTTTTGCTGTGTCAGGCTAGAAGTGGGTCCTAGATACTGTTTTGCAGTGTCAGCCTTGATCCCAGTAGTCAGGTGCTGAAGACATACACTTACAATCTGAGCAAAAATGAGCACATGACCAAAATAACTAAAATATTTCACAAACAAGGGATGTAGTTTTATGGATATCAAACATCTGGTGAAAATACTAACACCGTTATCAAAGCAAGTAATGTACAGAAATGTGAAGTAGGGAGGTTATACACACGTGGATAATAATGTTTATACACGATAATGTTTACAGAACAGAAAATGTTAAAGTATAACGCCTGATTGATGTACATGAATAGGATTTACAAGGAATGCTGGGTAAACCAATACAGTGATGATATGGACCAGTTGATATAAGAAGAAAGGGATTTTGATGTGGATGGCTTCAATGAGATGCAATAATGAAGTTGAATATCCATAGAACAATATCCCTTGTTTATCATACCAACTTCTCACTGCCACTCAGAGAAATACCTCACAAGGTCAAATTATTTATATCACTTTATTTTCACAAAATCATAATCCCATAAAGACTAGTCTCCACTTGACAGTAAAATGGTTACCTGGTTTGACGTCCTTCTCCTCAAGCACAGCCAACCACTTAGCTCCAGTACCCAGAACAGTGATGCCGATCTGATCCACCAGGTCCCACAAAACGTTGGGGTGTGGCACCAGTGGCGAGCCGTCATACAGAACAATGGCTGCCCCAACAGCCAGGACAGACACCATCCAGTTCCACATCATCCAGCCAGCCTGCGGACAGTCACAGTAGGAGATAGTAGACCTGCAATACTGCAGCTGTGACCACGGGAGACAGTCACAGTAGGAGATAGTAGACCTGCAATACTGCAGCTGTGACCACGGGAGACGGTCACAGTAGGAGATATTAGACCTGCAATACTGCAGCTGTGACCACGGGAGACGGTCACAGTAGGAGATAGTAGACCTGCAATACTGCAGCTGTGACCACGGGAGACGGTCACAGTAGGAGATAGTAGACCTGCAATACTGCAGCAGTGACCACGGGAGACGGTCACAGTAGGAGATAGTAGACCTGCAATACTGCAGCAGTGACCACGGAAGACGGTCACAGACAGAGCTAGTTGGTGCAATACTGCAGCGGTGACAACGGGAGACGATCACAGACAGAGCTAGTTGCTGCAATACTGCAGCAGTGACCACGGGAGACGGTCACAGACAGAACTAGTTGGTGCAATACTGCAGCCGTGACCACGGGAGACGGTCACAGACAGAGCTAGTTGGTGCAATACTGCAGCCGTGACCACGGGAGACGGTCACAGACAGAGCTAGTTGGTGCAATACTGCAGCTGTGACCACGGGAGACGGTCACAGACAGAGCTAGTTGGTGCAATACTGCAGCTGTGACCACGGGAGACGGTCACAGACAGAGCTAGATGGTGCAATACTGCAGCTGTGACCACGGGAGACGGTCACAGACAGAGCTAGTTGGTGCAATACTGCAGCTGTGACCACGGGAGACGGTCACAGACAGAGCTAGTTGGTGCAATACTGCAGCAGTGACCACGGGAGACGATCACAGACCACGGGAGACGGTCACAGACAGAGCTAGTTGGTGCAATACTGCAGCTGTGACCACGGGAGACGGTCACAGACAGAGCTAGTTGGTGCAATACTGCAGCTGTGACCACGGGAGACGGTCACAGACCACGGGAGACGGTCACAGACAGAGCTAGTTGGTGCAATACTGCAGCAGTGACCACGGGAGACGATCACAGACCACGGGAGACGGTCACAGACAGAGCTAGTTGGTGCAATACTGCAGCAGTGACCACGGGAGACGGTCACAGACAGAGCTAGTTGGTGCAATACTGCAGCAGTGACCACGGGAGACGGTCACAGACAGAGCTAGTTGGTGCAATACTGCAGCCGTGACCACGGGAGACGGTCACAGACCACGGGAGACGGTCACAGACAGAGCTAGTTGCTGCAATACTGCAGCAGTGACCACGGGAGACGGTCACAGACAGAGCTAGTTGGTGCAATACTGCAGCAGTGACCACGGGAGACGGTCACAGACAGAGCTAGTTGGTGCAATACTGCAGCTGTGACCACGGGAGACGGTCACAGACAGAGCTAGTTGCTGCAATTCTGCAGCTGTGACCACGGGAGACGGTCACAGACAGAGCTAGTTGGTGCAATACTGCAGCAGTGACCACGGGAGACGGTCACTGGCAGAGCTAGTTGGTGCAATACTGCAGATGTGACCACGGGAGACAGTCACCGACAGAGCGAGTTGGTGCAATACTGCAGCAGTGACCAGGGGAGACAGTCACCGACAGAGCGAGTTGGTGCAATACTGCAGCAGTGACCAGGGGAGACGGTCACAGACAGAGCTAGTTGGTGCAATACTGCAGCAGTGACCACGGGAGACGGTCACAGACAGAGCTAGTTGCTGCAATACTGCAGCAGTGACCAGGGGAGAAGGTCACAGACAGAGCTAGTTGGTGCAATACTGCAGCTGTGACCACGGGAGACGGTCACAGACAGAGCTAGTTGCTGCAATACTGCAGCTGTGACCACGGGAGACGGTCACAGACAGAGCGAGTTGGTGCAATACTGCAGCTGTGACCAGGGGAGACAGTCACCGACAGAGCTAGTTGGTGCAATACTGCAGCAGTGACCAGGGGAGACAGTCACCGACAGAGCTAGTTGGTGCAATACTGCAGCTGTGACCAGGGGAGACGGTCACAGACAGAGCTAGATGGTGCAATACTGCAGCAGTGACCAGGGGAGACGGTCACAGACAGAGCTAGTTGGTGCAATTCTGCAGCTGTGACCACGGGAGACAGTCACCGACAGAGCGAGTTGGTGCAATACTGCAGCAGTGACCAGGGGAGACGGTCACAGACAGAGCTAGTTGGTGCAATACTGCAGCAGTGACCACGGGAGACGGTCACAGACAGAGCTAGTTGGTGCAATACTGCAGCAGTGACCAGGGGAGACGGTCACAGACAGAGCTAGTTGCTGCAATTCTGCAGCTGTGACCACGGGAGACAGTCACCGACAGAGCTAGTTGCTGCAATTCTGCAGCTGTGACCACGGGAGACAGTCACCGACAGAGCTAGTTGCTGCAATTCTGCAGCTGTGACCACGGGAGACGGTCACAGACAGAGCTAGTTGGTGCAATACTGCAGCAGTGACCAGGGGAGACGGTCACAGACAGAGCTAGTTGCTGCAATTCTGCAGCTGTGACCACGGGAGACAGTCACCGACAGAGCTAGTTGCTGCAATTCTGCAGCAGTGACCACGGGAGACGGTCACAGACAGAGCTAGTTGGTGCAATACTGCAGCAGTGACCAGGGGAGACGGTCACAGACCACGGGAGAGGGTCACAGACAGAGCTAGTTGGTGCAATACTGCAGCAGTGACCACGGGAGACGGTCACAGACAGAGCTAGTTGGTGCAATACTGCAGCAGTGACCACGGGAGACGATCACAGACCACGGGAGACGGTCACAGACAGAGCTAGTTGGTGCAATACTGCAGCTGTGACCACGGGAGACGGTCACAGACAGAGCTAGTTGGTGCAATACTGCAGCTGTGACCACGGGAGACGGTCACAGACCACGGGAGACGGTCACAGACAGAGCTAGTTGGTGCAATACTGCAGCAGTGACCACGGGAGACGGTCACAGACCACGGGAGACGGTCACAGACAGAGCTAGTTGGTGCAATACTGCAGCAGTGACCACGGGAGACGGTCTCAGACAGAGCTAGTTGGTGCAATACTGCAGCAGTGACCACGGGAGACGGTCACAGACAGAGCTAGTTGGTGCAATACTGCAGCAGTGACCAGGGGAGACGGTCACAGACAGAGCTAGTTGGTGCAATACTGCAGCAGTGACCACGGGAGACGGTCACAGACAGAGCTAGTTGGTGCATTACTGCAGCTGTGACCACGGGAGACGGTCGCAGACAGAGCTAGTTGGTGCAATACTGCAGCAGTGACCACGGGAGACGGTCACAGACAGAGCTAGTTGGTGCAATACTGCAGCAGTGACCACGGGAGACGGTCACCGACAGAGCGAGTTGGTGCAATACTGCAGCTGTGACCACGAGATGGTCACAGACAGAGCGAGTTGGTGCAATACTGCAGAAATCACCGATTTAACAGATGTGATGCTGTAGTTCAGCTGTGTCACTGAGATAGTCACAGACTGGGTCAGTTAGAGCACAGTAGTGCAGCAAGAGGGAGAGTGAAGAGAGAACATGACCCCCACCCTCCCTGCCCACGACACCTACTGAGCCCCCTCCATGAATGAATGTTGTTTTATGCACCACTCAACATGCCTATAAATCCCATCGATCACAGACCCCAGATCCACATTAGCTACGTATACTGCAACAGTACTGTAAGTAAGTTTGGTTTTACACCGCTTTTAGCAATATTCCAGCAATATCACGGCGGGGGACACCAGAAATGGGCTTCACACATTGTACCCTTGTCGGGAATCGAACCTGGGTCTTCGGCATGACGAGCGAACGCTTTAACCACTAGGCTACCCGACCGCCCCACAACAGTACTGTAATAGCTGGACAAGTATCTGCCCACCATGTGGTATTACAAGGGGTATATGTACACATGTGTAGTACATGTCACAATTCCTACAGCACACCTGGGAGGCACCTTTGGTACTTACAGTTGTGTAGTACAGCATGATGTCATCCCGCGTCATGTCACTCTGAATACAGTGCTCTTCTAAGTGTTTTAACAAGGTGCCCTGCAAAAAATAAAATATAGATCAATTTCAGACGATAAATTCTAGTATTCTAAATGATAAAATTTGCAGCATGGATATTGAAATGCAAACTTAAAAAGTAATCTTCAATTGATGTGCAACATCTGAACATGAAACAATCAATTCCCTGACTAGACAGACAACCTCATGCTTCTGGTACATGAAGAGCAGCTGTCTGAATCAATCAGGCACGAAAGCTAAGCAGTGAAGTGGAATTTGTTTTGTGAACACCTGGTGTCACTGATTTTCCATGATCCATTAATACACACAAAAGCCCCGCTCTCTGGATAAAATAATTTATGGTACCAATTCCCGAACTCAGTCTTGATAAGTATCTCTTAGATAAGCTAATTTCTGTAGTTTCTGACACAATGCCAGCAATAGAAGGTAACAGTTGTAGTCCACTAGTCCTTTTGATGATAACATAAAGCAAAACCCTTAAAAAAGGCATATTTCTACTAGTCCTTATGATACATTAACTATTGGGCAGTTTGACAAGGACCATAAGACTCGTGCCAATTTCTTACGCTGTATGCACTTTGTAAAATAACATGGATCAAGGGCCGTAACTGTATGCTCAAAATCTAAAAACACATAGCAAGGGAATTAAATCTGTAAAAATATCAGTTACGACACCAAATTTATCTCTTAGATAAGCATGCAAAGTATCATACATGCAACATCAGTAGTCTTTGAGAGAATTTGTTCCCATTGCAGACACTATGCAGTAAGTAAAATTGCATGGAGCAAGGGCCATAACTCTGTAAAAAAAACAACTTACGCACCAATTATCAAACTCAATCTTGACAAGTATGTCCAATTTAAGCAAGAAGTAGCGCTGAAAAGTTGTGAAAAAGAATAAAAGAAGTTGCTATCCATAAAAGTGTCATGTATTCATGTTCTTCCAACCTCTGAGTGACTATCAAAGATTTTGATGAAGCCTGGAGGCACAGATGTGATGCAAACAAACATCATATATCACCACAAATCTGGAATTTGACTTAACAATCAGCATATCATGACACGAATAAGGGATACAACTCTGCACAGCTAATCGTGGCACCTCAGTCTGGGCCTCTCATGCTTCCAAACCTCCAGAAGCCAGCCAACGTGTTGCTTAGCCCAGCTGAGTGGACCATACACTTACCCCAGCTGAGTGGACCATACACTTACCCCAGCTGAGTGGACCATATGCTTACCCCAGCTGAGTGGACCATACACTTGGGTGCCCCGGTGGTCCCAGAGGAGTACATGATAAACAGGGGGTGGTTGAAGGGCACCTGCTCGAACTCCAGCGCTGGAACCTCACCATCCTCCTTTCCATCATTCAAGAAATCTTCCAACAGGCACCTGTGCAAAAAATAACATTGTTTCTAATGTGGGCGGTTGTTGAGCGGTATGGCGAGCAAGCGTTCGTGATATTCATGCAGCTATTATTATTCCAGCTAGTTCATGGCCTCATAAATTGTACCCATGTGGGGAATTGAGCCGGGGTCACATTAAGCATGAGGCTACCCCATCCCGCTTTGACCCGAAGAAAGTGCAACACATATTGGATTGTGTATCTGTGAAACAGGTCCTTTGCACATTGATCTATAGAGATATAAGGCTTTTCTCATGACATCAATTTTTTCATGAAACATTCTTTTACATCATTACAAATTTTGATAAGGTGAGGTGGGTTGAAATATGGTATTACATTGATTAGTATTGCACTTATATACTGAGTTGCATGTGTGCGTGTGGCTGCTTGTACTAGTCCAGACTAATGCCAGATTAGTAGTGCTAGCCCACTGAATTCCACAGTTTATCCGGGATACCCCATACAGCAGCTGACTCCAAGCTGACCAGTCCTTGTTTTATCCCTTAATCCCAAGCACCAGGCAGGGCAACATCAAGTACCATCTTTTTTACTTCTTTAGGTATTATGGTCGGGCATCAAACACCAACCATCCTATCACCGGGCAAATGTCCTATCCACTGGACCACGGAGGCAGTCAATTTTATTAAGAAACTTCTGATAATATTGAATAATATTAATGTCCTAGAATTTGAAGTGCAACATTATAATGATGACAGCACTGTCAGTACGGTAAACAATCAGCAGTTAGTTTCTCCTTTCCCATTAGTTGTTTGTTTGTTGTTTAACGCTGCACTCAGGAATATTCCAGCTATATCACGTTGGTGTGTAAATCTTCGAGTCTGGACCAGACAATCCAGTGCATCGATCACGCAATTGGGATCGATGACATGCATCAACCAAGTCAGCGAGCCTGACCACCCGATCCCATTGGTCGCCTCTTACAACAAGCATAGTCACCTTTTACGGCAAGCATGGGTTGCTGAAGACCTTTTCTACCCCGGATCTTCACGGGTCTGATGACTCCCATTGAGTTTGACAGGGACACTTAATTCTGGTTTTGTTGATAATTAAAAAAAGGCGTCAGTGCAAGCAATGGTGAAATCATGAGTGAAATCTGTAGTGGATATTGTTTCAGAAAGTAATTACCCATTAGGAATGTGTGATAGGTCACATTGTGCTTCTGCCACAAACGGAATGATGATAACTTTCTCCAGATCTGGTAAACCTGAAATTAAGACGGCATTGAACTTACTGCATTCTATATCATATATGCATTCAAATTCAGGGTGGATGCTAATTTATGTGTGTCCTGTGAGATGCAAACATGTAAGGCTATTTGAATTTATAAAATTGAAATTCACAACTTACATATTACTGACATTTTCATTTTATTAAAGAAATAAACTCAAAATTTTGGGTGTCAAAGGTTTATTTTCCTTAATCTAACACAGCAATCATCATCCCTCCGAGCAAAAGGAAGATTAAACAAAAGTAAAGTAAAGTTCTTGAAGGTCAAGTCAAGCATGTCGCCAGCCAAGTCCATACCTCGGTCCCTCACAAATTATTACTGAGACTCCAATCTGAGAAAACCTTAGAGAATCTCAATTCAGACATATCAGTTGTTAAACACGAAAATGTTGCTGTCTTTTTGCTACTCATGAATTCTTTCAGGATGCATAGAAATTTGTTATCAATCCCAAATTAAAAAAACAAGGATCTTCAGAAAAAGGACAAATCCTCCCGGCCCCTAACAAATTCGAAGGAACAGACCATCTAACTGTTACTTTAAGTACAACTTGAGAGACTTTCTATCTAATCTGTGTGTAAGTATACAGGAGAAGTTACTGTGCATGTCATCAAATTCCAATTGCATAGATCGATGCTCATGATGTCAATCACCGGATTGTTTGGTCCAGATTATTTACAGAATACTGTCGCATAGCTGGAATATTGCGGAGCATGCTCAGTGTGGTGTTATAAACAAACAAACAAACAAAGGGTGAAGTAGTGACTGGCACTATTACATATTTACAACAAGGAAACAAACTCATGTAATACCTCGGACAACCTGTTGCAACTTTTCCAAGTGGTTGTGCATTCTGCCATTGTAGTTGACAGCATTCACACTAAATATCAACTTTGGACGTATTTGACAAAACCTCTCCAACACACCCTGAAAAGATACAAACACAGAATATTCACAAAACTTGTTATAACACCATCCAATATCATCCAATTCTGAAGACATTTTGTTCAAAGACAGTGGTAGACATGACTTTGTCTGCCTCCAATATGTGGAATCTATGTTTAAAGTTCACATATTTGGAAGCAAAACTTGTTCTTGTGCATCATATAAAAGTAGAAGTGAATCCTAGTGGTCCTATAAGACTTAGCAGACTAATAACTTCAGTCACAGACTCTTTACTTGTGATCGTGTTTGTTTGGTGTATAGGGCCACACCAAGCAGTATTCCAGCCGCATGACGGCGGCCAGTAATTGATAGAGTATGGACCAGACAATCCAGTGGTTTCAAGTTTTCAAGCCTGACCACCTGATCCAATTAGTCACCTCTTACCATCAGCGTAGGTTGCTGGAGACCTATTCTAACCGGAATCCCCACAGGCAATTGTGATCATGACCGTACTTGTTCTATCAATTTTGCATTACTATTCCTTTAACAAGTTCCCCTCAAAATGATTATTTATCAAAAGCATGATTCATGTATCAACAAGCATTGATTATCGTGTGTACGCCATTATATTTTGACAAATACTCTGGACCTATTTGCAAGACACGCAAGAGAATTTCTGTTGGATGTTACTGATACCAGCAATGGCGGTGTTGATGTCATTTCCCAAATGCAGAAATAGTAGCAAATGGGTACAGACTTTTTACGACAGAACAGACAATGTACTATACTTAATATTAGAGGTTGCCATATCTACTTGCCACAACAGTGAGGTCTGGTGTTGTGTTGTGGAGGTGTGGCAAGATGAATAGGGTCTAACATCACGGTCAAGATTATTGTACTTCTATAGTGTTGTGTGTGTGTCACCTTGTACTACTTCAGACCAGTCTTATAGTGCTAGCTCAACGAGATACCAAGCCGCAGTAAATAATATACACCCCACTCAGACACATTAAACTCGGTAGCCTCGTGGTTAAAGCGTTCACTCGTCACGCTGAAGACCCAGGTTCGAATCCCGACATGGGTACAATGTGTGAAGCCCATTTCTGGTGTCCCCCGCTGTGATATTGCTGGAATATTGCTAAAAGCGGCGTAAAACCAAACTCACTCACTCTCTCACATTAAACTGACTCCGAGCCGACCATTCCTTTTATGCCCTTACTTCTTAACGCCAGACAAGGTAACAATAAGTACCATCGTTTAATGTCTTTAGGTATGGCTGGGGATTGAAACACCAACACTCACCGGGCTAACCCTATCAACTACACCATCTACGTGGCCCCTATATGCAGTAATTAGGGGTGTCATGATATGCCATAGGTATCGATAGTGATCGCCAAATTTGATATATATTTTGATATAGCATCAAGATCCCTAATTTGTACTGTGTTTGTTCCATGTTGCCCACGAGGTCATACTATTCATATGTAGCTGTTTATCTCACGTGATATATTAGTATAATGCAGATTTAGCATTTGTAATGTAAACGCCATAGAGTAAAGCTAGGCCGAGTAGATTCCATGACCAGTTAATGCAAAACTATTTCGTCTTGAAAATCGATAAACTAAAACACAAATCGATGTACATGCAGATTGTAGATCACATAGTGAGGTGGTTTTTTTCCTGTATCAAGACACTGGTGAACTGTGACACAGCTAATAGTCGGGTATCTACTTACCACAACACCAAAGTCAGGTGAAGTCGAGCTCCATATTGCTCCGATACTTGCTGCTGCCAACATGGCTTCTACTGCCTCTACACAGTTGGGAATGTAACCTAGGACAAGACATACATCAGGATAAGTAGGATCACAGGTGTCATGACTTGCTGCTGCCAACATGGCTTCTACATGTGGCCTCTACACAGTTGGGAATGTAACCTAGGACGAGACATACATCAGGATAAGTAGGATCACAGGTGTCATGACTTGCTGCTGCCAACATGGCTTCTAATGCTTCTACACAGTTTGGAATGTAACCTAGGACAAGACATACATCAGGATAAATAGGATCACCGGTGTCATGACTTGCTGCTGCCAACATGGCTTCTAATGCTTCTACACAGTTTGGAATGTAACCTAGGACGAGACATACATCAGGATAAGTAGGATCACAGGTGTCATGACTTGCTGCTGCCAACATGGCTTCTACTGCCTCTACACAGTTGGGAATGTAACCTAGGACAAGACATACATCAGGATAAGTAGGATCACAGGTGTCATGACTTGCTGCTGCCAACATGGCTTCTACTGCCTCTACACAGTTGGGAATGTAACCTAGGACAAGACATACATCAGGATAAGTAGGATCACAGGTGTCATGACTTGCTGCTGCCAACATGGCTTCTACATGTGGCCTCTACACAGTTGGGAATGTAACCTAGGACGAGACATACATCAGGATAAGTAGGATCACAGGTGTCATGACTTGCTGCTGCCAACATGGCTTCTAATGCTTCTACACAGTTTGGAATGTAACCTAGGACGAGACATACATCAAGATAAATAGGATCACAGGTGTCATGACTTGCTGCACAGGGAAACATTTCGAGTAAGTGAGTGAGTATGTAGAGTTTCAGTCCAACAACAATCCCACCATATCACACCAAGGACACAAGGACCTAGTTCCACAAAGTAACCTTTGAGCTGCGGTAGGTCATGAAATTAATGCGAACAGGAAATTAATGCAAACAATGCAACCATGAGTAGATGGCATTAATAAAATGCCACATCTTTATTATGTATTTTCGCCATCCAAATTTGCGAAATTCATGATTACTTATTTTCTTGATGCCGGAAACACTCATAATAAAAAGAAAACAGCAATCACACATGAGTCTTTATTATTTTTAATTTGTTACTTATGATCGCATTAATTTCATGATTATTGTCACCTACATACACAGAAATAATTCCCAAAATGCATTTCCTTTTCTCATTTCCTGATCATCATTGAAGCTGCAGGCGGCCATATTCTGACCATTTCACAGAGCCCTGAATATAAATACATGAGGATGTTGCACCCCCTGGTAGATAACCTATGTTGTCACGGCAACATCACAGAGCCTGACCAGCCAATTACGATTTTAGTCGATTCTTTGATAAGCATATCTTTCGATATAGGAGGATCGTCGATTTCTTTTTCAAATCAATGATCAATTTCTGTCCTCATCTTTCACTAATGAACTTGACCCCGACAGAGATGCAAATAACCCTAAACATTTACCTGCCGAAATAGTGAGAACATATCCTTAGGACAGCTGGGAGTTATAAGAAATATTTTTGGGAATTAGGGTCGTATCCAGATGAATCCCTTGAAATAGGTCAAATTACTAGTTTCTAGAATGCAATATGTAGGGTAATACCCTTAAGATTTAAAAAGCATTTAGAATTTGAGGAAAAGTCCTGTGCACACTTTGGTTGCCTTAAATGTATGCGCGTGGACTTCTTTTTTTTTTTTACTCTTTGTCATATTACCCCCATGTTTGAACACAGTTTTGACGAACAGAGGATTAATGACACTGCCCAAGACAACCTGAAAATCTACTAGCCTTCAGGATATGTGAGGTAAACTGACTAGATCTAGCATGCAAAGTGCTGACTGACCTGGGCCCCATATCCCAGAGTGACAGAGCTCTAGGACTGTCGTAAGTCCATGTCGTAAGTCCATGTTGTATGTCCATCACCTAAGCACTACGATTGCTTCGTAGAAAGGGCCCTGTCCCTTTACATTGTGTAACTATGTCTTACCTACAACTCGGTCCCCAGACTTCACGCCCATCTTCTTCATGGCTGATGCATACAGGCCGACAGATCTCCGCAACTCCTTGTAGGTCCTCCTTGTCACCTCAGATCTTCCCTCACCTACGAATACAAACCTTATTAGGCTGCAATGAATAGGCTGCAATGCAATAGAACAATGTTTTTCTCTGGGACATTTTTCTCAAAAGAGAGAAGGGAGGTAGGAAATTGTATCAATTAATTAAAACCAAGACGTGATGATGGAGTAACACGTTATTGTTTCCCCCACCCCCCCCAAGAACACCTACAAATACAGCTGGACACACACTGACATCGGCTCTTTAATACAATGTCAGTTGTCAATAATAGATGTGTAACAGTGCCTGCTTCATATGACATGGACAATTTGAAAATATTGTTGTAATTAGTAATGAAAATAACCGACGAGCAGGAATAAGAGTGCCTGATGCCCAAGAAACATCTCTGTTTTTAAGCCTAATATCTCAGAGTGAGATCTGTGACAAAAGAATATCTGGTAGGACTACAGTAACTGCAACTGGACATTTCAACTTCTGACTGCACACATCTGATAACCATTATTTTAACCATTAAATGCCTACAATATCCAAGAAAAGTACATTTCTACTAAAATCAGCTCCCTCTGACATCATGGACATTCAGACGTGAAATCCATATCAGACGTGAAATCCATATCCAATCAGAGGTGGATATGACATCATGGACATTCAGACGTGAAATCCATATCAGACGTGAAATCCATATCCAATCAGAGGAGGATATGACATCATGGACATGCAGACGTGAAATCCATATCCAATCAGAGGTGAATATGACATCATGGACATGCAGACGTGAAATCCATATCCAATCAGAGGAGGATATGACATCATGGACATGCAGACGTGAAATCCATATCCAATCAGAGGAGGATATGACATCATGGACATGCAGACGTTAAATCCATATCCAATCAGAGGAGGATATGACATCATGGACATGCAGACGTGAAATAAATATCCAATCAGAGGAGGATATGACATCATGGACATGCAGACATGAAATCCATATCCAATCAGAGGTGGATATGACATCATGGACATGCAGACGTGAAATAAATATCCAATCAGAGGAGGATATGACATCATGGACACGCAGACGTGAAATCCATATCCAATCAGAGGTGGATATGACATCATGGACATGCAGACGTGAAATCCATATCCAATCAGAGGAGGATATGACATCATGGGCATTGAGACATGAAATCCATATCCAATCAGAGGTGCATATGACATCATGGACATGCAGACATGAAATCCATATCCAATCAGAGGTGGATATGACATCATGGACATGCAGACGTGAAATCCATATCCAATCAGAGGTGCATATGACATCATGGACATGCAGACGTGAAATAAATATCCAATCAGAGGTGCATATGACATCATGGACATGCAGACGTGAAATCCATAACAAATGCAGAAACAAATATATTGCATCCTAACAATATTCATTGTACCAATTTCTTGACAAGAAATATAAAGGTCATCATGGTCATGTGATTAAAGTAATTATCAAATCTTTCAGTACAGTACACTACACCATTTCATTATTTTACAGGACCTTCATATTTCCTAAAAGGACCCTTGAAATTATTGGGGGTCCCCTGGACTCCTAGCTTTGTAGGTCTACTAAAACTATTGTGATTTGAAACCTTTGATTGACCAATCAGAACAGAGTATTTTCCAACTTCATGGTATAATTTTCTTTTCAGTTTTCTGGTATTTGGGAAGGCTATTTCAAGTTCAAACCACTAATCCACAACCCTTTTTCCAGCAAGTCAACTCCCAGTCAAGGAATACAACACAAGCCATACCTGCAGCATAGATGGCCACTCTGTCATCATTGTACCGCAGTAGATTTTCTGCATAGTTGAGTCTGGCCCCTTGAAACCATTCTGGCACCTCTGATATGTTCTTGGAGGAATCTACCACCTGCAACATGTTCAAACACACATAGACACCATCGTTAATTCTCACAAATTCTGGAGGTTCCTGTTTCTGGTGGAGTTTCCAATTTCCTGATTGAATGACCCTAATATATATGGAGACCTCAACCCTAAGCCATTTTTCCCAAGCTGTACCATAGCTGTATCATACAATGGCAGGAGTTGATGCCACAATGCTATCTGATAAATTTAGATCACTATTCCTCAAATACGAGGTCACATAGCAGGAGCTACTCTAAAGATCAATACAATGGCTCCTTTTTCAAGAAACTGTTGACTAACACTTCCAGCATGTGAGGTGAGGTGAGGTGAGGTGAGGTGAGGTGAGGTGAAGTGAGGTGAAGTGAGGTGAGGTGAGGTGAGGTGAGAAGAAATGGGGTTTAATGTCGCGTCCAAGATTATTGCACTTATACAGTGACATGCATGCACGTTTGTGTGTGTGTGTGGCTGATTGTACTAGTCCGGACTAATGCCTGTTTTATAGTGATAGCCCACAGAGATACCATGCCGCAGTTTAACATGAATACCCCACTCGGACACAGTATATGGACTCTGAGCTGACCAGTCCTTGTTTCAGCCCCTTGATGCCGAGTGTTAGACAGGGTAACAACAAGTACCATCTTTTAACGTCTTTACACTCAAATATTGTATTTACCCCGGTATACAGTTTCCAAAGCTGCTTTACTGCATGAAACTACATCTTAAACACAGACTGTTGTAAAAATGGCATTCACATAATGAAGAAATGATGACCTTTGTGTGTTTCTGTATTGTAAATATCAGCATGATCTCTGGTATCATATATTAGGAACCAAAAGTATGTTTGTTTGTTTAATGCCGCACTCAGCAATATTCCAGATATATGACGGAGGTCTGTAAGTAATCAAGTCTGTACCAGACAATCCAGTGATTGACAACATGAGCATCGATTCAAGCAATTGGGATCGATGACATGCATCAACCAAGTCAGCGAGCCTGACCACCCGATCCCGTTAGTCGCTTCTTACGACAAGCATAGTCACCTTTTATGGCAAGCATGGGTTGCTGTAGACCTAAAATATGTATACAATTTATGTTTAATTATTCCAAATGTATGATATTTACAACATGGCAACACATTGGCTAATACTCTGTATGTATCATCATTATATTATCAACATCCTGGTAATGTCAGTATTTAATGCATGTTGACATGAAAAGCAAGTTGCACCAAAAAAACAAGTTGCACATTGGTCCCATAAATTTATGAGTTGAAACATAGGCCATAGTCACATTAATTAATGACGCATTAATGTAAAACGTAACAGGAACATGTGCACATTATCTTGAAGTACCGATAGTTAGGTCAAGCATGACAAACTAACACAGGCATCACAATGCAGTATGGTAAATTAACTTTAGAGGTACTGAGTGTGTTCGGAGAACAATTTTGTTTGGACAAGCAAGAGTTAGCGAGACACAAATTTTGATTTTTTTCACATGCACTTGGTGTATGTATGTAGAGATCAGGTTGCATTTTTCAATGATTGGTTGCACTTGTGCATACTTTATATACCTAGTTACATTGTGCCCTGTATGCCAATATCATCAATTTAGACATGCCAGTCATTATCTTCACAGGCTTTAACTGAAGCAGAATTTTTAAAATTACACGCAAAACATTAGAGAGAAAGAAAAACAACGCCCAGCCTACCAATCCAATTTGTGGATGGTCTGAACAAGGAAACACACATTTGTTTTGCCTGTTTAGGTAAGAAATATCATCTACAGGGGGTTGATTGTTACTGGGTGCAAAACAATCAAGGGATGAATCAAAGAATATCCAGTGGGGATGAAAACAAGGGTATGGATGATGGAATGATTGAAACTAATCAACAAAAGTATGTATGTAAGATTTATCTGCTAATTAATGGCCGGATTGTCCCTGTTAGATTTTCTTCACTCAATCACAATATTTTGATTCAACAGTAAAATCCAAAAGTATATCCAACATGTCCAAAGCAATAAAAATCCTAAGGATTTGTTTGTTGTTTAACACCGCACTCAGCAATATTCCAGCTATATGATGGCGGTCTGTAAATAATGAAGTCTTGACAAGACAATCCAGTGATCGCCATCAGGAGCATCCATCTATGCAACTGGTATACGATGACATGCACCAACTAGGTCAGCTAGTCTGACCACCCGATCCTGTCAGTCGCCTCTTACGAAAAAAGCATTGCCACCTCTTGTGGCAAGTATGGGTTGCTGAAGACCTATTCTACCCCGGAATCTTCACGGGCCTACAGACAATGGTAAACACCTGCCTACATCATGTACATATCACAGTTAGCATGGTTAGGCTATGCTTTTCAATACCAAAGAAATGTGATATTGTAAGCACAACATGAACTGACATTTGTCAATAACCTGTTTGTTTACATATGGCTGGGATTTATCTCGACCTGCTCAGAGGCCGACCTTCACCCCAAGTCTACAGCAAATGTCAATAAAACTTCCCAATTTGGACTAAAAATTTCCCAATTCATAATACAATGTATCAATATATGCAACTAATAACTTATTTTATGGCTTTGCAGAAGTACCGTCTGTTCATGTATAAAAAGACCAATTAAAACAGGGTTTAATGCTTCATCTTAAATGTTATTACTTTAAATGCAATCTCCTAATACCTCTGAATTTAAGAAAATATGAACTTTTAAAATTCTACTTGTGAACATAATGATTTTTCCAAATTTGCCTGTCAGGGGCACTAAGTTAAAAATCCTAGATAAATCCCTGATATGTTGTGTTGGTATTAAATGGCATCCAGGTCAGCTGTTTTACACATCCTAAAGCAAGCTCCGAAACAATGCATGAACTGTTATGATCGCAAAATAGGGAAGGAGTGTTGACCTGTTTGTATGGATGAGATGAAATCACGCCAGTAAACTTCCATACTTCCTCCCAAAATGCAGCGTAATGATCACATGACCATCGGTGGAATTGTTGATATGTTTCTGAAGCAAAATAAATTCTCAAATAAGTCTTCAGGATGAGAAAAGCATAAAAATAGATGGCAAGTACATGACTCAGACAGGAATCTTTCAGCGGTATTATTAGGTGGGTTTGATAAGACGGGTCTGGTGAATACAGGCAGTTGGTAGCCTTGTGGTTGAAGTGTTCGCTCGTCACGCCGAAGACCCAGTTTCAATTCCTTACATGGGTACAATGTGGAGCCGATTTAGGTGTCCCCTGCCCTGATATTGCTGGAATATTGCTAAAAGCAACGTAAAACCATACTCCCCATACAGTAGAGTCTGACCACCCACTAGTAGAGTCTGACCACCCACTGGTAGAGTCTGACCACCCACTAGTAGAGTCTGACCACCCACTAGTAGAGTCTGACCACCAACTGGTAGAGACTGACAACTCACTAGAAGAGTCTGACCACCCACTAGTAGAGTCTGACCACCCACTAGTAGAGTCTGACAACTCACTAGAAGAGTCTGACCACCCACTAGTAGAGTCTGACCACCCACTAATAGAGTCTGACCACCCACTAGTAGAGTCTGACCACCAACTAGTAGAGACTGACCACCCACTAGTAGAGACTGACCACCCACTGGTAGAGTCTGACCACCCACTAGTAGAGTCTGACAACCCACTAGTAGAGTCTGACCACCCACTAGTAGAGTCTGACAACCCACTAGTAGAGTCTGACTACCCACTAATAGAGTCTGACCACCCACTTGTAGAGTCTTACCGCCCACTTGTAGAGACTGACCACCCACTAGTAGAGTCTGACAACCCACTAGTAGAGTCTGACCACCCACTAGTAGAGTCTGACAACTCACTAGAAGAGTCTGACCACCCACTAGTAGAGTCTGACAACTCACTAGAAGAGTCTGACCACCCACAAGTAGAGTCTGACCACCCACTAGTAGATTCTGACCACCCACTAGTAGAGTCTGAACACCCACTAGTAGAGTCTGACCACCCACTAGTAGAGTCTGACCCACCCACTAGTAGAGTCTGACTGCCCACTAGTAGATTCTGACCACCCACTAGTAGATTCTGACCACCCACTAGTAGAGTCTGACCACCCACTAGTAGATTCTGACAACTCACTAGAAGAGTCTGACCACCCACTAGTAGAGTCTGACCACCCCTAGTAGAGTCTGACAACTCACTAGAAGAGTCTGACCACCCACTAGTAGAGTCTGACCACCCACTAGTAGAGTCTGAACACCCACTAGTAGAGTCTGACTGCCCACTAGTAGAGTCTGACCACCCACCCACCCACTAGTAGAGTCTGACCACCCACCCACCCACTAGTAGAGTCTGACCACCCATTTAGACACCTATCATCATAACATGCTCGGGACCAATTCTAACCAGGACCAATCGATTCTGGACCACGCAAACCTATGACAATAAGCATCAGCAACAATCCATCCCATCAAGTTTCTGTTGTTGCTGTTGGTTTGTTGTTTAATGCTGCACTCAGCAATAATCCAGCAATATGATGGCGGTCTGTAAATAATCGAGTCTGGACCAGACAATCCAGTGATTGACATCATGAGCATTGTTTCACGCAATTGTGACACGATGACATGCATCAACCAAGTCAGCGAACCTGACCACCTGATCCTGCTAGTCGCCTCTTATGACAAGCCTGGTCGCCTTTTACAGCAATCATCGGTTGCTGAACACCTATTCTACCCCGTATCTTCGCGGGTCCCATCACGTTTCTGACATTGATCACAGAATCCTCTTCTATTCAGCTCCTAAGACAAGCATGGGATACTGTGGGCTTATTAGGTCTCTTGGCATGGACAGACATTTCTTAAGGTTATCAAGTTTCTCAGCCACTTTAAAATATCATCTATGGTCAATTTTGGTCATGTTCTATCTGACACTTACTGTAGAGAGGTGAATATCACACAAGACATGCTAGAGTGAGTGAGTATGGTTTTACACCGCTTTTAGCAGTATTCCAGCAATATCACAGCGGGGGACACCTTGTACCCATGTGGGAAAACGAACCCGGGTCTTCAACGTGATAAGCGAATGCTTTAACCACTAGGTTACCCCACCGCCCCTAAGACATGCTAGACTTGTCTGCAGTCTAGTTTAGTTTTCTGACAGTATCTCAATCAGTGCTCAGTGCTCAATACAAAATGTACTTTACAGGAGGTAATTTGTAGGCACTTTCAACATTCAAAAATAAAACTAAGTCCAAATTGACATGGCAGAAACAGGCTATAGGTATTATGCAAATTAGCCTGGAAAAAAAGTTATC
This sequence comes from Haliotis rufescens, assembly GCF_023055435.1. Lineage (NCBI taxonomy): Eukaryota > Metazoa > Mollusca > Gastropoda > Lepetellida > Haliotidae > Haliotis > Haliotis rufescens. The sequence continues at coordinate 419,862 of NW_025964387.1, forward strand.
AAAACAACAATAAAAATAACAGCTATGTTTATGTACATAATAATAATGACATGTAAGTTGTTGTTTGAGAAGGGAATATGTTACTTTTACGTTCTGTTTTTTTGACAATGATTCACTATCCCACAATGCCACTGACAAATCACTAACCACTGACAAATCACATGCACGCGGGTTTCAAGCACCTTTTTTCACCTGTCATCAAGGTGTCATAGGTCATGGACATTCACCTTGATCTACTAACACCTGGTTATGCTCAGTTTCACAATAGTCTGTTTTGTTCATATTTTTACACACTATTACGTGTAAAAAGACATAAAAACCTTTGATACGCTGTATTTGTGCCAAGGCCCAATTAGTAATAATTGAGTTGTTTGAATATTTATATATTTTGTATATTAACTGCATTTATTTAAAATCTGAGATCGAAAAAACAGTTTTTTTTCATGTCCGTGAGTACTTTAGTCACCTAAATATTATGTAGCAACCTCTGTAGAAAAATATTGTATTTAGAGACTCCTCCCAGTCTAGTTTACGTGAGGTAGATCTACCTGGGCTGACTGCCACCTCTCTCTCTCTCGTCAGATTTATACAACCACAGCAGACAGAGGCGACGCTGATAGAAAAAAATAATAAAGTAGCATTTATATATCCGGTCCAAATAGCCTATCGGCATGACGCGACTGGTCATAAACATGACCCACCTGAGCTCATTCTCAAACAGCACGTAGATCTACTTCACTACACACCCAAATTAACTCCATATTTTTCATTGATGGATTTCCTGAGCCTGTCCATTTTGGTTGGTCTGCTCCTGTCAGGCTTCCACATGACCTTAGGGGAGTTGTCACCGACGGCATCCATAGCTTACAACTTCCAAACAACTTCGTCTGCTCAACACGCAACAACAAACTGCAGCGTGGACTCCGCAAATGGTGTAAAATGCCCAATTTCCCCGTAGCGGAAGTACTTCCGCATGAGGTATGCACACCTACAAAATAATTTATGTTTCAATAATATTTATCTCTAGTATTTTCCTTTTACGTTTATTTCTATAGTGATCTGTGTATGTTTATCTCATAATAGTAAATTTACATTACACTTTGCACTATTTGTAAATCGGACCATGGCGTATGAATATATAGTCAATAAGAAAGGGAGCTCCGATTGGCTAGTACGCTGTCAGAAGACACACACCCCCAACAGGTGACACATGTGCTTCGAAAAAAACCTACATACCTTGCATAAATGATATATTTCACTGTCGTTCCGTAATGAAATTTGATCTAGTGTAGCTATAGCTTATAATAAGTGATATTTGTGATTCATACCGGGGAGACAGTTTTAGGCCTAATAATAAATTGACAAACGATCGGCGCGTGTTCATTTCTAAATAATTTTAGCAAATATAAACTTGTTCTATTGTGTGATGAAAATGTATTAACAGTAATTGCCTCTCTCTCACAACAGATGTTATCTTAATTAAATTGAGTGTGTGAGTGAGTGAGTTGGTTTAACGACGCTTTTAATAGTTTTTCCAGTTAGAAGTTTACCAATTTGTTGAAACCCACGAGCACCAATGTGGTGCTGAGAAAGATAGAAACATAATATTTTATTTGAACTGGTAGCAAATTATATTGCGACCGTTTCATGAAAGGTATTTGCTTATGCTGAGTTTATAATGGGAGTTAAACAATTGCACTGAAATCGATTTGTGGAACGACGACCTGGACTTTGTCAAAGATCCGTAATATCTTCTCACTGGTACACACTTGATGCTGTCAGTCAATTATTCTGTCAGTTTTATAACAGCGGGCACTTAATTAATTGGATGCATAAACCTTTATTTTCATATATATCGAGGGCCTTCTTGCATAAAGCGCTCTTAGCGCTGTACTAGGACGATCGCAACTCATATTCTTTAACACAGATATACGTCAGACGTAGCTCGAGCTACGTTAGCTTGTGGGACGGTGTCCTGAACGTGCATGCAAGATTTGGAAACATTTACGTAAGACTCATTTGAATGTAAGTACAATCTCATTAAAATCAGTAGTATAGGTAATGGGGGTTCTGGACCACTTCCACTGTAGCTGGATTTATATACCTATACTGCTACTACAGATGGAATTTTTTATGTCAAAATGAATTATGTGATTTAATGATAGTCATGAGATTAAGTTAAATTGGCTCCAGTTCACCACCACCTGGGGCCAATGATATAATTTTTTATAGGTAATAAGGGTTCTGGCTCACTTCCACTGTAGCTGGATTTATATACCTATACTGCTACTATAGGAGGAATTTTTTATGTTAAAATGATAATGTGATTCAAAGATGAGTCTAAATGTGATCAAACGATAGTAAGCAATCTATTTTTAATCTCCAACCAGTTCTTTGGTTTTGACACGGAATAACTGACGCGCTTGTTGCCTCCCCTGTTCTATGAACTTTTTTTTCTCGTCTTCGCTAATACCACTGGTCTTACGAGATTTTGATCGAATCTCCTGCTTCATTGCGTTGTATTTGGTGAGTTCCGACAGCACTAAACGAAACTCATCCTCGGATATCTTACAATCGGTCATTGCTGTTGAAATATGATCCTCAATGCTGTTCAACTTTGCTTCGGCGAGTATCCGAATACTATCGTGTTTTAATGCTTTCTTTTGTAACCTACGAGAAATGAATTTTATCGCTATTCCTGCCAGTCCCGAGACTCCAGCGGTTATTTCCATGCCGAGCACGATAGGTGCGGCGATTATAGTTGATAGTAAACCGATACCCGCTACACCGAGTCCCATACCAGATACTACAAGCGCGGTGTCAACTCCGTCCAGAGTATTCACGGCTCTGCGATACCTTTTATACAATCCAAGTCTCAACTCCCTATCCTTCTCTATTCGATGTTTTATGTCGTTTATTTGATGTAATCGAAATCCATCAACAGTATCCATCTTTTCAAATGCTTCACCGAGCGCTGGATATAAACTCATAGTGTATATTATGATCATATAATAGTCTTTAATTGGTCTTGCTTAAATGTTTTGATAGTATACATCAATCTTATCAAATGTATATTATACGGCAAGAATATCTTAGTAAGAGAAATACTACCACTTTTAATAATTTGGACCCCCTCGAGGGTTGCAACGGGTGATGCTCCGATATGAATAATACTGCAACGTTGACGTTGGTGTTTCTTAAGCCATTTAATTGATAGACCTGGTAATATTTCGAAGGCATCTACCGGTACATCTCCAAACAAGACTTCAATAATAAGCGTAGAAATATTAGGTATTGCACTCAGGTTAACTTTAATATCTTCGAATTCAGTAACCAAATTTAAACTAATGTTTTTTAAGGCCGGACGACTATATATCATATGACCTGGGTTTTCTGGCAGGGGAGTAACCAACACACTTTTTCGTTTTGATGGGATATAAGCCGCGAGTATGATGCCACTATTTATTATCTTAGTTAAATTATGTCCCTTACCCATCATCACATAAGGTGGGATAATGACGATATTCAGTAGCCACTCGATGTTTGCTTCGACCATAGTCCATTTATTATCATCGTTGCGAGTAATATTGTACGAAGTGTTTTTAAGGAGTCTACTAACATCGACATCGCTTAAATCTTCTAGATTACCCGTGAATGTGACTTCTTTCCGCTTGTATACATTATCGTGTAAGTGTAAAGCGTATATAACTTACCATTGGTACCGGGTTTACTAAATCCTTCCGTGTCTCCGAGATCGGAAAGCGCAATTGTATTACATTGTCTTACTGTTCCAGGGCCTGATGCATCAACCATTATTTATAATATGGAGTGTTACGCTTAAGTATCCTATATGTACAGGTTGATGTTTTACATCTAATACAGAAATTTTGAAGTCTGAAATAATACCCCGCTTCAATTTTTTATATTGTAATGATGAGAAAGATTCCGTTCTACCGCTATTATATTTTTCATCTTTCACTGGAACACTTCTAAGCAGAGTTGAAGGACTTTCTAGTTGAATATTATTTGTTGTACTGATTTGATCAAGATGGATGCACAACTCTTTATAGGGAACTAAATCGGGTAATGTCTCTCCATCTTTTAATGTATTGGATATTTTTAATATTTGTGTAAATCCAAGTGTGTTTGTTAAGTTATTGTAAGGAAATACACTTTTTTTTTCTCCAGGGTATAATTTCAGTCTCCCATTCGCCTCATTTTGTGTGAGACTAGATCCATTAGGTTTAAAAAATTCATCATTGAGTGAGCATACGCTGTAATACCCATCAGGTATAGTAATGATTTTAGGAATATCATTTTCAACTATTAATAATTCATTATTTTCTTTCGCAGCATTTATATTGGTCCACCGTGGGTAATACGTTACATCACATAGAGCTACTTCGAGTTGTCCATCCGAGTTATCGATAGTATGAAGCAGTTCAATAGACTGACCATTTGTTATTCCTGGGAGTGTAACATACATATTAAATATACAATGATACTATATCATAATTTAAATATGAAATCGAGATATATTACTAATCAATCGATTATAGTAACTGCCTCCGGTGCTGAATTTTTCGTTAAATTCCCAGATATCTTTGAAAAGTACAGGGTCACGGCAACTAGCGATAAAATGGTGCACGATTGGTTTCACAATCCGATGCAATTTTGGCAGAATCAGTTAAACTTTGCCATATGGTGTGCCACAACGGGATGTGGTGTATCTGTTAATGCTCCAGGATATATGCTAAATAAGTCTGTTTTATTATTTCATGTGTATTATCAGATTAGACGTATACTTAAAGAAATTAATGCTCCATTACCACAAGATCGAGCGTGGAATGTATCAAATAATCCGTATAATAGGGGGGTGTATGAACGTATTTGTAATGAATTTAATGTTTCTACGAGTAAAGATTGGCGTATTAAAGGAGCAAACCATGGTCTAGGTATTCCGTACGCTGGTGCACACTCTGTTAAAGAAGTCAGCGATGATTTACTGAAAAGGGGTCGGCTCCTTCCGAGCTTTGCTCTCTCAAGTAACGAGTGGAGAGATGATCGTATTAACTTTAAGGGTGGTGTTGCTTTCACCATCCAAAAGGTTGAGCAACCACCTGGAGACGCTTGGAATGAATTTCTTAATGATAAAACGGAAAATAATTTTACTAACCCAGGATTTGTAAGATTTAATGAATCGATAAGAACTTATGTATGGGCAATTCTCGGTGCACAATCGCAAACACGAACATCCATTATCGGTTCTGGGACGGCGCTCGATGCGCAAAAACAGTTTGTCGCAAACGTGGAGGACGCCATTAATTCACCAGTTGACATACCATCGTCTATAAAACGTTTTCAAGATGCATTACAGTACGCTCAATCCAAAGTGGACTTTGTTTATGCACCGGGACTATACATGTCTCCGAGTAATATGGAACTTAAGATCGGTCAAGTGATAGGCTATAATAATAAAATTGTTATCGCTACCGATCAACAAAAACCAGGCATTAATTCAGATATTAACGTCGAATTAATAACGCAAACGATCACGGGCGAAAAGGGAATAGTCAAGCCACAAACACCAACTATCGCACAACCATCTTTTATCGATCAACCATCTACTAATGCACACGCACAAGTACCACCGCATATTGAGGCTAAAAATCAACAACATATCGATGAAAAAACAGCGCTTGTAGTGGGTGGAGTCTCGGTTGGTTTACTCATGATTTGGTGGATAAATAGTTCTTAGCGAATACGTACAACAGCCCTGCAATTGCCACGATCAGCCCCCACAAGTTTTGACTAAGCCAAGTGGTGGTCTTAGCTAATAAATTCAATAGCCAGGAAACTATACTCCCTATTATACCAGGAAGTGCGGCCGCGGCTTTCTCAGCGAGCTTTCCCAGTGCTGAACCTAATGCTTTTAAATGTTTTTTTATCCACTCTTTTATACCGTTTTTATCGCTGGGTGGTGTACCTCCACCTGTACCACCACCTGTTAACGAGAGAGTCAAAGTCGATATAATAAAACCCAACGCGGTTAAAATACTGGCAATGGTTATTCCCTGTTCTCTGAACAATGTTTTAATTTTATCGGCCAGTGTAGTGTCATCGTTGAGGACTTGATCGATAGTTTCTCGAATACGACTGATTTGCGAACGAAGTGCCTTTCTATTACTGGAAGCAGCTTCGAGGCGGGCCGATCTTTCGTCTTCTAAGTTACGCAATCTTTCTGCTACGCGGCGTCTACTGAACTCATTGCCCGCCTGTTCGAGTTTTGTTTTCTCTTGAGCTATATGCTTGTCGATTTCGGATATCTTGGCTATATTATTGATGAGTTCTCCCCGCATTGTTCGCATTGCCTTGTCAAGACCTCGTAATTCCCTAATACTGAACTCAGAGGATGGTACCTGTAACGTGGAATTATCGTAATAGGTATCTAAGATTTCTCCGAGTCCGTCCGAGGCCACCATCGAAGCAGCTTCCAAATCATCTGTATTAACGAGTTCAGTACGCACGGTTCGAAGAACCTTAGTAGTCTTCGCGGAAAGTCGTCGGTAGTCCACAAAACCTAATTTATCACGAACAGTGCTGATGCCGTGTTTAGCAGCTATATCGTAGACAAGGCTAGGGGCTTACGAGTACGAGAATGCATAAGATCAATATCCAGAGCGCCACGCAGTCGCAATATTCCTTTACTATCTATCTCAAACTTTGAATAGTCACGACCTATTGGGGTATCTTCTTTTAAGGCATCATAATAATCATTGACGGACGATTGTAAAAGTTCATCGTTAAGATTCGTGGCACCAAAGTTGGTTTCATCAGTACCCTCTTCGATTGGGTTATCAAAGTCATCAAAGGTACTTAGATCAAAGTCATTATGTTCAAAATTATCCATTTTTATATTAAACATAAGGTACATAATTTCAATATAAACAATGTCTTCGCAATATGGACGCAAGTTAAACCCACAACGTAGACTTCGAGATCCATTAGGGGTCAAAGCAATTCGTCAGTCTGTAACTATAACTAATAACCCTAGTACCATAGATCAGAATCAAACCCTTCTGGTTCGCTTTCCTAATCTCGGCGCACACGATGTGTTAGTTCCGGGAACTGTCCGACTAGCATTTACGATTAGTTTAACTTCTACCGACGTTAACAGGGATCCCGTTCAAAACATAGGTCGTGCTATTGTTAAGAAAATCGCGATTAAAATTAGTGGTAATGAGGTTTTGAGTATCGATGATAGTGATATATACTATTGCTACATGGATCTCTGGAGAACGGATAAAGAGCGGGAAAACTTACAGTACCAAGGTATTTGTAATCGGAACACATTGAGACTGCGCGTGGGCGCTGAAAATGGTGATGATACCAACTTAAAAGATCTCGCTGTTGCCAACGCATTAGGTAACAGATTCTATATTCCCCTAGACTTTGAATTACTAGATTCCCACATGCCCTTTTATCAAGCATCCTTAGGTGATAGGTTAGAATACGAACTCACTTTTAATGATTATGGTAGAGTAATCAGATCTGTTAATGAAGATGCTAGATATTCCATTGATAATATCTCTCTGGAGTACGATATGATAACGGATCCCGAATTAGCCAGACAAATTCGTAATCAGTATTCGGGAAGTTTAGCTATTTTGTACGATCGCGTGCTGCGACACCGAAAGATCACGAGGGATAAAAAAGATACGATGTGGAATATCAATCTAAACGTCCCCACGAGGTCGTTGAAGGGTATTTTAATGTTGTTCGAGGACCCCTCCGATGTGTTTAAAAGAAATACCGAGAAGTTCTACAATCCTAAGATTACAAAAGTAGAATTGACTATCGAGGGAGTTCCTAATCAACTATATAGCCAAGGAATGCTAGCGTATCACCAGTGGGATGAGATTAAAAAACTTCCTTCTATAAAACGTTCTCCAGAAGTTAAAGATTGTGAAAGATCTGTCTCTCGGGGGTGTATCGATGGGTGAATACCTCACCACGAAGTACGCGCTATGGCTAGACATGCGAACAACGGATGATGACCAACTACACGGTAGTGGGAGGAGAATAGAAAATGCTAGCGAGGGTGCCACCATACAGATAACAAAGCTTCAGGAATCAGCTGGTAAATTAAACATATATTTGTACGTGATTATGGATGCGCAACTTAATATACAGAATGGGAGATTCGTGCAAGCAATCTATTGATAATCTTTTACCTAAAGATCCACACTGCGCTATCATATGTGGGCAAACGGGCTGTGGAAAAACAGCCTTTATTCTAGATATTTTAGAAAGTCATTATCGGGACGTTTTCGATCATATCATTATTCTATGCCCGACTATAAGCGTTAATAAAACATACCTATCGAGAGATTGGGTAATGAATGACAATGGGGTACACAGAGTCGATCCAGGCGATCGTTTACAAGACTGCCTCCGAGTATGTCACGAAAAATACAAAGGAGAATCGACCCTTTTCGTAATAGATGACTGCAGCGCGAGTAAAGAACTCACAAAAAAGAAAGATATGCTTTCGTATTTAGCATTCTCCGGTCGGCATACTCAACATAGCGTTTGGGTACTTACTCAAAAATACAACTCTGTACTGAAAGATCTCAGAGAGCAGACCAAATGGGTAGCGCTATTTCATTGCAAAGACCGAGATTCATTCGAGGAATGTCTACGCGAAAATGATGTCATTTATACCAAGGGCGAACGAGATAAAGTCAGAAAAGTGTTAGCGGCAACGAAGCACTGTAAACTCGTATTAAAAACCGATCAACCAGCTGCTTATACAATTGCTTAGCAAAATGTAGCAAAATGTAGCAAAATTATAGCAAATGTAGCAAATTGAACATTAGCGGTTAATATTACATAAAATGTGGTTCGAAATCCTCATTCTTTCGCAACAGTTCATTATTACGGGTTGTATTGGATATGTCATATTACATTATGTTAAACTTAAATATCTCCTTAGGTATTACATTATGGAATGCGACGAACTCATCGAACAAATGCTCAAAGAATCTGAGCCTGATCAACATGTAGATAAACATAGAGAAAGACTCGCGGCTTTGGTAGCCGGTGGAAAATGTTCCCAATATTTGGGAGAAAATTATACCATCGAAAAAATTGATAACATGACAGACGAAGAAATTAAAAAACTGTACGCTCGTTACGAGTCTAGATTGGGAGCTACCATGACTAAAACGATAGGGTCTTCTATATTACAACTATACACAACCATAGCTAGTACATTTCTCCCCATCCCAGCAGAACATCGCATGTATTTATGCGAATCTCTAGAGAAAGACCCATTCATCGAACACGCTATAAGCGCAGTGAGCTGTGAGTTTTATCATAGATATGGAATGTTCTTAGCTCCATTCACCACAGCTTTAATAACAGCTAGGTATTGTCAATTTAAACATACGTGCCCACTTAATAATATAAATGGAGGTGAACGAGGAACCACAGATTGTGGAAACACAACAGATTGCGGAACAACAGATTGCGAATGAGAAACAACCCAGAGTTACTAAGAATCCTTTGAAAATAGCTGCAGGAAGAAAGGGTGGGCTGGCACGCAAAGCAAAATTAATAAATAATTCAAATCCGATTAAAACATGGGCACTAGTAGTTGCTGGTATAGTGGTTGTATGGTTCTTTTATAAGACCGGAGAAGAGAAAACATCACCCCCACCACAACAATTAGAGGTTAGTCCCCATATAATGCTATAAGAAGCATGACTACTCCAGCTACAGACGGTAAAATGTTGGTAAACGCGACGTATCATTCAGCGGTGGTCACCGGCTTGGCCATTGGCTATGCCCGTATGGTTAAAATGATTACTAAAGCCACACCTCCCAAGCTAGATTTTAATGGATATGACATACCAATGATGGTTCTGGATATTGGATTAGCTATGGCAACGAAGGATATGCTCATCAAACAAGGACTTATCCCAGAAGACATAATGAAGTAATTAAACATTTGAATATTTTATATTATTAAACATGGCAACAATTGCGATGATGGTCGGTGGAGCTGTTGTTAATGCTCTAGCTTTTTCAGGGAGTAATTTTTTATTTTCTAGTATGAGGGAATCAAACGCTAAAGAAGTTGAAGAGGAGCGTAAACGACATAACGAAGCTTTAGAGCAATACCAAGCAGCTCAGTTACAATATACACAGCAGAGAATGAAGAGATTAGACTTTATTCATGAACAACTGATAAAGGAAGGACATTCAATTCAAACGTTTAAGGATGTTGAATCTGCCATGCACGAATACTTCCTCGTTTATGGGAAAAAACTAGACCCAATACCTAGACCAACAATGAGTCAGTTTTATACACCGTCAGAGGCTCAGAAAGACCGCGAGGTCACATTTGTGATTATGGGGTTGACTGCTGTATTGATTTTCAGCTATACCATGCATTTAGACAAATGATATGATATGTGTATAATCATGAATCTATGCAAATATACACTCATGGGGAAATCGATTCAATGTCAGAAGCCATCGGTGGGTGTTTACTGTGGCACTCACGCTTATAACATCAGAAAGGGGTTTAAAAATTACGTTTGTTCTGTATGTGGGATTGGAGTCAAATGTAGTTACAGTTTATGTAATAGTCACGGTGCTGATAAGGTCAGGAAGCAGATTATTTATGCTAGGAAGAGAGATTACATCAATGAGAGGAATAGGTTGGGGAGAATACGTATAACCATTTAGACAAATGAATCATTTTGTATATACAATTCAACCACAATGGTTTTTGTCAGAAAGTTGAAGGCTATGGCAAAGCAACGTGGTCTACGTGGATATTCTCGAATGAGAAAAGCTGAATTGTTTACCTTACTCGGTTTGGAATACAACTCCCAGACTGTTAGAGAACTCAAAGTTCGAGCGAGAAACAGTGGGTTGAGAGGTTATTCTCGAATGAGAAGAGATGAATTGATCGCTTTACTGGAACAAAAAGAATTAATATTTGTACCCACATCCACCGGCGTTGGTAAATATCTAAGAGGTTGGAAGATGGATATTAATTCCAACATGGATGTTAACGATATTAAGCCCATCATATCGAGTAAAATTAACGAGGAATTAGATGATTTACATAGTATAAAATACCAGCTGACGATTAAAATGACATTGAGTAAAAGTAACACAGACGATAGCACCGAATATACCGAACCATATTTCCGTAGCAATCAAGAAGTTTTAACCGAATCCGATGCTATAAACACATCATTAGATACATCAATTCAGAGAATACAGGAAACTTTAGAATGCTGGACTAATAGAGGTTCGGGTTGGGGAGTGGATAAAATCGATAGTTTATATTTAGATATAGCAAATTATATGCCCTTCAAAGGTGGATCTTATATAGATTTACCCCCGTATTATAAGAAGAAAAAAGCCATAATTAACGTAAAAAATAAATCCGATGACTGTTTAAGAATGATGATAAGATCTGCATTGTTCCCCGTAGACAAGCATCCAGATAGACCTTCTAGCTATCCCAAAAACGATGGACTCAACTTCGATGGTATAGACGAACCTACACCAATATCACAAATTGATAAGGTGGAAAAGCAAAATAATTTAGCTATAAATGTTTTCGGACATTCTTCTGAAGGAATTGTTGTACACAGGATAAGCTCCGCTCTGGAAAATATTCCCAGAATCAATTCATTTCTGATCGAAAAAGATGGTAAATATCATTATACGTGGATAAAGAGTTTAAACAGGCTACTATACGATCAAACAAAACATAAAGAAAAGAAATATTTCTGTGAAAGATGCCTACATCGGTACAGCAGACAAGATCTATTAGAAGCGCATAAAGAAGACTGTAGAGGTGTTGGACAGAATGCTATCAGGATCGATATGCCTAAAGAGGGAAAAAATATATTAAAATTTGAACATTATTGTAATCAAATGCCAGTACCGTACGTAATTTACGCCGACTTCGAAGCGCTTATCAAACCCATAGAAAATACTGAACACAATAATCAAGATAGTAGTTTTACGTACAAAACTCAAGAACATATTCCTTGTGGGTTTGGATATATAGTTGTAAGGTATGATGGGAAAACAAACACTCCTGTGATTTACAGAGGTCCCGATGCAGCGGGAAAGTTCCTAGAATATCTACAAAATGAAGAGAGAATAATCAGGGAAAAATTATCGTGTAAGATACCCATGCGTATGACGAGGGATGATTGGAGTACCCATAAGAAGTCAACGAGTTGTCACGTTTGTAATAAACCCCTGGATGGGGATTCCGTAAGAGATCATTGTCACGTCACGGGTAATTATCGGGGAGCCGCTCATAACGAGTGTAACTTGAAACTAAAAATGAACTCTCAAACAATACCCATCCCCGTTGTGTTTCATAACCTTAGGGGATACGATTCACATCTCATTATGCAAGCTATCTCAAAGACCGACGGCGGTTTAACATGCATTCCTAATAATATGGAAAAATACATATCGTTCTCGTGTAATGGGCTTAGATTCATAGACTCCGTACAATTTCTGTTATCTTCCTTGGACAATTTAGCTAATGCGAACAATCCCGATGACTTCACGATAACAAATAAATATACCGATAAGATAACTCGTCATTTGTTGCTGAGAAAAGGTGTATATCCTTACGAATATATGGATGGTTGGTCTAGATTCGAAGAAACTGAATTACCACCCCTCGAATCATTCTATAGTAACTTAACAGAATCTAGAATAACAGATGCTGATTATGAACACGCTCTGACGGTCTGGGATAAATTAGGTTGTAAGAATTTAGGCGATTATCACGATCTGTACTTAAAAACTGATGTACTGTTACTAGCCGATATATTCGAGATATTTAGAAAGACATGTTTCAAACAATACGGCTTGGACCCGGCATGGTACTATTCCAGTCCAGGACTATCGTGGGATGCATTGTTGAAGAAGACCGGCGTAGAACTAAAACTACTCACAGATTACGATATGCACTTGTTTATTGAGAAAGGATTAAGAGGTGGTATATCGATGACAGCTAAAAGGTATTCTAAGGCTAATAATAAATTAGTGGAAGGATACGATCCCAGTAAACCCAACACACACATATTATATCTCGACGCCAACAATTTGTACGGATGGGCTATGAGTCAACCTTTACCCATGGGTGGTTTTGAATGGGTCGATGATATCCATAATATCGAAGCGAATAAAGGGTACATACTAGAAGTTGACTTGGAATATCCAAGTTCGTTACATAAAGATCATAACAGTTATCCGCTAGCTCCCGAAAGATTAATGGTTAATAAAGATTGGATGTCGGAATATCAACGCTCCTTGATGGGTAATAGTAGGTTAGCTAACGTAGAAAAACTCATACCAAATTTGATGGATAAAACAAAATATATAGTTCACTACAGAAATCTCCAGTTGTATCTATCGTTAGGTATGAAACTTAAGAAAATACACAGAGTTCTAAAGTTTGATCAAAGCCCTTGGATGGAGCCCTATATAAGGTTGAACACAGATTTAAGAAAGATAGCTACCAGCGATTTCGAAAAGGATCTGTATAAGCTCATGAATAACTCGGTATTTGGTAAAACTATGGAGAATCTAAGGAAGCGTGTTGATGTTAAATTAGTCAGATCTAATGAGGAAGAAAGACTCAGGAAACTTATAGCCAGTCCGGCTTTTAACAGAAGCAAGATATTCGATAATGACTTAGCCGCGTTGCATATGCAGAAGAGTAATATAAAATTTAACAGACCGGTGTACGTTGGTATGAGTATTCTGGACTTGTCAAAACACTTAATGTATGACTTTTATTACAACGAACTTAAGAAGCAATACAGCGATAGATGTGAGGTGTTATATACCGACACAGATTCTTTGTTGTTGGAAATACAAACCGAGGATGTGTATAAAGATATGGCAGAAAAAATAGATATGTACGACACGAGCGATTACCCAAAAGATAATCCACTGCACAGCGTTGTAAATAAAAAGGTGTTAGGTAAGATGAAGGATGAATGTGCTGGGACCCCTATAGTGGAGTATGTGGGATTAAGACCTAAGATGTATTCTATAAAGAAGTCTGATAATGGAGAGATAAGAAAAGCTAAGGGTGTTAAGAAGTATGTTGTAAAAAAGCATATCAAACACGAACAGTATAAAGAATCATTATTTAACGGTAGAAAGTTCAAACATGAGATGAACTCTTTAAGAAGTTACAATCATAGGATATATGGATTAAGAATGAACAAGACATCATTATCCCCCTCAGATACAAAGAGATGGATTGATAATGATGGTGTAAATACCTATGCTTATGGTTATGGTGGTAATACTGTACCGTCGGGAACTATGAACAACTCTTCTCATACAAATGCCCTACCCGGTCCATCTTGAAGATAATAAAGAATAGGCTCTCCTTCTTTCATAACCAATCGACTAATGTTATACATCTTAAGGGACCATATGGGATCGGTTGCGCGACGTAGGCCTCCTTCGAGTTCACCGGCCTGGTATAAATATCTTACCCTTACTCTATCCGGAAGTTTTCGTTCTTTACCTCTCCTCGGTGCTGAAGATTTGGAAGTCACGGATTTCATTTTAATAGCATCGGATGGTTTCTTCCCTATTAATCTCGTTACTTCATTATTCAGCGCTGATACAACGACTGATAATCGTGTCACCCATTCGGTTGATCTCAATCGCTCGGATTTCATTTCGATCCCATACTGATAGCCAAACAAACGTTCCGCTAATGTCCTGTTAAATCTTTCGACGATAGCTTGACTGCGGTGGGCCTCTCTTTCACCACGGACGATTTTGACATCGTTCTTTGTTAACAGTTTTGTTACCGATCCCATAAACTCACGACCGGGATCTACTTGAAATAGCTTAGGCCATTTTAGCGGTCCGCGTTTATATATGCGACTCAGTGCATTAGCTACCTCTGTTGATTCTTTCGATGTTAATGGCTCAGCCTCTTTGTATCGACTAGCCACATCCACTACTGTTAAAGCGTATTTATACGTTTTGCGTTTTACCTTATCGTGGGTAAGAAACAAGAGGTCAGCCTGATGAACTTCATTCGTTGTAAAAATATCAAACTTCTTCCTCGGTATATAACGCGGTGCTGGTAAATATATTTGCCACATCGCTTGTTTCTTTAACCAATCCTTGGCCACATCTTTAGATACCTTAGCCGCGGTGGCTAATTTTTTTATTGCTCCTACACCTTTCCAATATCCTTGTGGGCTATAGTAAATTTTATCCATTATTAATTAATATTGATATTTCGTTTAATACAAATCCAGCTACAGTGGAAGTGAGCCAGAACCCTTATTACCTATAAAAATTTATATCATTGGCCCCAGGTGGTGGTGAACTGGAGCCAATTTAACTTAATCTCATGACTATCATTAAATCACATAATTCATTTTGACATAAAAAAATCCATCTGTAGTAGCAGTATAGGTATATAAATCCAGCTACAGTGGAAGTGGTCCAGAACCCCCATTACCTATACTACTAAATCAGATCTTAGTTTTCGCTACCGCTAAACAAAGATCTGAGTACATCCCATTACGGGTCACGTCAGAACGACCTTTCGCGAATTTTGACCGACCAATGAAATAACTGACAAGAAATCGACATTGGCCAATCAGAAGGCAGCTTTCTCGAGCTTTACGATACTAGTTTCAAACTGGCGACTTCGCTCGGAAAAAACATATTTTGACGTATTCTCGATTAAAAATATTAAAACTGATAAGAACTTTCTGGAATGGCTTATAGATGGTCAACATTGTATGGATATAATCATAAAACCCGTAACTGTCGTTCGGAATTCCCCGTGTTAAATATATCGTGGTTGTATGATTAAAAAACAAATTCAGACTGTCACTTTCATGATCTGGTAAGCGAGCTCTGATTGGTTGGATAAAAGGTCGTTCTGACGAGACCCGTAACGGGATGTCCTCAGATCTTTGTTTAGCGATAGCGAGAACAAAAATCTGATTTTAATTAGATTGGTTTAAGTACGACAGACTTGAATCGATTCCGGTTTCGGTGTTTCAATCAGTAAGTCACATTGTGAACAAAACTGTCGTGAGAAAACGTGTATAATATGTCTTCTTTGAGAGGCATTTAGAAGTTGGGATACTTAGATATACAGATGAACAACTTCATTACAACTAGGAGCGACGTTTCGATGTAGGTTCTAACACCGTCAAGCAAGTGGTGAACAGTGTATGGCTGACAAACCTATATACAGGAATGAGGCAGTGTTTAGACAGCTGAGTAGAATAGGATTTGGTTACACTGGAGTGGAGAAGCCTGCTATATACACAATGCAGCTGATAGAAGAACGAAGAAGAAGAAAAATATTTTATTTACGTGTCACATATTGCACAATACGATAAATCACATAAAAAGCAAACAGTGCAATATCCGGCCACAGGGCCTATGAGACACAAACATTCACTATTTGCATTTCTTTAACATTTTAAAATCATTTGAGCAATATAAACTGCTGAAAACAGCCGATATGGGCTTAACATTATACTAACAAATTTATCACAGACGCTTATTAGATAATATACTTCTCTCATACACACAGCGCTGAACGCTTATTCTACATCCTCGCACAGCGCTGAACGCTTATTGGATAATATACATCTTTCTCTCACACAACGCCAAAACCTTACTGGGTAATTTACAACTTCCTCATGCACAGCGCTGAACGCTTATTGGACATTTTACTATAATTTCCTCTCACTTATTGATTGTTATATACATCTTCCATACACCCAGTGCAAAACGCTTCGAACTCGTGTTATGCTATGATGATTAGCGCAGTTCTCAATGCATACACTGTATACAATAAAAAACGTTGAGAGTTTCAATTTTATTTACTTGGTTACCTACGTGTCACCCTACCCCGACAGCTGCTCATTAACTATCAACCACTGACTTGTGAATTATATACAGACCATCGTGATATATATCCCGGACGGGACGGGACTCAACCCAAAAAAGTACGAGAATCTGTACTTTACTAAGAAAGTGTTATCCCAAATATAACATCGGTTACATTTGACCACTCTCTAAATGGCATTGTGTATACGTGATATATACTGACGGAAGAAAGTAACTGCGCTTCATATAAAGCTCAATAAACTTCTTTTTTTCTGAAATTAGATAATGCATCTTTCAATACATATTCATGAAGACATATCCTCGACTTTAAGGTTGTGCTTTTGCACGTGAATGTTAACATATTCGGTTGGTGCATCTACGGAATCGTACTAAACTGTTACATTAACAGCTCGGATAATTCCTTGGTTGAGACCAAGTCACCGCCAGGCAAACCTAGCTTGGTGCAGACATCTGAGGTTCAGGAGACAAGACTGGGACAGTATATTGTTCACAGATGAGTTCAGGTTTTAATTGGGCAGCTCTGTTGGTCGCGCAAGGATCTACAGACGCCCAGCTACGTTTCAGCGACGCTTGCGTTACTCAGCGTCGTCAGTTTGAAATGGTGTGAAATGCCATAGGTTCATTTTTTAGGCTGAAAGGGAGGCGAATCTATTCAAAACACCATCGGGTGCATGTTTTGAAGGCCAACTTGTGTTTTGTATCTGGATGGCCAGGTATTTGCCAAAAGCCACTAGCACAATCAAGGACACTAAATAATGTCAGCATGGCTGTCGCCTATATATGGCATCAACGACATCTTCAAAACGTGTGAGAGGGGAAAATATAGGCTTTGTAACTGCATTGAGGCGTGTATAATCTACGGCAAAGCGGTAAGAGCTATCCTGTTTTTAACAGAAGAGTGCCATTCAGAACAATATTATTGGCTTCTAACATTTCCTGCACCTGTCGACCGCCTCCGTGGTCTTGTGGTAGAGCGTCCGCCCGGAGAGCGGAAGGTCCGGGGTTCGATCCCCGACCGCGTCATACCAAAAGACGTTAAAAGATTGTACTTGTTGTTACCCTGTCTGGCGCTCGGCATTAAGGGGCTAAAACAAGGACTAGTCGGCTCGGAGTCAGTATACTGTGTCTGAGTGGTGTATTCATGTTAAACTGCGGCATGGTATCTCAGTGAGCTAGCACTATAAATCGGCATCAGTCCGGACTAGTACAAGCAGCCACACATACACACACACGTACATGCACGTCGCTATATAAGTGCAATAATCTTGGACGCGACGTTAAACCCCATTTCACCTCACCTCCTGCACCTGTCTGGAACATTATTACCTAATGGCTGCGTTTTGCTAATAAAAAGGGAGTCTAATGGGTCTGGCATCACCTGTTCCTATTTTGTGATGATGTAAATGAATGTATCCTAATCCTGACCAATCTGAGGCAAAAACTGATCTTTGTTATTAGAGAAATGCACTTTACTGTATACTTGTACTTTCAATCTTGTCACTATTTTTAAAACTCTTTTAGGACAAAAGTTACACGACGTTCAGGGGTATTGTCATGTGCAAACCACTTTAATAGGTTCCTTTAAAACTTCATTTATCTAAAATAGCTAATTGTTAAAATATGCTTCCAAAGTGCACAGAAATTCTATCTCCTTTTTATATATAATGTATACAGGAAACATTAAGCGTATGCCCTCTAACTATAAGACCCCTCCGGGCAGACCCTTAATCCCTAGTGCTATCTGACCCGTGAAGATTCCGGGGTAGAATAGGTCTTCAGCAACCCATGCTTGCCGTAAAAGGTATAGCTGGAATATTGCTGAGTGCGGCGTTAAACAACAAACCAACCAACCAACCTAGTGCTATCTATAAATGTCAGTTAACACCTCCTTATATCGCTGGATCTTATGTGTGGTCTTTTGTTATATAAAAATACTTTATTATACTGCTATTTCCATTGTTCTGTTTTAAAATCACCTACATCTATACAGTTATTATATTTTAGTGGACAGTGAGAAAATTGTAACATTCTTTCCATAGGTCGAATTTGAAATGTGCCATAAAAAAAATCTCAACTCTCTTTTATGAAAAAAAAAAATTCAGCCCCTAAAACTGAAGAAGAAAAAGCATGACTCCACAAAAAAAAACCCCAAAGAAATCAATACACGGCTGATAAACTACAATGGCTGCAAGAGGTGGAAGGAAGTGTGAGAGGCCTGCGTGATGGAGCAGGGGAACTCTTCCAAGTTGACCGCCTGAGGAAACAGCCTGAAGAAACAGGAAACAGCCTTAGGAAATAGCCTGAGGAAACAGGAAACAGCCTGAGGAAACAGGAACAGTCTGAGGAAACAGTCTGAGGAAACAGGAAACAGCCTGAGAAAACAGGAAACAGCCTGAGGAAACAGGAAACAGCCTGAGTGAGTGAGTGAGTTAATATTTAAAGTCACATCGGCACTATTTCAGCCATTTCAGTCGTGACTTGAACAAGTTAAACATTTATATTATATATAAAAACCTGTCGCCGAAGGACAGTACAACAACTAGCAATATATCACAGATTATTATTTTAAAAACTAGTTATAGAGCAATAAAATGATTAAATTATATCAGACACAGTATAAAAACGGGCTGTAGATCGCCAGCAACCAAAGTTTGGCCACCACCGCGCTAAATTTAACATTTGAAACCTCACGCTGCGCGTTCGGTTCCAAATTCAATTTAGCGGGGTTAAATCTACAGGTAACCTAGCTCTACATTGAAAACACAGTATGTTTATCTCCTAAATGAATGAAATGTTGCTCTTTTTGAAACAATGTAGGTTCATGATAAAAATTTAGCTTATATATATCTAGCGGGAAAACTAAAAAGTTGCCGTTTCCACATGTATCTAAATGTTCGCTGAGTGGAATCGTGCGGTTGTGTGGCTGCTTTATTTGTGAACGGTGAAGATTCATTCTTCTTTTTAATTTAAGTTCTGTCTTTCCGATATACTTTTCATTGCATCCACTACAAACAATCAAGTAAATAACATTTCTAGTATCACAAGTCATATTTTGTTTTTCAGTAAATTTAGTGTCCTTTGTAATTTGGACTGAACAGCCTTCAATTATATTGCTGCAAGTTAGGCAACGTTTGTTACCGCACTTAGAAACCTGTGGAGTGATGACAACAGTATCAAATTTAGAACTTGTCAAAATCTTTCTAAGAATTTTGGGTTGTCTTTGGCTGTTGATAATTTTGTATTTGCTCAATATCTTCTCCATTTTAATACTTTGATTCAAAATAGGCAGGTATCGTTGAACCACCGATAATGTGTATTTCATGATTAGGGTTAAAGGTAGAAACTAGAATTAAATTATTCCCCATATTGTTTTCTTCAGACGTTTCTCTCAGTTTTAGTTCTCAATACTAAGCGCCTTCTGTATGCTATCTTCAATTAGCTTATATGTAATATAACGTTAGCGAATATATCAACAAGTTTCTTACTAATGCGAACACGACACGAAACCTCGTATCGTAGACAAAACGACATTGAGAAATCTACCCAAATACACAGAGCGTCTACCACACACGATAATTACTAATCTTTTCAAATACTTTCCTATTTCCTATTAATAGAAATAAATCACACAATCATGGAATAGAGAACATAAATTCCCTGTGTGTTTCTCTGCCCACGGAAAACAATTTGTTCATCTTCTAAAACATCAATACATTTCCAGTCACCTACTCAGATGTGTATTTAAAATGTCAGAATAAATCTTGCATGGAACGCCCGAGACGTGCATCACTTCGGGCTTTCCTCGTCCATTCCGCTGACACGCCGTGATGTAACTGGAATAAGCCCAACTCACTCACTCACTCACAGGACAGTGCCGTTTTCTCTCTGTCCTGCCAGCATCCTTGTCAGCATTGCATAAGCTCTTAATGTCAACATTAATAGATCTATTTGTGTTAAATCTTCTTCTATGTCGGATGTGAGTAAATAACATCTAGATACCATGGCTATCATCGGCTGACAACTGCATTAATGCTTTACTAGGAATTTTTCATTTATAAATTGACGTTTATCGATTTTTGTAAGTCTTGAGAAAGGAAGTAGATGTGAAACATCCTTTATTTGTTAAATGTCAAGAAGCTGAACGCAAAGTGTCTGAAGTCACTTGATTCTAAAGGTTGCAGCTAATACCTCCACGACTGGGATCAAACTATGTATCATATACATTATTCCGTCCCGCCGTGAAGATCGGGGCAACAATTCAGGCGACTTAAGGGCTCAGTCACACATTCAGGATTTATACTGCCGTCAATGATAGGACCATTCCCGATTAAAATTTATCAAAAGTCTGATCAAGATTCTGTGATTCGTGGCGGGAAATTCACAATCAGCTATTGTCCCGATTCAGCCGTTTGCAGCCGAATTCGTTCCGATTCTCCCGTTTTCAATCCGAATCTGATCCAATTTGTATCTTCCGCATGGTAAAAAACGACCGAATCTGTCCCGACAGCGTCCCGATTCTCCCGAATGCGATCCGACAGAGATCCGAAAGTGACTGGACAGTGAACCGACAAAGACGGTTCGCATTCGGCAAGATCTGAACGCAATCGGGTCTCAATCGACAAGAAACGGCATGAACCATTCATGCTCGTTCGTCACGACAGCGTGCCGATCCACAGGACACCGTACAGACAACACGGGACATTGTTACGATTTTGATCCTATACAGCAGAATCTGTCACGACATAGTCACGATTGGTATCCAACCAGACAAAATCGTTCGGGTTTCCCGAATGTTACGGGACGCACCATACTGTCAGGAGTGCTTGGCCGACCTCTCGGGACCTTTCCTGATCCGTGGGACTCTGTGACGAACGAACACGACTGCGTTCAGACAATGTTAGGACATTACAGATCATTGAGGATTGTAATCCGACTTTTTCACTTTTCGTGTCGTCGCGCTGTCTGATCTCAAACGGGAGTCATAATCGGCACTGTGCGAACCTGGCCTAACGGATTCGTGGGGCCAAGCTGGATGACTTGGTGGATGCATGTCATCGTATCAATTGCACAGATCGATACTCATGTCATTCACTGGATTGTCTGATCTAGACTCGATTGTTTACAGACCGCCGTCATAACTGGAATATTGCTGAGGGCGCCACCTAACTGTAAGCATATACTCCGAAACGTTGTGTTCCTCATAATAAAGAAGTTGACATCTATAAATTCTCTTCCTTAACTAATAACTAACCTGTCATGAAATAATCAACGCTCTCGTGGTTGCCCCAACTGATAATTGGGAAATCAATCTATGTTATCCCATTCTCTGACATGCTCTGTATTCCAAGATGCACTGTACCAATAGTGAGGGAGTATGGTTTTACGCCGCTTTTAGCAATATTCCAGCAATATCACGGCGGGGGACACCAGAAATGGGCTTCACACATTGTACCCATGTCGGGAATCGAACCCGGGTCTTCGGCGTGACGAGCGAACGCTTTAACCACCAGGCTACCCGACCGCCCTACTGTACCAATACCAACTGAGGTATCCTCAGAGACAGGTCAAAGTCAGGAGACAAACGTAATCGATTCAGCAAGCCGTAGGGAGCACGCACACGCGCGCGCGCACACGCACACACACACACACACACACACACACACACACACACACACACACACACAAACACAAGCACGCACGCACGCACGCACACACACACACACACACACACACACACACACACACACACACACACACACACACACACACACACACACACACACACACACAGAGATTCTTCGTTTCCTTCAGATGACGTCCCGAAGATCCCAATGAAAATATATTCAATTACACTTGGTTGACACAAAGCAATAAAAACATAACATCAGCGTATCAAATATATATGCATACAGAAAGATAGATTTTCCACTAAAAGATATAAATCATATGAGATGGTGTTTGTACAGATATGAGGCGATTGTGTGTAAATATTGTTACAGTCCCCAATGGAAAAGATAACATATCTCTCCCTTCTTGCTTTTCGAAATCAGCCTGTGTTTGAACGTCAAGTTAATCAGTGAGAAATGAGAAACATTAATTTCTTTCAGCTATACTGGTTTGACAATATAAAAAAACCTGGCTGTCATAGTCGAAAGTATTTTTATTACAAAGCTTGCATTCTTTGCAAAGTTTATTGACATGGGCTTTCACACGAAGTTGCAAAGGATGTCGGTATGCCAAAAAGTAATTTATATCCATAGAGGCTGCTTTTAAATACCATTTTGAGCCATAAATTCACGCTTGAAATTGGATGAAGATCATAACTATTTAATCTTTGGTTGGTTTGTTGTTTAACGCCGCACTCAGCAATATACGAGCTATATAACGGCGGTCTGTAAATAATCGAGACTGGACCTGACATTCCAGTGATTAATATCATGTGTTATACGTCAGTAGTATCCCAACATATATGTAGACTCGGTGGTAGCAACGTGTGTATCAGCTAGTTTGCAATTCAAATGATCCTCCCTGCGTTTTGCTTCGTTGAACATAATTATTGCAATTTGGGGGGCATTATATGATAGGTGCCATCTTGATTGGGATACAATGACATGCATCAACCTGACCAGCGAGCCTGACCACCCAATCCCGTTAAACGCCTCTTACGACAAGCATAGTCGCCGTTTACGGCAAACATGGGTTGCTGATGACCTATTCTACCCCGGATCTTTAGGGGTCTTATATAATGGTATGACGATTCCAAGTCTATGGTCATAGGGTACGTATTGCAGTTTTATCATATGATTTAAAGGTATACATAAGGAGGAAATGCGATATTCTCCAGCATAAATAATGTGTTCATTTGTAATCTTATCCGGACCTGGGGATTTATTCCTGCTATTTGTACAAGGATTCCCAAGGTGTCTCTTAAGATGTACAGTATTTTTCAAATTCCCCGCCAGTCCCCAGAGGCTGTTTAAATATTTTACTGGTACCATACTAGTTATGTCTTCTTTAAATACGTCAATTTGTTTGAAAACGATAGGGTTTAGCTAAATCCGAAAAATAACCCAAATTACCCCATAATCTGCAAATATCTGAGGGTTTAGAGCCACTTTCATCTTTCTAGTTAAGTATATGTATATCAGCCACCCGCTCTCGTTGGTTATATCAGTTTCATGAGGAATGTACACCACGTTCAGCCGATCTTTAAATTTCCCTAAGGCAAACGTTGGGTGCTGGTAAATTTATTATGTAGATACTGAGTCGAAAGCCTTTTCAAAATCTATTACGACAGTGTTATTGTTATTGTTATACTAGTCCTGTGATCAGCAATACAGGTACTGATTTATTGATAGAAAGGGGGGGAGGGGGTGTGTGTCCTGTATGATTGTTTTCCCCTCTTTGATGTCCGCCAACTCCATCATACGGAAGAGCCGTATACACCACGTGATGAATGTTTTACGACTCCGCAGTTTCAGACACTTGTTTTGCTACTTTCAATAACTTCACGGTCGTCTCTTGTTTCCTGTGACATAAATAATTCCACATCTGGAAATGCTCGTATTTCTTGCAGACGGAGCACTCGGATTACCCCCAAGATCAATTAGAAAGGGACCAGCATGGTATTACTCATCTGCTAGTCAGAACCTGAACGACTGCTGGAATTAACCTATCATTTGCGATTTGACTGCGTCTCACTGCGTGTCTGTGTCCATCTGTTTTATCAGATTTCAACTTGAGGTTTTTCAATATGGTCATAGTTGCAATGAAGCTCTTGTTGGGTTGTATCACAGTGCATCTGTGTCTGGGTCATCGGCCCCCGTATCCCCCGCTGCGTCAAAGAGTAGTCTCATTTCATCTTGACAACGGAGCGTCCATGGCAGACTCTGGCTCCGTCGTCAGCCACGTCAGTAAAGTAAAGTGTACCCTGATGTGCTTTGAAAGTCCCTCCTGCATCTCTGTGTTCTACTGGAAGAGTGAGGGGAAGTGCAGAATTAATGTTGCACCACAAACACCAGCTGAACATCCTCGACAGGGCAATGTCAACAGACAGGACCCAAAGAGCAAGGTCAACAGACAGGATCCTCAGAGCAAGGTCAACAGACAGGATCCAAACAGCAAGGCCAACAGTCAGGATCGAAAGAGCAAGGTCGACAGACAGGATCCAAAGAGCAAGGTCAGCAGACAGGATCCAAAGAGCAAGGTCAACAGACAGGATCCAAAGAGCAAGGTCAACAGACAGGATTCAAAGAGCAATGTCCACTACGCAGTTCTACGAAACGTGAGTGACATCATAGTTGTAAAACAATAATGAATCTTCTAGGTCATGCATGGTTTAGTAAAATCAGCTTCCAATATAAGTAGTATAGGTAATGATGGTTCTGGACCACTTCCACAGCTTTGTCTCCACCCGGGAGCATGAGTTGCCCAATCGTCTGAGTCGGCGGTGTAAATTTGCTTCCCATTAATGTTGCAGGGGTAGTTCATTACGAAAAATGACAAGCTGTGGTTTGGTTTTTGAGGTTACATTTATTCAAGTATGAATCACTTCCTCAATCAATCACCCCTGGGTGACACCGGGGTGTGTCTGTAAGGTGAGGTGGTGAATTGGTGTTTAACGTCGCGTCCACGATTATTGCACTATAGCGACGTGCATGTACGTGTTTGTGTTTGTGTGGCTGCTTGTACTAGTCCGGACTGATGCCGATTTATAGTGCTAGCTCACTGAGATACCATGCCGCAGTTTAACATGAATACCCCACTCAGACACAATATACTGACTCCGAGCCGACCAGTCCTTGTTTTAGCCCCTTAATGCCGAGCGCCAGACAGGGAAACAACAAGTACCATCTTTTTCAATTCTTTATTTCAGTATAAAGGCCATAGGCCCACGTACAAATACTCATTGCAAAATACAGTATGAGGCAGATGACAGAGGGTATTAAGTGACAGTATTTCGATTGCAAGTGCTTCCAGTATATACTTAACACAATTAGTTACAATACTAGTGCGGTTACAAGATAATAGAGTATTATATTTAAATAAGGTAGGATTGGAAGAGTAATAAATAGGTAAATACTTATTTCTTAAATATCTGTAACATGGGCAGACAAGCATAAAATGAAACTCATCTTCAATTTCCTGTAAATTACAATATCTGCACTGCCTATTACCGTACTCTATACCGCATCTTCTACCTAAATTTACCATCAATGGCAACTCGCCAATTCTTAACAAACAAAACATACGTCTATAATGACGGCTTGTGATTTCACAGAGATACTTTTCAACTGTTAGCAATGACTTATATTCCTTATACATTGATAATTTACGTATTTCACAAACTTTACAATACCAGTCCTGTTGGTTACATTCTTTTAACCTTTGAATAAATGCATTAATAAAGAGGGTCTCATTACCAACTTCCTGCGAAATCCACACGTGGCCAAATCCATAACTGAATAATAGTCTTTTGACACAAGTTACCCATGTAGTGCGATTAACTTCATCTAAAGATTCCAGCATTAAATAACATTGCTTAGGGTATCTATAACTGGGTAAAGATAACAATTTCAACCAATATTTAATACATCTCTTGTGATAATCAATAAATAAGCCATATCTACCACATTCGCCAAGGGCAGCAACATTTGTAACATGACTTCCAATTCCAATAGTAAATTTACAGAATTTAATCTGAATTTTTTCAATTGCTGCAATTTTTGAATAGCCCCATATTTCTGAAGTGTATAATAATACAGGCTTAATTTGAATGTCAAATATTTTAAAAAGTATATGTACGGGTATGTTCTTCAAACAATGCTGTAATTTCTTAACGACGAACAGAGCCTTATTTGCCTTCTGAACAAGAGAGTTGATACCAGTCGTCCAACACAGCCGATTTGAAAATAACAAACCTAGATAATTATAATAGGTAGATACATTAACATTAACATCTCCAAACCTCCATTTCTCAGTACTCCTAAGTTTTCCACCATTTCTGAAAACTAAAATTTCAGTCTTACTATGGTTAACTTCTAAACCCCATTTAGTACAGAAAGATTTAAGGATATTAAGTTTTCGTTGGAGACCAACTACAGTATCATCAATTATGCACAAATCATCGGCATATAATAACAACAAAATGTCTAGAGATTCTTGACTCACAAATATTCCCCTCTCGCCGGAGGAGTGCAACATTGATTCTAATTCAACAATAAGCAAAGAGAACAATATAGGGCTAAGGGTGCAGCCTTGGCGTACACCACTTAGCGTTTCAAAGTAGCAAGTTGCTGTGCTATTTGATAACTTTACAGCCGATTTCACTTTTAAATACATATCTTTAATGACATAAAATAACTTTCCATGTATACCCTTATTTAACATGACATACCACAACAATTTTCTATTTACACAATCAAAGGCTTTTCTAAAATCAACAAATAAACAGTAAAATCTGCCATTAGCTTTAGATAAGTCTTTCTGTATTAGACTTTGCAACACA
Organism: Haliotis rufescens; assembly: GCF_023055435.1. Classification (NCBI taxonomy): domain Eukaryota; kingdom Metazoa; phylum Mollusca; class Gastropoda; order Lepetellida; family Haliotidae; genus Haliotis; species Haliotis rufescens. The sequence continues at coordinate 447,343 of NW_025964387.1, forward strand.
AATATATTATCAATGGTGCTGTATCCAGCCCTAAAACCTGCCTGAGACTCTGGTATCTTATCGTAAATGTCACAAAACATAGTAAGCCGTTTATTAAGAATAAAAGTAAATATTTTACCCAATACATCACTAAGTGTAATACCCCTATAATTGTTAACATCAAATTTGCTGCCTTTCTTATGAAGGGGAGTAAGTAAACCTCGAGCCCAATCCTCAGGAAAATTACCACTATGCAAAATAGCGTTATATAATATAACTAGACAAGGAAGAAGATTACCCTTGCAACACTTTATCATTTCTGGTAGAACTCCATCGGGACCAGCCGCCTTACCATCTTTCAAATGATTAATAGCATGTAAAATTTCTGGTTCAGTGATTTCACAATTCAAAATATCATTTAATTCTTCATCATTGCAGACAAAACAGTTAGATTCCTCGTGTTCATAAACAAAACTCTCAGCGGAAGCAAGATTATCATGATCAACATCATAATCAGTTATATTCAAAATATTTTTAAAGTAGGAGACCCATTCCGATGGAGCTATAAACTGAGTTGCATTACTGTTTTTTGATACAAGTCCCTTCACTTGGTTCCAGAAGATCTTAGGACTACAAGTATGAGACATTAAATCCTCAAGTAATCGCTCTTCAAAAATCAATTTCTTTTGTCTACACATATTTCGATACGCATTTCTTAACTGTCTAAACTGTTGTAAATAGTTCAGATCACCAGTTATTCTAAACATATTAAGAATACGATATTTCTCATGTTTCAACTCTTTACATTCGCTATCATGCCATCTTGCTCCTTAAAATGTACATATGTTTGAGCTTGTACCATCTTTTAGCGTCTTTTGGTATGACGCGGTCGGGGATCGAACCCCGGACCTTCCGCTCTCCGGGCGGACGCTCTACTACTAGACCACGGAGGCGGTCGGTGTGTCTATAAACCCACATCATATAGGATAATGTCATTCCTGAATTATATGTAGTCCATGTCTTGTCTGTGCAGAGTTATAAGCAGAGTGAATAAAACGTGTGCAAATGTTAGGAAAGAAAGCTGTAGTTAGATAATGTTAATCAGCTAGGAAGCTGAAAGCTATTGTATTGACTAGCTAGAGAGCTTGTGACAAAGGTACAGGAATAGACTAACCTGTCCACCCTTCAATAAAATGGACCAACCGCTTGGACTCTTAACCCAAGCATATACATTTTGTACTACAACTAATGAAGATATATACAACTACTTGAAATGAAAAAGCTAAAACTATATTCCTAAAAAACTATATATACAATATCCTGTTACATTAACGTGACAGAAACTGATGATCGTTGGTTCAAACGCCAGTTTTGTCCTGATCAGGGTTCATGCTTTGCCTGCACCATTCTCACAATCACCAAAGTGGTACACTTCCAGAACTTGCACCACTTCCGACTTCTTCCTAACCAAGCTGACATAACTGCAACACTGTTCAAAGCGGCGTTAAACCAAACCTTACTCAATTTGTCTTCAACTGAGGAGTGTTTGATACACAATCACAAATCAAGGGGAGAATCCTCATTCTCACTTTGGTCTGATAGATTGGTTCTATTTTAGTCATATCATCGCACTCTTTGTCTCCACCCGGATGCATCGGCGATCCACTCGTCTGAAGCGCCGTGTTACGACGTAAATTGTTATAAAAAGGTGAATTGTAATACTTGCAGTAAATTGTAATAATTTTGACGTAAATTGTAATAATAACGTAACTTGTAATAATATTTGACGTAAATTGTAATACGCAAATTGTAATAAAAATTGACGTAAATTGTAATAATCTCTACTTGCGGTAAAATGTAATAAATTCTTACGTAAATTGTAATAACCTTACTACCAAGTGTAGTGTCCAAGACGCCAATTGACTAGAAATGATCTTTGTCAGTTGAGCTTGCGTTTCACATGTACAATTCGAGAAATACTGTGTATGATGACAAACGTACAAAACTGTTAAGTTAGGGATGGTTGGTATAGGCTTTGTCGTACAATCGTTATTAAAGGGTGGTGTCAACATCGATAAATTTAAATGACTGAAAGATCCATCCTCGGGTTCAGAATGATGGGTTACACAACCGTATATTCGACAAATAACTTAATTTTGACATATTGTTCAATACTCTTATAAGGCTATTCAAGATGTTTTTTGCATGACTTGCTTCAACAGTACTTTGACCAGTCCGACACGACTGAACGAGTGATGACGAAGGGTACAAACACAGGCTGGTCAACCAGTGTGTCGATTTGCAGTGGAAACGCTATACTAGTTGATAAGGAGTGCATGATCCTTTTCTTGAAACAAACGAGGGAATTTAATCATATATATATACAATTCATTTTATTTTGACGAAGAATTCAAATACAACAAATGAGTTGACAGATCCCGTGCATACACAAATAACATCCGGTATCTTCGGATAACTCTTGTACAGTTTCAAAGAGTATACGAATTATCATAAATTTCTTGCAATCAATTGCTGAAATATATCTGCTTGTATCCAAATAGAAAGGAATTGAAAATGTATAATGAAAATATGTTTGTCACTAAAGTAAACTTTCTCAGGTCAAAGGTCAAAGAGAATATTTACGTTAGTGACAAAACCCTTATCATTATAGATTATCCATCCTTTCAATTTTGATCAAAACAGATATATTTCAGCAATAATTGATTGCAACAAATTTATTATACATTCTGATGCTCTTTGAAACTGAACAAGACATGCCCGAAGATACCGGATATTATTTGTGTATACTTTGAATTATGATTTCGTACCGTTATCATGATGGATTCTGTTTTTGATGTTGGGGCAAGGAGTTATTATCCAAGCAAAAGTTGTCAGTAAGTTGTTGTTAGTTCTTCATGACATATGAAAGGAATCCAGACAGTTACATTTATTAATTTATTTCATTAAATATACTTCTTCCTATGAAAGGAAATATTTTATGTTATATTAATGATCCATATGTTAATCATACATTGCTACAAATATTGCATAAGTTAACATGGTTTGCATTTATTTATTATTATTTCTTTATCTGTGAAAAGTTCACAGAGATCGAGAATACACAATATCTAATAGTATATGCAATGTAGGTAAAGCATATCCACGCCCCTCTTTTGATATTAATAAAAACATTGTATATAATGTTATGTATTAAGTATTCTCCTTTCCCATGCATGGGGAATCTATGCTGCATTTGCTGACGACTGTTTTTCCTTTGACATCTGTCACTCATTTGTTGTATTTGAATTCTTCGTCAAAATATAATGTATAAATACGATTGAACTGTCTCGTTTTTTTCAAGGAAACGGTCATGTGCTCCTTATCAAATTAAGTAAACCTCCAATGCAAATCGACATAATTTCAGGGTCCGGTTGCACAGAGCTCTCTTCGGTAACTCGTAACTCAATGGACTCCTAGCTAAGCTACTATTGGATGATAAATCAATTAACATATTTGTCGAATAGACGTACCCGAGGATGGATCTTTCAGTCATAAATTTGTGTACAGTTACTAGAGTATCATTCTAACAATACAGACATGACACAAGCTGCACGTAAAATAATTGATAAAAGTAGTCCTTGCGGGTTCACATACCCACATGTACATCGCCCAGGACATTGTCATTATTTGCTTTACATCCTCCGAGCAACGTTAAAAAATTGAAACTTGAAAAATAATAAATTGATATTATGTATATGAACATGTTTAAATCAGCTTGCACACAGACTACTGCAGAATGACACCATGTGTCATCCATTTGCAAGTGTAGTTTAGTTTAAACATTTTTTATTCACAGAACAAAATGAGAATTGTATTGGGGACAAGTTCTTGCAACTTAGTAAACCCCTCGCCGCATAAAATATGTACAAATATACAGTTGCAAAATAAATAAATTTGCTTCAGTCAGTTAAAGTCAGACTTTCCACATTTACACATCAATATATTAGTGTAAGTTTGTTATGTTATCATTATTCCATTGTGTATATTACTACCTACTTTACCAATTGAAATATGATTCCATTAGGTTAAATATGAACAATTATGATGAAAATCGTCAATAGGATATGTTACAATTAAGTACAAAAAACACAGAGTACTTCTCAAATAAATAAGAAAACTAAGTTCATTCTAGTAATTAATCCTCTTCTGGACAACCATAGAAATGAAATTCCAATGCGTTTATATATACATATAATTATACAACAATGTACAATAACGACCTCAATCCTTCCCCCACACCCATACTTAAATGACGATTGTACGATAAACCCTGTACCAACCCTGACAAGGATAGGTTCTAGTCATTTAACGCCTTTGACAATAAACTTATAAGGTTATTACAATTTACGTAAAAAGTTATTACATTTTACCGCAAGTAGAGATGATTACAATTTACGTCAATTTTTATTACAATTTGCGTATTACAATTTACGTCAAATTTTATTACAATTTACGTTGTTATTACAATTTACGTCAAAATTATTACAATTTGCTGCAAGTATTACAATTTACCTTTTTATTACAATTTGTTCATCTTGGAAGACTCGTCAAAAATCTTTCTTATGTATAATCTCTGAAACAATGTTTATGTTGCGGTTTTGAGTCAATTTTTAAGGTCACCTGCTATCATTGTGAGAATGAGAATCTTAACCCTGGTCCAGACGTGTCCGAGAAGATGTTAGAAGCTGCCGAGGAAAATTTCCAGGTAATGGCCAAAGATCAGGTGAGCTGACATTATTGTTGGGATGTACTTACAGCAATAGTTCGTTTCGTGGTGTTCCCTAAGAGAGAGGCTTTCATATCATGCAATACATGTAGTTCGTTTCGTGGTTTTCCCTAAGAGAGAAGCTTTCATATCATGCAATAGTTCGTTTCGTGGTGTTCCCAAAGAGAGAGGCTTTCATATCATGCAATAGTTCGTTTCGTGGTGTTCCCTAAGAGAGAGGCTTTAATATCATGCAATAGTTCGTTTCTTGGTGTTCCCTAAGAGAGAGGCTTTCATATCTTGCAATAGTTCGTTTCGTGGTGTTCCCTAAGAGCGAGGCTTTCATATCATGCAATAGTTCGTTTCGTGGTGCACCCTAAAAGCGAGGATTGCATCTCACAGCAATAGAATGATAAGTGGTGTACGATTGTAGTGTACGCTAAAAGCCAGGATTGCATTTCACAGCTATGGTTGGTGTACCCTTAGTGCGTCTCATAGCAAAACACCCATGGGGAAATAACTATAGGCCCTCAGCCACTCAAGCTAATCATAAGGACGATCCAATAAACAATTTCAATGATTATACACCGGGGTCAGGATGATCTAACAAACAATTACAATGATTAGATACTGGGGTCCGGGTGATCTAACAAACCATTACAATGATTAGACAAAGTGGTCCTGGTGATCTTACAAACAAGTACAATGATTATACACTGGGATCAGGTTGATCAAACAAACAATTTCAATGAGTATACACCGGGGTCCGGGTGATCTAACAAACAAGAACAATGATTAGACACAGGGGTCCGGGTAATCTAACAAACAAGAACAATGATTATACACCGGGGTCAGGTTGATCTAACAAACAAATACAAGGATTACACACTGGGGTCAGGTTGATCTAACAAACAAATACAATGGTTAGACACAGGGGTCCGGGTGATCTAACAAACAAGAATAATGATTATACACCGGGGTCAGGATTATCTAACAAACAAGAACAATGATTAGACACAGGGGTCCGGGTAATCTAACAAACAAGAACAATGATTATACACTTGGGTCAGGTTGATCTAACAAACAAGTACAATGATTATACACCGGGGTCCGGGTGATCTAACAAACAAGAACAATGATTAGACACAGGGGTCCGGGTAATCTAACAAACAAGAACAATGATTATACACTGGGGTCAGGTTGATCTAACAAACAAGTACAATGATTAGACACAGGGGTCCGGGTGATCTAACAAACAAGAACAATGATTATACACTGGGGTCGGGTGATCTAACAAACAAGTACAATGATAAGACACAGAGGTCCGGGTGATCTAACAAACAATTTCAATGATTAGATACTGGGGTCCGGGTGATCTAACAAACCATTACAATGATTAGACAAAGTGGTCCTGGTGATCTTACAAACAAGTACAATGATTATACACTGGGATCAGGTTGATCAAACAAACAATTTCAATGAGTATACACCGGGGTCCGGGTGATCTAACAAACAAGAACAATGATTAGACACAGGGGTCCGGGTAATCTAACAAACAAGTACAATGATAAGACACAGAGGTCCGGGTGATCTAACAAACAATTTCAATGATTAGACACTGGGGTCCGGGTAATCTAACAAACAAGTACAATGATTAGACACAGGGGTCCGGGTGATCTAACAAACAAGTACAAGGATTATACACCGGGGTCAGGATGATCTAACAAAAATATACAATGATTAGACACAGGGGTCCGGGTGATCTAACAAACAAGTACAAGGATTATACACCGGGGTCAGGATGATCTAACAAACAAGTACAATGATTAGACACAGGGGTCCGGGTAATCTAACAAACAAGTACAAGGATTGTACACCGGGGTCAGGATGATCTAACAAACAAATACAATGATTACACACTGGGGTCAGGTTGATCTAACAAACAATTTCAATGATTATACACAGGGGTCCGGGTGATCTAACAAACAAGTGCAATGATTATACACCGGGGTCAGGTTGATCTAACAAACAATTTCAACGATTAGACACTGGGGTCCGGGTGATCTAACAAACAAGTACATTGATTAGACCCAGGGGTCCGGGTAATCTAACAAACAAGTACAAGGATTATACACCGGGGTCAGGATGATCTAACAAACAAATACAAGGATTACACACTGGGGTCAGGTTGATCTAACAAACAAATACAATGATTACACACTGGGGTCAGGTTGATCTAACAAACAAGTACAATGATTATACACCGGGGTCAGGTTGATCTAACAAACAATTTCAATGATTAGACACTGGGGTCCGGGTAATCTAACAAACAAGTACAAGGAATATACACAGGGGTCCGGGTAATCTAACAAACAAGTACAAGGATTTTACACCGGGGTCAGGATGATCTAACAAACAAATACAGGGATTACACACTGGGGTCAGGATGATCTAACAAACAAATACAATGATTACACACTGGGGTCAGGTTGATCTAACAAACAAGTACAATGATTAGACACTGGGGTCCGGGTGATCTAACAAACAAGTACAATGGTTAGACACAGGGGTCAGGATGATCTAACAAACAAGTACAATGATTAGACACTGGGGTCCGGGTGATCTTACAAACAAGTACAATGATAAGACACTGGGGTCAGGATGATCTAACAAACAAATACAATGATAAGACACAGAGGTCAGGATGATCTAACAAACAATTTCAATGATTATACACAGGGGTCCGGGTGATCTAACAAACAAGTGCAATGATTATACACCGGGGTCAGGTTGATCTAACAAACAATTTCAACGATTAGACACTGGGGTCCGGGTGATCTAACAAACAAGTACATTGATTAGACCCAGGGGTCCGGGTAATCTAACAAACAAGTACAAGGATTATACACCGGGGTCAGGATGATCTAACAAACAAATACAAGGATTACACACTGGGGTCAGGTTGATCTAACAAACAAATACAATGATTACACACTGGGGTCAGGTTGATCTAACAAACAAGTACAATGATTATACACCGGGGTCAGGTTGATCTAACAAACAATTTCAATGATTAGACACTGGGGTCCGGGTAATCTAACAAACAAGTACAAGGAATATACACAGGGGTCCGGGTAATCTAACAAACAAGTACAAGGATTTTACACCGGGGTAAGGATGATCTAACAAACAAATACAGGGATTACACACTGGGGTCAGGATGATCTAACAAACAAATACAATGATTACACACTGGGGTCAGGTTGATCTAACAAACAAGTACAATGATTAGACACTGGGGTCCGGGTGATCTAACAAACAAGTACAATGGTTAGACACAGGGGTCAGGATGATCTAACAAACAAGTACAATGATTAGACACTGGGGTCCGGGTGATCTTACAAACAAGTACAATGATAAGACACTGGGGTCAGGATGATCTAACAAACAAATACAATGATAAGACACAGAGGTCAGGATGATCTAACAAACAAGTACAATGATTAGACACAGGGGTCCGGGTGATCTAACAAACAAGTACAATGATAAGACACTGGGGTCAGGATGATCCAACAAACAAATACAATGATAAGACACAGAGGTCCGGGTAATCTAACAAACAAGTACAATGATTATACACCGGGGTCAGGATGATCTAACAAACAAATACAATGATTACACACTGGGGTCCGGATGGCCAAACAAACAATTACAATGACTAGACACAGGGGTCCGGGTGGTCTAAAATCATTTGTAACGCACTGATTACTCTATTGTTGCAGGCTGATCACTATATCTACTTCAAGGAAATCGGTTTGTCGTTGATTCATCACACAGACAGGAAAGGCTGGCACGTAGCGTCTCATGTGTGTCTTCGTGCAAACGGTCTTCTGTTCGTCATTGACAGCCAGAAGAAACAGGATGCAGCAAAACGACTGGTCAAGTCATCAGGTGATAGTGTCACACATAAACGATAATACATTGTCGCTACAATCGCCTGCTAGATGTCGATGTATAAGGATGTGTATGACAAAGGCACAAATCCATGACCAGCAAAGTTTGATGATAACAACAACAACAACAACAACAACAAAAATAATAATATTAAGTCGGCCCAGGCTCAGTTTTTCAAGGAGAGGCTATCTGAACGACCACTGCATCGAGATTATGTGCAGTGTGTTGAGAAGATCAGCAATCCTGCAGAGTCCTTCGCTTGGATGAAGTCGCCTGGCCTGAAAAGTGAAACAGAAGGCTTTCTGTTTGCTGCTCAGGACCAGTCACTTCCCACTTGAAACCGTCAATGTGTGATTTTGCATCAAAATGTATATATGAAATGTAGATTATGTAATGAATTTAATGAGACTGTCCAACACATTGTCAGTGGATGCCCAGCTTTGGCACAAACACAGTATCTTAAAAGACATGATTGTGTAGCGCGATCATTTTATTACCGTCTTCGCTATGCTTGTGGTTCTGACACAGAGGTCCACCTATGGTACGACCTGGAATATGTAGAGGGCGTCATGGAAAATGATACATACAAAATCATTTGGAATAGGCCCATTAACAGCCTGAGACGTATCCAGGCCAACAGACCGGATCTTCTTTATAAATCCAATGAAATCATTTATATCATTGAATTTTCTGTCCCCTTTGACACTAATGTGATTGACAAGATTCAGGAAAAACATGGCAAATATGCGGACCTCGCTTTCGAAATGTCACGCTTGCAGCCCGACCAAGTTGTCCGACTCCCCATTGTTCTCGGTGCCTTAGGTTTGGTACCTCCCAATCTGTTGACTAACATTGGGTGAGTACCCGGGTTTGCTACCAGGAATACAGCCCTTCTGACAATCTGGGTAATGCAGAAGGCTGCAGGTTGGGGAATCTTCACATTCTCCGAAAAGTTCTGGGTGGGTTTGACTAGGCAGCGCTTCCTGGGAGAAGTCCCATTCGCTGTCTGGGCTGCGGGTTGACGGGGCAAGGGCCCTGAGCTGATGATGGGCCCTGAGCTGATGATGGGCCCTGAGCTGATGATGAGCCTAGCCAGCCTGACTGTGCCAGGATCTTTTTAACCCTCTTTGCTGCATTTTTTTTTTATCTGTAAATAATAATCATAATAATGATAATAATAATAATCGAGCGTAAAGGTGAGCGTTATGGCACCCGTCACACACATGCAAAGGCAAGTCAATTGTTCACCTGAGAAAAAAAACCATGGGAACATATGGTACAAGTCAAAACGGGGACTTGCATCGGACATAATTTCTGATGCGTCGAATTGCGTCCACATGTCTACCATACATCTCTTTGAAAGCTTTACTGAGGCCTTGAATGTTGTAACCTTGATCAAACAACTTCTTAGCAACAGTCGTATGGCGCTTTTTGAGAGAAGCGCTGTACCGTGGTTGGAATACACATTGCACATGTATCTTTCCCAACAGGGTCAGCAAACTTTGAGAAGCGCTGTACCGTTGTTGGACTACCCATTGCACGTGTATCTTTCCCAACAGGGTCAGCACAGTTTGAGAAGTGCTGTACCGTGGTTGGAATACACATTGCACATTTGTCTTTCCCAACAGGGTCAGCAAACTTTGAGAAGCGCTGTACCGTTGTTGGAATACCCATTGCACGTGTATCTTTCTCAACAGGGTCAGCACAGTTTGAGAAGTGCTGTACCGTTGTTGGAATACACATTGCACGTGTATCTTTCCCAACAGGGTCAGCACAGTTTGAGAAGTGCTGTACCGTGGTTGGAATACCCATTGCACGTGTATCTTTCACAACGGGGTCAGCACAGTTTGAGAAGTGCTGTACCGTGGTTGGAATACACATTGCCCGGTGTGTCTTTCACAACAGGGTCAGCACAGTTTGAGAAGCGCTGTACCATGGTTAGAATACCCATTGCACATGTATCTTTCACAACGGGGTCAGCACAGTTTGAGAAGTGCTGTACCGTGGTTAGAATACCCATTGCCCGGTGTGTCTTTCACAACAGGGTCAGCACAGTTTGAGAAGCGCTGTACCGTGGTTAGAATACCCATTGCCCGGTGTGTCTTTCCCTATAGTCCAGGCCCTTGGGCAGATGCGTCTACAAGCATCAATTTTGGCACGGGTGTAGACCAGAACATAATAAATCAATTTTTGGAGGGCGCCAAAGCCGGCGCTCATTGGGGCGGCCATATTGGCAAAATCCAAGATGGCCGCCAGTCCCTATTTCATTTTGTCTAAACTTCATAACCAAAAGTCATAGGATCCTGAATTAAGGCGCTCTTTGTAGGTTTATAACCTCAAGGATTCAAAATGTGAGCTTTGGTTTGATGTAGAAGTGCTTTTTTGCCAACTTAGTGGTCGAATTTTTTTTTAATTCAAATCATATATATTTTTTATGGTCATTTTACCTCACAGAAAACAAATGAGAACAACATAAAAACAAACAAAAAACATAACAAGGTGAGCTTTGTTTTGACATACCAAATATGCTTTGGCCAATTTAGTTGACAGACTATCCCCATGGGCATGCATTAGGGCAAAAACTTGCAGGTTCAGGCTTAATTTGGATGCAACACAGTAGTGTTATTTTCTGGTCTGCAAATGAGATTATGCACTGCCTGGTGGTTGATGGTTTATATTATTGAACACATAAAGGTCACATAAATTGTTCCTTGCATGTATTTTGTTCTTCTTCCAGAAACGCTGATATTGGTTTTCATGACTAATTGGGCATTACTCACACATAGGTGGCCGATATGGTTACTTGTCCACTGAATGTGATCATATTTTTCCGTCTTTGTAGGTGTGTTTAGCTGAATTGTCGAGAACAGTGGTGCTGGTGAAATAATAGTAAATTGTACCTGTGATATTGCGCCAACAATGTTTCAATTGGGAACTTTGCTGTCTTTGCCAGACAGATAAAAGTGGACAGTTGCAAACACCAAAGGAGGAAGGACTTTTAACTCTTAACAGAGACCTGACTGACTTTAAGAAAATCAATGCCGTTCCGTCTGGTATTACAGTCGCCTTTGATCAACTAAATGATGGATCAGGTATTGCAGCAACACTCCGATCTAATAATGCTAAGTATCACAAAACGTGTAGGAGCTACTGTAGTAGTTCTCGTGTGAAGAGGCTTCGTCAAAAACATGAGGACAGATCACAGAGTTCACCAAAAAAACTCACATCAGCGTGGACACCACGTTAAAAAGGCAGTGATGTCAAATGCTGTATTATTTGTGAGTTTCATCCAATTGCTACAGCGCAAATCGTAGCTCTTATTGAGGATTCAGACTCAGTATATAAGCTATCAGCACTTCGAGAGATGTACCGAAAACTGATGGAAGAACAAGGAAGTCCCTGCCACGATACCAGGCAGCCACATTGAACAAGCATATATTCTCACTCTACTTCCGGAATGGGCTGAGTTTTCACAGGGGAAGGAAATCTACATTTTTAATTGTACAAAGATTGCAGACCTGCTCGCCAAAGCTCATGAGTCCCAACTTGGTCAAGATGATGCCCTTTTACTGATTAGGGCAGCGGTGATTTTGCATAGGTGTTGTCTCCAGAAGCAGGAACCCTTCCATGGGTCTTTCTCCCCAGACTGCCTAACCTCTCCTGTACCAGACGAGCTTCATAGCTTCATCAATATCATCCTCCAAGGTACATCAATTCTGCACGAGCAAGGTAATATCGAAATTGATGAACGTGTACACGGGAGGGTAAAAATTACATGTACAATCTCACAACTGCTCATTTACAACACATGCAGTGGGACACATCACACAACCATACGGCATGGAAACGCGCATGAGACAACATTCCCCCTTTACCAAGGCCTAAAGATGCACGGATATGCACGACTTAAGAAACAGATCGAGAATGCCCACGAATTCGGCCTATCAGTGTCCTACAGCCGTGTTATGGAGGTAAAACAAGCTATTGCACTAGCAGTCTGCAAGTGCCATTCTGAGGATGAAATTGTTCTGCCAACTAATCTGCGATGCAATGTTTTTGTCACCTTTGATGTGGACAACCTGGATAGTTATAATAGAGGAAACTTTTCACAGGATGAATTTCATGTCACTGCTTGGAGTGCAACTAACCATCTATCTTGGGAAAACCAAGGAGTAGAGCGAGCTCCTATTCAACTGAACTTCTCTGATACATCTGTGCCCCAACTTCCAGAATCATATGCTATTGTACACTACAGTTGAGCTACACAGTACTCCCTTGTTTGTACCTAGAAGCATCAACAGCCAAATTCGACCATGTCATGATATGGTGCAGAGGGCCAAGACGAAGGACGAATCCTGGATGGCACATGTCACCACAGTGCTCCAGCAAGGCACTTGTCCAGTCATCACATGGTCAGGGTACAACTCTCGGCTCATGATTGAGGACTCTCTGACGCCTCAGGCAGTGATAGGGATTTTCCCTCACTTTCCAGACAAAGCAGCATCTTCATCCATGACAAAACATACAATGGAACTCACCATGCAAGTTACAGAGTTCCTGAATCCCGGTTAGACGGGTGTTCTGGGTGCAGATCAGCTCATTTATGCTATAGCAAAGCAAATACAATGGACATTTCCAGACATTTTAAGAGAAGATAAGTTGGTTATAAAAGAAAAGAGGACTACCTAAGCATGTTTGGGTTTGTAGGGATCCATAGCCAAGCTATCAGGCTATAGCAGGCTTTGAGGACTTCATAGCTGATCAGATATACTCGTATATTCACAAGAATCAGATTCATGCCATTTTCATTACATTTCAACGATCTATGATATCAATACTAGTATTCAGAGACCTAATTTTATAAATACGTGATTTTAATCTCAATAAAATCCTTCCATCTTTAAGAACAAAACATAAATTTGACCATTTGTTGACTCTCAGAGCTGATGTCCAATGCTTTTCTGCCTCCTATGTTTCATTATGCACACTGGGATTACAGAGGGTCAACTGTTTTGGGTGGGCTGAGGGTGTGTCTGGCGGGCCTTATGCAGAAGATGATTTGTCTGGCAATGGGTATTTTGTAAATAAGTAGAGTGTAATAGTTCATTTTATGTTGGTTCCATGTGATAACTCCAATGTTTAAGCCTTATGCAGAAGAAGATTTGTCTGGTGTGGCCCATTCTGTACTCTGTAATATGAACCTGTTCATTTCAACTTACCTTAATGTGGTACAATCGATATATATTCCAGCCCAATTGTACCCGTGTATACTTGAAGGGTCAACTTTTTGTGGGTGTCTGGCAGGCCTTTTGCAGAAGATGATTTGTCTGGCAATTTGTATTGTGCAATAAGTAGAGTGCAATTGTTCATTTTATGTTGGTTTTATGTGGTACCTCCAATGTTTAACCCAGCCCAAACTTTGGGACCCTCTCTGGGGGGTATGGCGGACCTTATGCAGAGGAAAATTTGTCAGGTATGGGCCGTTTTGTACTCAGTATCATGTACCTGTTCATCTAAACTTACTTTCATCTGGTACTTTGAATGTATACTCTAGTCAAATTTTACCAGAGTGTCCACTGAGTGCATTAAGGGTCAACATTTGGGGGTGTCTGGCGGGCCTTATGCAGCAGACGATTTGTCTGGCAATGGGTGTTTTATACTTAGTAGAGTGTAATAGTTCATTTTATGTTGATTCCATGTTGTACCTCCAATGTTTAACCTTGCCCAAATTTTGGGACCCTCTCTGGGGGTGTCTGACAGGCCTTATGCAGAGGAAGATTTGTCTGGTGTGGCCCATTCTGTACTCTGTGAGATGAACCAGTTCTTTTACACTTACTTTCGTGTTGTACCTCCAATGTTTGATCCAGCCCTTGAATGGTCCTTTCTATTTGGGGGCCAGGGGCCACACGCAGCAGGGGGTCCCCGGCAGACATCCATATATGAATATGTTGGGTTACACAGTAAATGTTCCTGTGTTCCGATATTGGTACCTTGTTCGTTTGACCAAAGTGCTCTGGGCTGCCGGTCTATACGTGAGGGAAATTTCCTTCTCTATGTCCAAGTATGTGATGAGCTCTGCCAATGGTTTCATGTGATGGACCACACAAACTATGTACAATGGCTTCGAATACATGTGCGGGATATGGTCCAGCTGTCAGAGAAACACCCGAACATGCTGAATTCGTCAAAGGGAACTTTGTCGTTCAAAAGTCACCACACAAGTTCAGCCTCATTGGAAAGGATCAGTCACATGAACAATCCAACAGGAGTCTACAGGCACATGGCGGAGCAGCGGGGCTCTATGAGAATCCTGAAGCATTTAGACTCTTCATGTTGGTAGGTCCAGACTGCCCGAGGTGTCTTGCAGAGTTTCAAGCTGTCCTAGACACACCAAAGTCTAGCACACTCATCATGAAGAAGCACATAGCTTGCAAGTTAAGTATAGGAAAGATGTCCTGTCATTTGTTGAGATTGTTGAGCAGCTAGGCAATCCCTTTACTACTGGTCAAGAACTTGTAGCACTCGGCACACAAGGCATTATGGAACAGGAAGTCGTTACATCTCTCTCTAGGGTTCATGAAGTTGGCGAAGACCTTCATGCACAATACGTTTCACAGACACTTGACAAGGTGAAAGTACCAGAGTCAAACACTATCGGACGTAATAAAATCCTGACATTCGCCAATCGTCCTGATCTGACCGAAAAAGGAAACAAAACAAGTGGTTTCCAGAAGAAAAATATGACTCTAATCACGACACTCTTCCTTTCACTATAATCACGACCAGATGTAAATATGGAAGAGTTTTTTCGTTTTGAAAATCAAAGGGAACCACAAGTTTGGCTGATCGTGGTTCACTTCGATTCGGCAAAAAATCTGATATTCTGGAATGCATCAAAGCGCCAATTGGTCGAGCACTTCCAGCCAAATTAGCCACAGTTGTTGTGCTGGACATGGCAGCTGTTGTTCATTGGTGCGGCCCACATCAGCGAAGACATTTGCTGAGTATGTTACACAACACATTGTGCCATTCCTGGAGTCTCAGATAACCGAAACAGTTGCACGTATAGATGCCATATGGGATAACTACCCAGAAAACAACCTCAAATCCCTCACACATCAGCGTCGTGGTACACACGAATCCCAAAGCATAACTGGAACAGTGGATTTCTCAAAAAACGAGGATAACAAAAAGGAGTTATTCTCTTTCCTCAGTTAGGAGCTTGTCAAGAAATATTTTGGGTGGGAGACTCCTTCTCAGTACCAAATTTGAGAGTGTTCTTTCAAATGGACCATGCGATGTATCAGCTCTCCAACCCTGTAACCACTCTGAAGCAGATACAAGGATATTCCTTCATCTGGCACATGCTGTAGCAGAGGGGCACCAAACAGCTTATGTCCGTACTGTTGATAGTGATGTGGTAGTTCTTGCCATACGCTTCTTCTCTACACTTGGTCTTTCAGAGCTGTGGAAGTGTTTCGGTAGCGGGAACAAAATTCGCGATATTCACATCCATGATATCTGTTCTCATCGTGGGCCTTCGAGGTCTCTGACATTGCCGCTTTTCCGTTCCATTACAGGGTGCGACACGACATCACAGCTCCTTGGGTGTGGCAAGAAAACTGCCTGGGCATCTTGGCAAAACACACCAGGACTTACTGAAACACTGGTGACACTAACCAATCAACCAGAACAGTTCAGTCTCGAGTCTCTTCACAAGCTGGAACGATTTGTGGTTATCATGTAAAGTAAGGGGTGTGGTTTGGCTAAGTCAACGAAGCCACACATCGTCTTTTTACAACTGAAAAAAACCTCTTGAGAATATACCACTCACTCAGGCCGCCTTGTTTGAACACATAAAAAGGGCACTGCTTCACGCAAGCTTTCACTGGAATCAAGCAGCCTCACTTCACAATGACATCCCGGACTTTCGTGAATGGGGGTGGCAAAAGGAAGACGGTGGTATCTGGTCACCATACTGGATAACTCCCGAGGATGCCAGTAAAGCATGTTCCTTCCTTTTGCATTGCAGTTGTGAAAGGTCTTGCACCAGAAACTGTAAATGCAGTAGAGCTGCACGGGGTTATGCAAATGTGAAGGTGGATGTGTGAACAATCACGATACCTCGATCAATTAGATTAAACCTTGCCACAGTGATGTTTAACTTACACTAGAAATATTTAGGCTTGTTAGGTTTTTTTAATTTCTTATTTCGTTCTCAGTTGTGAACTTTTTCTGTGAGGTAAAATGACCATAAAAAATATATTTGATTTGAATTAAATATGTTTTCAACTACTAAATTGGCCAAAACGCACTTCTATGTCAAACAAAGCTCACTTTTGGAATCCTTGAGGTCTAAAACCTGTAAAAGACCCTTAATTCATGATCCTATGACTCTTGGTATTGAAGTTAGGACAAAATCAAATAGGGACTGTCGGCCATCTTGGATTTTGCAAACATGGCTGCCCCAATGAGCGCCGGCTTTGGCGCGCTCCAAAAATGGATTTAGTATGTTCTTGTCTACATCTGTGCCAAATTTGATACTTGTAGACATATCGGCACAATATCCCCCAAAGGCCCTGGACTACAACAGGGTCAGCAAATTTTGAGAAGCGCTGTACCGTTGTTGGAATACCCACTGCACGGTGTATCTTTCCCAACAGGGTCAGCAAACTTTGAGAAGTGCTGTACCGTGGTTGGACTACCCATTGCACGGTGTATCTTTCACAACAGTATCTCGTTCCTAAAAGCAAACTAAGTACTTGTACTTCCCTACTTTACCATACTCGTAGCACTAAGATCCCTTTCCGGAACGATACAAGTCATAGACATCCAGTGAGTGAGTAAGTGAGTGAGTGAGTGAGTGAGTGAGTGATGCCGTTAATGCCGCCTCGAACATTATTCCAGTTATATCAAGGCGTGGTAGCGAAATATGGGAGCCTGAGGTAACGCGTATCTAGACGATTACCAATTTCGGTGAAACCTACGAGCACGGGTATCAAGGAGTACTCGATTTAATAGCATTGTATTTGGACATTTTGTTCAATAATAGGAAACATTAACGCATAATTTTAACAGAAACTTTAAGGATCAGAAGCTGTTATTTTCGTATACATGTATACCAATATTCCAACTGTTTATAATCGGGTCTGGACCATACAATCCAGTGATTGACATTATGGCATCAATCGACGCAATTGGGATATGATAACATTCATCAACCAATTCAGCGAGCCTGGCCACCCTTACATCTCAGATGCGACTATGCTTGCTGTAGTGAGTGAGTGAGTTGGGTTTAACGCCGCTTTTAACAGTATTCCAGTTATATCACGGCGTGTCAGCTTAATGTGGGAGGAAAGCCCGAAGTGATGCAGGTCTCAGACGTTTACCACTTCGGTGAAACCCACGAGCACGGGTATGGTGCTGACAAACCTAGAAACATAATTGGGGCGAACCGGGATTCGAACCCACAATCATAGGTTTCTGGCGTGCCTAAGGGACGCAACTTGCTTGCTGTAAGAGGCGTCTGTGCTTGTCGTAAGAGACGACTAACGGGATATGGTGGTCAGGCTCGCTGACATGGTTG
Organism: Haliotis rufescens; assembly: GCF_023055435.1. NCBI lineage: Eukaryota > Metazoa > Mollusca > Gastropoda > Lepetellida > Haliotidae > Haliotis > Haliotis rufescens. The sequence continues at coordinate 465,627 of NW_025964387.1, forward strand.
ATGTATGTCATCGATCCCAATTGCGTGAATCGATGCTCATGATGTCAATCAGTGGATTGTTTGGCCCAGACTCTATTATTTACAACTGGAAAATTTCTGAGTGCGGCGTTAAACAAAAAACCCAAAACAAAACAAAACAAATACATCTCAGATACTACATTACCATGTGAGCCGATGCTTAACATTTGTTAAATGAAAAGAGTGCTAATAATTAAGCTGGGATTTTTTGTTACATGAATCAGTAGTGAGGCGTATGGGAGCGTTCATCTCGAACCCCGCAAACGCTGCAATTAACTCATTTGTCATAACAAGTAACAAATAAATAATTCGGTGAACTATTTGTGTTCAATAATTGAATCCACATGTCTGCTGCTGGACTGCGAACAGGTCAATTGTGACGTGACTAGGAAGTAACGTGACACTATCACGTTATGATTCTATAGATTAGCTGCATTCTTCACCAAGTGATGATACTACACTGTACTCTGACACAAGCCAGCACAACATTCGGCTGTCAGGAACAGAAGCGGGGCGCTAGTTTTAGCTCACCTGACCGAAAGGCAAGTGCGCTTATGTCGTGGCGCGTTTTCCCTTGTCCGTCCGTCCGTCCGTCATTCCCTTTTACATTTTAAACACGTCATCTGAAACGTCAAAGTCCATGGAAATTTTGTGATCCCAGCTATTGTGTTTCTAAAATTTGCTCATCGAATTCTGACCAGGCTAATAATATGGCAGACATAATGGAATTTCATTTTGTCCATTATTCAGCCATTTCTGCATGTTATGATATGAAATACGATATGCATATGATTTGTATGAAGCTATGACATTTCCTACACCGACGTTTGTGGCTCTACTATTCCATATTTCTCTTCCAGGGCATGAATTGGTTTTCATTGGCGTATATGCCTACTTTGTAACATGGAGGTATGACGGTACTCAACGCACACATGTTAACTACACCTCGTGGGCACCGAGGGAACCTCATCTACCGTTCTTTGCCGCCCTGGGGAGATCCAGCGACTACTTGTGGGTGACTACAGGTCAACACGACAAAGCGAGTTATATTTGCGAAAGAAAGTGATCAATCAAAAGAACAGACGATATGCCGAAAATGATCAACTGATAAGGTTGCAGTTTTAACCGGAAACAATGTAACCTCAATTTGTAGGTCAAATGGTGACTGACTCGAATTAAGATAGATGAAAGCGAAAACTTTTTAAATTTGGACCTTTTGACCTATTTCCAATGTGAAAAAGGACACTTTTCTTTAAGTAGAATAGGCGTAAGTCTGAACTGAATTTCTCAGGTCAACATGGTTAACACATCGGACATTTCTTTCTAAGTAAATAAATGTTAATATAGTGAAGTTGACTGGTCTCTGTGTTATCAATAGGTAACTTGCTGGTGAACTTTCAAACACCTTGTGAAAGCAGCATGAAAGGGATTGATGTTTAGCGCCGTATTCAGTCATATTCCGTCTATAAGATGGCGGCTTGTAAATTATCTAGTCTGGACCAGACAAACCAGTGATTTTTATCGTTAACAACCAAAAAATACAATCAAAGATGTCACCAAACCAGAGGGGACTTGTGGAGATACGGGGTAGAATTGGTCTTCAGCAACCCATGCTTGCTGTAAGAGGCGTCTGTGCTTGTCGTAAGAGGCGACTAACGGGATCGGGTGGTCAGGCTCGCTGACTTGGTTGATGCATGTCATCGTATCCCAATTGCGTGGGTCGATGCTCAATCACTTCATTGTTTGGTCCAGACTCGATTATTTACATACCGCCGTCATATAGCTGGAACATTGTTAAGTACGGCGTTAAACAACAAACAAACAACCAAACAAACAAACAAACCAAGCCTGATCGAATGATTCTGTTGAACATTACTTGGCTTTTAGCAACATTTCAGCAAATGTCATGGCGGTTTACACCATGAATCGGCTTCACATTGTACCCATTTGGGGATTGAACACGAACTCGGCGTGATGAGTGAACGCTTTATCCACTAGCCTACACTACCGTCCCGGGTTTGCTTCTAGAATTATTTTAGTCGTATCATGTGAGCAGGAAAGTTTTAAAATTAGACTCTAAAGCGTCAATAGCAACAAAACCATAAGTTCAGTCACTGAGTGAGTATGGTTTTACGCCACTTTTAGCACTATTCCAGCAATATCACGGCGGGGGACACCAGAAATTGGCTTCACATAATGTACCCATATCGGGAATCGAACCCAGGACTTCGGCGTGACAAGAAACAAGGCTACTCGACCGCCCCACCATATGTTGAGTATTTAATACCTCAGTTTCGCGCGCCGTTGCTTGACCACGATAACACGAAGACTTACTTTCCAATATATTCCTCGTGAAATATCATAAATACACACTGTTAATGTATTCTGGGCATCATGAGGGAAGAGTGTGTGGATGATGGATGCAGATGCATATCTAAAATATATAAAATAGCAAATGATAAACTTGAACTTTCAACATGGCGTCGCAGACATGAGTGCCATGACGCCATCAAGCTAATAATTTTTTAACAACAAGTACAGCTTGGTGATGAGTTATGCTGCTTTACTTCCCGGTGTAAAAAAAATATTTTCCCGATATAAAAAAAATATTTAAAAATGTTTAGGAATACCAAATCAGCATATAAAAACAGAACATGAGCTGATTGACAAGTTCAGCACACCTACCCACAAAAGAAAATGTCCACTCAACATTGACTTAATACAATGATGACTTCTTCATGAAACCCATACCCAAAATGCAAAGTGTCAAATCTTTAAAAGTAATACTAAATGCTGAATACTGTCAGTTTCATAGACTCTACACACTTGTATCTCACAAATGCTAGGTATACAATGCTACCATAATATACTTCTAGAAACAGAATGGTCAGTCCTGGTCAACAGACATGCAATGTTATTTTCAAAATCACACATGGGATGACAAATCCAAGATTCCCTCTTCATATACTCAACAACAAAAGTTCCTGTGACACCAATATTTTAGCGTATTTTTCAAACAAGTAATGTTTGGTTTTCAATATTGTATGGAATCAAGTCACAAAAAACGCAACTGCTACAGAAAAGCATGCATTCAATGGAAAAGATGACTTTTATGCAAGCCCCATGCATTTCACTACCCAAGAATGGGTATAAAAACATGTGCGTTAACGGGATTCCATATACATTGTTGAACATCGTGCTGACAGCAACCACTCAGAAAAACAACAAAATTACGCAATTATTCAACATTACGCCTGTCCGAAAATGAGCGTCTGCGAGCCATTGGTATGCTTGAAGCGGGATCAAGTCAACGTGATGTTGCAAGACAATTTAACGTCCACAGAAACACCATTTGGTGTTAATGGCAACGTTGGCAACAGACGAATGCAGTCCATCCTCGGAGTGGCAGGCCACGCGTAACCAATAATCGACAAGACAACTGGATTCGAACAACACACCTACGAAATCGATTCCAGCCAGCAACAGTGACTGCAAGAAGCATCCCTGGCCTTTGACGAATATCTTCACAAACCGTACGTCACCGCCTCAGATGTGCAGGGATTGTCGCCAGAAGACCCACCGCCGTCCCATTTTGACAGGAAACCACCGTCAAGCACGTCTACAGTGGTGCAAACCGTGTCTACGCTGGACGGCAATGCAGTGGGGACAAGTTCTATTCACTGACGAGTCTCGTTTTCATCTCAGCCACCGAGATGGACGGATTCGAGTGTACCGACGTCGAGGTGAACGTTACGTCATTCATTGTGTCATGAAAGAAGATGGGTTCGGGGGCGGCAGCGTTATGGTATGGGGTGGGATTACAAGCAAGAAAGAGGACCCGTTTGATAGTGGTAGAGGGAAATCTCAATGGACAGCGCTACCGCGACGAGATCATCGGCCCTGTTGTTCTACCGTTTTTGCGTCGACCATTGTCAGTGACATTTGATTTTGAGCACCTGACGGACATTGTCACTAACATGTGATGTCGAGCACCTGACGACCATTGTCACTAACATGTGATGTCGAGCACCTGACGACCATTGTCACTAACAAGTGATGTCGAGCACCTGACGACCATTGTCACTAACATGTGATGTCGAGCACCTGACGGACATTGTCACTTACATGTGATGTCGAGCACCTGACGACCATTGTCACTAACAAGTGATGTCGAGCACCTGACGACCATTGTCACTAACATGTGATGTCGAGCACCTGACGGACATTGTCACTAACATGTGATGTCGACCACATGACGACCATTGTCACTGACATCCTAATTGCGTGAATCTATGCTCATGATGTCAATCACTTGATTGTCTTGTCTAGACTCGATTATTTACAGATATAGCTTGGATATTGCTGGAGTTAAACAACAAAGAAACAAACAGAAACTTTAGCATCGGGAGACACGGACACATCTATGCCAGTGACTTATTCACAACACATCATCAGCATGATGCGTTTAAAGCAAGCAGCCGCTGGCCTGTCTGGTCAATCTGCATCAGTTCAAGATATGATTCAATCATGTTGATAATTACCCTCAGCAACTAATATATTTTCACTGTGGTAAACAATGGCTGCACCAGATGTTTCCGCTGAGAAGAACATTAAAAGGTATTAATAAGCTTCTTTTCCTTGAAGTAAACAGGTGAAGTCAGAATATTCTGTGACGTGTGTTTCTGAACGAGGTAATTATAACTAAACTGTGGTTGTCCTATCTTTGAAAGCTAACTCGTTCTGGAGACAGAACATATGAATAAATGAGTTGTTTTGAGGAAACTGTCGTCTTTTGTTACTCAGATTACACCGATAACTAATCATACAAGTGTCATAAATAATTCTTCTTAATGGTTAAAACCTGAAATACTTCTATCCCTCACGTCGCAGTTGTGATCCGCGTTTCTTGCAGTTTGTCCACGGTTGCAATGAAGCTCTTGTTGTGTTGTATCACAGTACATCTGTGTCTGGGTAATCGGCCCCAGTATCCCCCGCTGCGTCAAAGAGTAGTCCCATTTCATCTTGACAACCGAGCGTCAGTGGCAGACTCTGGCTCTGTCGTCAGCCACGTCAGTAAAGTAAAGTGTACCCTGATGTGCTTTGAAAATCCCTCCTGCACCTCTGTGTTCTACTGGAAGAGTGAGGGGAGGTGCAGAACTAATGCTGCACCACAAACACCTGCTGAACATCCTCGACAGGGCAAGGTCAACAGACAGGATCCAAAGAGCAAGGTCAGCAGTCAGGATCCAAGGAGCAAGGTCAACAGACAGGATCCAAAGAGCAAGGTCTACCATGGAGTTCTAAGAAACGTGAGTATCACGGTAGTCGGGAAACAATACTAGAGGTCGCCAAGGACGGCGGAAAGAAGTGTTTGAAGTGACTAGGGTATATTCGCAGCAGAAAAAAAATCTAGCTGCATACGAGAGACGACTTTGCGGCCTCGACCACTTTTTTTTTATTCGGTAGAGGAACTCTCGTTTCGTGAATGAGATTCGCCAAGTGACGCTTTTCCTCGAGCCGACAGTTAAGAGTATGTTCCCTAACTGCCCGCCTCCTGATTAAGTGGTAAGAGCATCTTCCCGGAGAGTGGAAAGTCGGTGGTTCGTTCCCCTGCCGCGCCATGTAAAATTACACGACGGTACGGTTTGTTACCCTGCCTGGCTTTCGGCATTAAGGGGCTTTGCAACGACTGGTCGGCTCGGAGTCAGTATACTGTGTCTGTGTGGGCTATTCATGTTACACTGCGGCATGGTATCTCAGTGAGTTAGCACTATAAAACCGGCATCAGTCCGGACTAGTAGATAACCCCCTTACGCTGTATCACAGATACGTAACATGTTCATAGCTAAGACAATTAATAACATGCAAATCAGCAAAGAGATTTCTGTTCAAATAAACTATTTCTATTCTGAAATGACAAAAAGTACCGATCTTAGATTGAGAGTTAAAAACATGAATTCGACCCATAATGGGGAACCCAAACTAAAGGGCACATGGAACCATCACTATTTTATAGTGATTCGTCAACACATGCTTATGAAAAGATCGGAATGGTACAAAGGAGAATTGTTGTAATGAAAATACTTTTGTCGCTTTTAAATTTGCTCAAACGTAAATACAAAAAATCAACACTTGCAAATACAAATTGGTGGCTCTCCATTTCCCCTTTCAATGGCATTCTATAAATATATAGGTCTTCAGCATCCCATGCTTGCCGTAAAGGTCAACTGTGCTTGTCTTTAGAGGCGACTAACGGGATCGGGTGCTTAGGCTCGCTGACTTGGTTGATGCATGTCATCATATCCCAATTACGTGCATCGATGCTCATGATGTCAATCACTGGATTGTCTTGTCCAAACTCGATTATGTACAGACCGCCGTCATGGCTGGAATATTGCTGAGTGCGGCGTGAAACCAAAAAAAACTCTCAAAAAACCAAACCAAAAACATAATTGACTAAACCATTGGTTAATATCGTAGATGGAATTTTGAATTGATGTCCTAATTACCACATAACTGGCTTTGGAAGGGAATCGTTCTCAGGCATCAATATCATTCAATTTAAGGAATTCAGAGGACTTTATTTTACCAACAATATCGCTGAACGTGGCGTTAATCACCGAATTGTCTGGTCCAGCATAATGAAAGAAACCGGAGTACCCACAAGAAATGGGGCGGTCGGGTAGCCTTGTGGTTAAAGCGCTCGCTCGTCACGCCGAAAATCCGGGTTTGATTCCCGACATTGGTACAATGTGTGAAGCCCATTTCTGGTGTCCCATGCCGTGATATTGCAGGAATATAGCTAAAAGCGGCGTATAACCATACTCACTCGCTCACTCACAAGAAATGTTTTTTCTCAGAAACTAGATGACCAAGGATCTCAAAATTGAGGATATTGAGGACAAAATTGACACAGCAAATTATTCTCCGGTTCCAATAACCAACCTTCATATTTCTTGGTAATTTTCACACTTAACAGATGCACTGACGTATTTTAACTTTTCTTTGGAAGGTATCCGGTAGGTATCTGACAAATTGATCTTCCGTATCCAAAATGGGAAGTTTTTGAGGATACGGAAATGTGAGTTTACACTTTTCTTTACATGCTGCGAAAACGCTGCTGAATTCCCTATTCCCATTTAACAGTTCATCAATGATCATCAGTAGATTTACAAAATAGTCGTTTCCAGTTTTTTCAGCCTATGGACTGGATTTACTTCAAGGAAATTGACTTATACCTGATCTATAACAATGGCAACAAGACGTTTAAAGAGGCAGAACTTGACTGCAAGAAGCATAGGAAAGACGGTTCCTCCCTATTCCAAGTTGACGATCAGAAGAAACAGGACATCGCAAAGAGACTAGTGGAACACTCTGGTATTAACAACAACAATTAAAGAATGAGTGAGTGAGTTGGGTTTGACGCCACTTTGAACAGTATTTCAGTCTTATCACGGCGTGTCAGCTTGATGTTGGAAGACAGACCGAAGTGATGCAGGTGTTAGACGTTTACCACTTTGGTGACACACACGAACACGGGTTTGGTGCTGACATACCTAGAAACTTAAAACCCGGTGCGAACCGGGATTCGAACCTATCGATGTTACCCTGTCTAGCGGTTGGTATTAAGGGGCTAAACTAAGGACTTGTCGGCTTGGAGTCAGAATACCGTGTCTGAGTGGGGTATTCATGTTTAACTACGGAATGGTATCTCAGTGGGCTAGCACCATAAATCGGCATTAGTCCGGATTAGTACAAGCAGCCACAAACACACACGTGCAGCACGTCGCTATGTAAGTGCAATAATCTTGGACGCGACGTTAAACCCCATTTAACCTCACAACCTCACCATGAGTGGTTGCATTATTGACGTTTACAGTCCACAATTACAGTAAATTTCATTTATATGTAAATAATATCCTGTAATGTTGAGTACGTTATGAGATTATTGAAAAACGGCATTTCAATCTAATTCCAAGCGCAAGAAAGGATTTTCATTGGAGTGTACAGGATGATTCTTGGATGGAGGTACATGGATCTTTCATGGGTCAAGTACACGAATTGGGCGCCCAGCGAATCCCATTATGCAGCATATGCGATGCTGACTAAACAGAGTGGTTACAAGTGGAAGACAGCTAATGATTCTGTCAAAGCAGGTTGGATTTGTCAAAGAAAGAAACTGAACTAAACTGATAAAACAGAGAACACCTATATTTTCTAAAGCAATATGAGAGGCATATGAGAGAACAACGGGCGAGGTACTGTTGTAGAAAATCTATTTGTTGGAGAACATAGGCATGACATAATTGTACTACACGTGACCCAAATGACAAACTTTTATTCGATCAGAGCCTTAAGTTGGTTATATCAACACATCAACTGTGGTGCATCAATGTTAACTATATATTCGTGTATACTGCAAGAATTCCTCACTTAAAGTGTTTTAAGGTAATAAACTGGGCAACATCAATTTGTTGAGTAATGTTGTGATGTTTATATTCGACCAAATGGGTTTTTTTTCCACAAGTGTGCGGATGTTTTAAGTTGAGTCCGGTTGAAATGCCTTTTTTTCAAAATACAAAATTGGGGACGTGCGAGCGTGCATGCGTTCGTGTGGAAAAGAACTTGATTGTTGTTACATTTCGGTACGTTTGAAGCAAATTCGTTAAGACATTCCTTTAATCGTTCTTTTAAACGAAAGAATTGCGTGTCTTCAGCAGATAACATCACCCTCAGTTTAGTTGATATATTCCTAGTGCTCATTTCCACAAAGCGATAGTAGGTACAGTGAACACTGCATAGTAGAGCGTCATGACAGACTGTTTTTTGTTTTTTTTTGTTTAACGCCGCACTCAGCTATGTTCAAGCTAGATGACGGCGGTCTGTAAATAATCGAGTCTAGACCAGCAGTGATTGACATCATGTGCAGCAATTTGGATCCCGTTAGAAGACATATTCTACCCCGGAACTTCAAGGTCCCTTTTTAATTGGAATATATTATTGATTGTGTGACGTGTATGAAATAGGTATTCTTATTTGTAGTTGATAAAAACCATGTCGAACGTAAAGATGTGGTAGCCACTAGCAAAGGACCTGTACTTACAACCGACATTTGATGTTGAGATCTAGCATTCGTTCTCACTGACATTTGATGTCGAGCATCTGACGGCCATTGCCACTGACATTTGATGTCGAGCATCTGACGGCCATTATCACTGACATTTAATGTCGAGCATCTGGCGTCACCGACATATGATGTTGTCGAGCATCTGCCGTCCATTGTCACCGACATTCAATGTCGAGCATCTGGCGGCCATTGCCACTGACATTTGATGTCGAGCATCTGACGTCCATTATCACCGACATATGATGTTGTCGAGCATCTTACGTCCATTATCACCGACATTTGATGTTGTCGAGCATCTGCCGTCCATTGTCACCGACATTTGATGTCGATGTTCAATCTTGGATCTATTTTGACAGTTTTTTCAAGGTACAACATTCATTCTCTTACTCAGCACATTATATAGCGTTTTTATCCGTTGGCCTTATTCTGCAGAGAAACCGCCCCATTATGCTATAATTTGTTCGTAAAAAAAACCCCACGTATATCTGTTATACAACCACAACAAACATCAGCTGTTTGACGTGACGCCATCAACGTCACAAAACGTGAGGTCTAACCACGTGCAACTGTCCCAGACAACCAATTCACAGTTCATTAGGGATGAGCATCTGTTAGAATACACAAATAAAAATGCATCATAGACTTTCAAGGAATTTGTGGTAACAGTACAATTAGGTTACTCATCACTGACAGTACGGATAACATTCAAAGAGAAGTTAAAGACTTGGTCATCAAACGATAGCAGAGCGAACGCTCTACGTGAATAAGAGCGAGTGAGTGAGTGAGTGAGTATGGTTTAACGCCGCTTTTAGCAATATTCCAGCAATACCACGGCGGGGGACACCAGAAATGGGCTTCACACATTGTACCCATGTCGGGAAACGAACCCTGGTCTTCGGCGTGACGAGCGAACGCTTCAACCACTAGGCTACCTGACCGCCCACGTGAATTAGATGTAAACCTAATATTGATATCCATATTAGAATGTTGAAAATACGCACCCAATCTAGTTATATTCTATATTTCAGGAAATGTATAATGTACACATACATAATTAGATATCTTTATGGTACAGAATCAGAACATATGAATACACGAGCTGTTTTACTAAAACTGTCATCTTTTGTTCCTCACATTACATCGACAACCAACCACACATGTGCCATAAGTAATTCTTAATGTAAAACGAACATTGTTGAAACCTGAATTACTTCTAACACTCACGTCTGCTGTGCCCTTAAACCTAAAATGGTCTTAAGTCTCCAATATTTATGAGTGGGCGGAGCTTATGTGACCACGTCACACTTGTTTCGTACGCACTGCATCTTACCTGAACACGGAAGTGTATCGGACTTCTGCCGAGTTGTGACAGCATACAGCGTAGGCTGGTGTAAGCTGCCAAAATCTTCCCCCCTTCTGTGTATACCCTGGTAGGTTCTGGGAGCTCCTAGAATCTACCCCGGGGTAGATTTTGGGGACTTCCCAGAACCTACCTCCCATTCCCAGAATCTACCCCCAGGTGGTATAATCTGGGATTTCCCAGAATCTACCCCGATGTAGATAATTGTTATCGAATAAAAAAATTCAAAATTCTGCTCTGCTCGTGTTCGTATTGAGGACCTACATACTTTTATAGAATTATTGATGATGAAGTTAAATGTGTTCAATCATACTGTATAATTCCGCATGTCCCGATGTGCTTTAAATTGCATCTGAAATATATATAATATATGGGGAAATAAATGTGAACCATTACGCAACGAGTTGACAATTGTTTTAGGTATGCCCGTTTGCGCAAAGAGGAACCCGGTCGCAAAAATGGCCATGAAAGGGGCACGAGTCGCTAATCGGCTGGTCCCGGAATAACACGAGTTGGTCACGAATGGGTCATGGTAATCATTTCAAGGTGGAAACTGTCTGTGAAGCCAGATTGTAGACATCCATTGACTCAAGGTGTAAGTAGTTCCTGTATTCAGATCAGTTGTAGAGCAGCACATGCCATCATACAACACAGAGACACTTATGCTGATATTTGAGTTTTAAATGACAAATGAAATTATTTTCATTAGTTCATTTTATTCCTTAAACACAAAAAAACTTTTTATAAATTTTGTATAATTCTTATCATACAACCGGGACCACAGAGACCATATGTATTCACTTCCATGTCTGGTAGCTAAATGAGACTGACAGAAAACACAATTGTTTTAGAAAAGAAGGCGTAGAGAAAATAAACTTTGAAAGAGATGTGGCAAGTATTCATAGGTTACATACATGCCAACATCTAGGGTTTGATCAAGGTTTGCTCAGGCACCTAAAACATACAATGATTTGGGTAGAACATTTTAGACAAGAGTCATCAGAAGATGACAAATCCCCCTGGGCCCACAAATGAAAAAGAACAAATCATCTGACTGTTACTCTAAGTCCAACTTGGTGAGAGAACTTTTATCTAAATTGTCTCTCTGTATACACGATTAGCTATTGAACTATCAAAACAATACCAAGGAAATGGGATTCTATGTCAGGTACACATCACCATGAACAGAGTCAAAATCTCTTGACATGGAAACAGAAAAAAATATAAGTTCAAAACATCCCTAAGCAGCAAGAACCACCAGTTGACAACCTGATCTCTGTGCGTGCATTGTTTCAAGAAAGAGTACCTATAGTTTTAGAGATATGGTCCAGACAAACACACCACTATTAACAGAGTCAAAGTCACACTTGTTGCCAAGGAAACATGAAAACAAATTCGAAATAGCAAAAGGCTTCAGCCCTTGATCAATACATATACAAAGATTGGATGACAAATGTTGAATTTTTTTTTGGTTCTATTCCGGAAACGATACCTACCTCCGTTTGAGCTAAGTCTTATTTGTTTACATGGAAACAGAGAGTAATCAGATTTTGAAAACTTCCTAAATAGAGCTCGAGGAAGGCACCATTTCAGGCCTTGGTTAATATATGTACCACGTTTTGATGAAAAGTCTTTCACAGATTTCAGGTTGTGCTCCAGAAACGACTCTTATCCAACCCATTTGAGACTAAGCAAAAAAAATTGTTTCCTTGGAAATCTAGAAAAATCAAAATCCGTAAATAGCAAAAGGCACAACATCGGTATATGTTATATCTACCAATTTTTTTAAAAAATACAAAAAACATTGAATGGTTTACGAGTAAAGCTCCGGAAACAAAATTATTCCGGACGGACGGACACACAGACAAGGCGTCAAGTACATCCCTCCGCATTGCATGCCGGGAGGATATAAATGGTAACAAGGCTTTGTAGAATCTACCACAAGACACACAGGACATTCTCATAGTATGATAAATCACACATAAAGAAGTTTCAGAGTTGTGAGACAAAGCAACAGCACCCACAGATTTGGTTTGCAATTCTGTGCAGTGATAATGATTCACTTACTGTGACACTTACACAAACACAAAATTCAGCCTCAATAACCATGCGGTTAATGATATAGAGGAAATGTAAGGCAATGGGGCATTGATATATACACTCAATGGTCATAATGTCGTAAAATATCCACATTTACAAATATATACCATCTCAACACACATAGATAACTCATTTTATCATTTAACTAAAGCATTTATCCACGGCATAAGCTTATGACATAAAAACATGGAAGTCATACCCCAATGACATAGTATGCAAATTAGATATGCCATTTAGATAACCGGAAGTGGGACTTTTTTCGCCGGTGCACGTGAGTAGGTGTTTACAAACAACATGGATACCTTTGATGTTGGAGACAGTGTTTTAATAGATCAAAGGGGAAGTTATATCCGTGTTGACAAATGGATATTAAAGGTTACAGGTTGATGGTCCCTAATTTTAATTTGACTGATGAAGGCAGATTATCAAAACTTCCCTGTGCCCAACGTTTCATCATCGTAACGCCATCGTCGAGCACGGCGAAGCAGACGAAGAACACAAAGCCAAAAGATACCCAAGGTAGATTTGTGGCTGTTGAGGACGGCATGAGCAATGGTGTGATCCTAGACAATCAAAACAAAAACACAGCCAAGAAAACTTTGTCTGATTTGAAACTGTTCGATAACTTTCTAAAAGTCCAAAATGAAATTCGCCAAATGCATGAAATCCCCCCAAACGAACTAGACACACTTCTCGGCAAGTTTCGAAAAACAAATGGGGTTTTCAGAGCAGCATCGAGAGATCACTTAAAGGGGAAGTGTACACGCAAAAATCACTTTCTTTCTTTTTCTAAACAAAACGCAATTTTAGAATTAATTAGTATCTGTGTTTGAAAATATACACTCATTTTTTTCACAGTGAAAGTAGGAAGCTCACAATAGTGTGAAAATGATATACCGTTATGAGGCCTTCGTTTTTCGAGCTAAACATGCCTGAGTTATCCCCCTTAGATTATGACGTAATTGGTGCCAATTCAACTGGGTCCCTGTCTATTCTCAACGCAAAAGATATCAAGTACCAGTTTGCGGTAAAACAACATGGCCTACGACACACTCCGGCGCAGTGGTGACTCAGCATAACACTATGCTGGCTGGCATCTGAGACGCTAGAATCACACAACTAGACCTACACCACGTGAAGCGGCTCTAACAAAGCATGATGACGTCATAATGTTTATCAATTGGCACCAATGACGTCATATTGCAAGGGGCATAAGCCATGGTGTTTTTGTTGTGGAAATAGAACACTTGGTAAATGTGAAAAATATAAATCGTTTTAATGCGAAAAATATGTTAATTAATTGTGATATTTTTATATTTTTGTCTATGACACTTCTAGGTTAACACTTTTAATGTGGAAAAAGTACAAGAAAAATAGGTTAATTTCCGTGTGAACTTGCCCTTTAAACGAAGGGGGTATGGCTATTCACTCACGTCATCTTTAGAATTTTCACGAACACGGGAAGTATTAAAGTGGAGAAAAATTGAACTAAAGAAAGAAGGGCGTGGCAACTTACCAAGGAGAGCCGACCCGAATGGTGATGAAGAGATCGAGTCCCTGTGGCAGTCCGGATCCATTGGAATCAGGAATTCAATGAACATAATATACTGTCTAGGGCTCTACAACACAATCCATTTCGTGTTAAGAGGTGTCAATGATCACTACAACATGTGTTAGGGGGACATCATTTTGCATGTTGATGGAGACGATCACGAATATCTTGAACTGTCCATGAGACAAGAAAAGAATAGGTCCGGTGAGAATCCTCGTGATTGTCGCGACGTAAGGCCCAAAATGTGGTCTAATGTTGCTGATCCCTCTCGGTGACCCCATCATTGTAGACTTAAGACTTTCAGCAGGTTTAAGGGTTATATATGAGGTCTTTAACCTACAGAAAGTCTTAAATCTACACAAGTCCTTTAAAAAAAGACAGAGATAACAAGAAGGTGGATTTGATCTTTTTACCAGTCCCCTGGGATGCATGGAGCTGTATGAAGCTCACCTGGCAAGCTGGCAGAACCTCTGAGGTGCACACTGACTGCCCGCCTTGACGATCCAAGGAAGCCGCCCATTTTTGCTGAAATGGGAGAGAGAGTGAATGCACTTTTTCTGTCTAGATTGGGTTGTGCATGGTCAAAGGGATCAGTAGGGGCCTATGGTACAGCCCACGACAGCCTAGAGAATCCAGGAAGGGGCCACCCCATCATTGTAGACTTAAGACCTTCTGTAGCTTTAAGGTTTCCTATAGGAGGTCTTACATCTACAGAAGGTCTTAAGTCTACACAAGTCCTTTAAAAAAAGACAGAGACAGAAAGAAGGTGGATTTTATTTTTGACCAGTCCCCTAGGGTGCCTTGGGCTGTTTGAAGCTCACCTGGCAAGCTGGCAGAACTTCTGAGGTGCACACTGCCTGCCCGCCTCGACGATCCGAGGAAGCCGCCCATTTATTCTGAAATGGGACAGACAGTGAATGAATCATGATCACAACTTAGATGGAATTGCACCTTTACAAATAATAGTATTCTTGACTGGGAGCAAATTTATGTCAAAGCATTTCAAATTACTTGAGACTTATACAGTTTCAGTAAAGACTTCTGCAACGATTAATACCAACAGATTTGTTTTTATTTATGTTGAAAATAAAATATTATATATATCAAATATATTATACAAATATGGCATCATATCATATATTGTTTGAAGATAAAAGCTGTCACTTGAATACCTTGAATTGTATGTAATATTTAATACTTCAGTTTTGTTATAAATTCTACATGTATGAGCACCATTGTTAAGCAGTACAGAATAAGAAAAAGTTGTGTTGATGTGTGGTGAAAGTTGGGGGTGGGGGGGGAAGAAAAGAAAGAATCACTGTTCATATGGTTATTTTTTATCCAGAAAGAGGATTGCACATTCCTGAATGAGATCAGGATATAAAAAGGAAACCAACTCAAGTCTAGAATGATTTGGCCTAATTGCCTCAGCACTGGGCTGAATAAACATAATGATTGTTCTAGGCGCAATTTGGATTGTATTCTATATATTTATATTATAATTATGATAACTCTTTTTCTGGGTCAACATGTTTATCTACTCCCGGGAATCTTATCAGGGTTTCTGAAATAAATACATTTTAAATTATAGTTGAAAAATATCATGAAGTTGACCTACTTTTTCCATGCGCAGAGATTGCTTTGCTCTTGCATATAACACATAGAGAAAGATGTCTATAAGTATTTGGCTTGGTGACAAGAAATTTTTACTTTGTTGGGTATGAATTGCTGTGAACGTAACATCAGGGCTACTGTGCAACACTGAATGTTCGCTTAAAATCGCTTAACTTTCGATCTGTTCGAAGTCGAGGCTCGCAAATACAGTACAGCACAATCTTCAAAGACACATAAACTATATAAACGTATAATAATGAAATCAAAATTGATGGTACGTCAATTTCCGCAATGGCATCAAAAGGGTATAGCATACTAGTATATAAATGACTTCATTTATGACACAGGGAAATTATGTGATTTTGATAAATTTGTACAAAAATACAGTTTGAAGACAGACTTTTTGAGTAAAACTATCATTAGTCTGGTATTTACAGGATAATAATATAGAACATTGTGCTAAAGTTTGCCAAAGGCCTATACTGCCATATGATGTATAAAAAATAAACAATAAATAAGGAAGCAAGGTATTTTATGAAGCCCTATTGAACTCTAAATTTAGAAAACATAAGAGTTACAGTAAATGGGAAGATTTTCTTCAAAGACAGCCTACAGATACAGAGTGGACAAACTTTAACCTAATGGCAAAAAGATGTACACAAAGTTCTGAATTAAGATGGTTTCAGTTTAAAGTTATACGTAATATTATAAGTACTAACTGTTATTTATTTAAAATTGGATATGTTGAATCGCCAGTTTGTTCATGATGTAATGAACCATCTGAAACAATTACCCATGTATTATATAATTGTCACTATGCTGCTGATATATGGATGGAACTTTCAGATTGGCTTGGAAACTACACAGAAGGCCGAGTTAATATTAGTAATTAACACATAATGTTTGGATTTAAAAAGAAGAATAACAATTCACTCAATGCAGTTATTATGGTAACAACATCTACATGTATGCTGTACACATTTTAGAGAAAAAAACCCAATCTTTTTACTAATTATAAAAGATATACTTCGATATTATAAAATTACAAAATGTATTGCATTTTCAAATTGTAATTATGTAAGTTTCCATGCCTTCTGGTCTTCTCTACATGTATTATTTATAAACTCTGTATAACTATGATATCTGATCTGTCCATGCTACAAACATGCCAATAATGTCACAATAAATAAATAATTATAATCTATGTATGATATTGAATTAAATGTAAAATATGATGGAAAATGGAATACAAATATAAAACAAACAAATTATAACAACAAAAACTACATGTAATATACCTGATGTGCAGATTGTGAGTGAAACATCGCATCACGCAATGACAGCCGAGACAGCGATGCGTTCGTTAGACGTCATCTAGCTTTGCGGAAAATAGTTTCACGTGATCACATAAGCCACGCCCACTCATTAATATTGTAGACTTTGTACATCATTGACGCATTCAGGGCACAACACACGTCGCAGTTGTGATCGGTGTTTAGCAGGTGTACTTTGAGTTTCTTGCAATATGGCCATAGTTATAATTACAATGCAGCTCTTGTTTTCTTGTATCACAGTACATCTGTGTCTGGGTCATCAGCCCCAGTATCCCCCGCTGCGTCAAAGAGTAGTCTCATTTCATCTTGACAACCGAGCGTCCATGACAGACTCTGGCTCTGTCGTCAGCCACGTCAGTAAAGTAAAGTGTACCCTGATGTGCTTTGAAAGTCCCTCCTGCACCTCTGTGTTCTACTGGAAGAGTGAGGGGAAGTGCAGAACTAATGCTGCACCACAAACACCTGCTGAACATCCTCGACAGGGCAAGGTCAACAGTCAGGATCCAAACAGCACGGTCAACAGTCAGGATCCAAACAGCACGGTCAACAGTCAGGATCCAAACAGCACGGTCAACAGTCAGGATCCAAACAGCACGGTCAACAGTCAGGATCCAAACAGCAAGGTCTACTCTGGAGTTCTAAGAAACGTGAGTATCTACAAAGTCGTGAAACAATACTAGAGGTCGCCAAGGACGGCGGAAAGAAGTATTTGAAGAGAAAAAATTATACTCGCAGAAGAAAAAACTAGCTGCATGCGAGAAATCTTTTGGGCATACAACTGCAGGAAAGAAATTGATGAATTTATGAGAATATGAGAATAATAAGTCTCACTGAGCCGAGCGTTTTCACGAGCCGACAGTAAGCAGTGTGTTGTCAGAACTCTTGTAGTATTTCTGCCGTGTGAGTCGCCCTTGCATGATCCAGGAACAACCTATAATCCCCAAGCCCTAATCCACCAGCCCTAATCCCTCTGAATTTCAGTTTGACCTGGCTGAGAACACCCCTGATGCGCGTGCACTCGCGAGTTGATCTTTACATAGGGTACATATATGTATATAGTGAGTGGGTTTAACGCCGCTTTTAACAGTATTATAGTTATATCGCGGCGTGTCAGTTTAATGTAGACGGAAAGCCCCAAGTGATGCGTGCCTGAGTCGCTAACCGCTTCGGTGAAACCCACGAGCACGGGTATGGTGCTGACAAACCTAGAAACATAATCGGGGCGAACCGGGATTCGAACCCACAATCATAGGTTTCTCGCGTGCCAAAGGGACGCAACTCTGCACAGCGAACCGCGGCGCCTTAGACGACTGGGCCACCCGTGCCCCCCTACGGTAAAGCATTCTGAAAGCTTCACTAATATGTTGAATGTTTGTACCCAGATCAACACTGGATGTGTTGGGTTTTGCTCGACATTAAGGGAAAGTCATACCGTTTGTCGATTTTGTTTGTCACTCTGAATCTTTATACGTCGATCTAAGTATGAAACATATGATGCAATATCACTGGTCTCTTTCAATTCTAGCTTACGTGGGTAAATCAGTGGAAGGGAATTGGCTGTTTAGCCGTTCGTGTCCGATATCAGATCGATATTCCTGAAGCTTGATTGAAATATAAATTGCCTTCTTTTAATTTTACCAATTCCATTAGAAACTCTAACTCAGCAAGGACAGGCGCACAGTTGGGCTGCCTAATTCTTGTCTTAATATCCTTTCCCCAAATTTCTAATAGAATTTATGTCTTGTTTCTAGAATATGATGGAAAAAGATAGTCGCCTTTTACGGTAAGCATGGGTTGCTGAAGACCTACGAGGGGTGTTCATTAAAGATTTCCCCTGACCCACTTCCGATGGACCTAGTGGAATGAACCTTGGCATAGGTGTTAATCTTTCTCCACATAGGAACCACCAAGAATTACACACTTCTCCCATCGTTTTATGCAACTATGGATACCTCGCTTGTAAAAGCCCTCATTTTGCGTCTCAAACCAGGACTTGACTTCAGAAGTCAGTGTTTCATCCTCTGTGAAACGTTTTCCCTTCAAAAATGACTTCATGGTTGGAAAGAGGTGGAAGGTCAGGAGAGTAAGGAGGATGTGGACCGCGCTTCTGTCTAGGCAACATGAGAGTTGTGTACTGGAGCATTGTCTTGCAGGAGACGGACACCCTTGGTCAGCATGCCACGCCTCTTAAGCTTGATAGCGTCCCGCAATTTCCGCAGCAGTGAAGCATAATAAGCTCCTGTAATTGTGGTACCCTTTGCCAAGAAATTCATCATCACTACTCCGTGCTGGTCCCAAAACACCGTGAGCATGACCTTGCCTGCAGTGGGTTGGACACGTGCCTTCTTTGGGGTGGTGACTCCACATGCTTCCATTGCATCGACTGAACTTTAGTCCCAGGATCATAGTGATGGACCCATGTTTCATCCTGTGTGATAAGTCTGTCAAAAAAGTTTGCCTGGTTTTTTTTGGCACATGTCCAAAAGATCCTTTGAGCAATTGACTCGTTCCTGCTTTTGGAAAGGTGTGAGCAGCCTGGGAATCCATCGTGCAGACACCTTATGCATGTTCAAATTGTCATGGATGATTTTTTCCACAGACCCTACACTGATCTTGACATCTTGTGCTAACTGGCGAACAGTTATACGTCGGTCTTTCAAAATGGCGGTCTCCACTTGATGGATAGTGTCCTCATCATTGGCTGAATGGGGGCGACCAGGAATGGCAGCTGTTTCCACAGATGTCCGACCACACTTGAACTGGCGATGCCAGTGTTTAACAACGTCATATGATTGGGCATCTTCCCCATAAGTTGCTTTCATTTCATCGAAAGTTTCTTTTGGTGTGCGACCTTTCAAATATAAAAACCTAATCACTGCTCGGTATTCTACTGGCTCCATTGTCACACCCTACTCGATCATAACAGGGCGGTCGGGTAGCCTAGTGGTTAAAGCGGCGTAAAGCCATACTCACTCACTCACTCGATCATAACACCTGTAAAAGTGGTAAGATTAATAGTTCGGTGCTGCAATTTCAGACATAACCCATAGATACATGTATCATTACACATGTGAAATTTCAACAAAATATGATAACCCTAAGTGGTTTAGGGAAAATCTTTAATGAACACCCCTCGTATTTCACCACGGATCTTCACAGGTTTCAGTTTTTTCTAGTGAGTAAGTGAGTGAGTGAGTTGGGTTTAACGCCGCTTTTAACAGTATTCCAGTTATATCGCGGCGTGTCAGCTTAATGTGGGAGGAAAGCCCGAAGTGATGCAGGTCTCAGACGTTTACCACTTCGGTGAAACCCACGAGCACGGGTATGGTGCTGACAAAGCTAGAAACATAATCGGGGCGAACCGGGATTTCGAACCCACAATTATAGGTTTCTGGCGTGCCCAGGGGACGCAACTCTGCACAGCGAATCGCGGCGCCTTAGACGACTGGCAGTTTTTTTGCGCTGTAGGCAATATTTGTAACCAAATAATCAAGCCACGTTCAGGTTCTAGTCAGAGCGAAACCACTGAGTGCGCAAGTCAATGAGCTCTCAGAGTACATCGGCAATATTATGGTATAGAACCTAAGTAAACCTTATTGCCTTTGAAACATATGATAAATATCATATTTTGGAACAGCAAAGAGCACCAAAACTGGAATGATGTTCTAACGCCCTTTTTCTAAACCCCTTGACTGGGCTCCTGTCTATCGTAACATGCAGGATGAGCAGTGGAATCAGTTTACTATATACACCAGCTTTTAGCAGATATTTCTTATTATCATGAAAATTCTTTTGTCGCTATTATTTTATATGTTTTGATCATGTCGAAATCTTACAATTGACAATTTATAAGAGATTTCTTTTTTAAAAAAAGTGTTTTGTCGCTTTTATTTCCATATCTGAATCATAATCCTGTGGGAAGTCTGCGTCAGAATGTAGGTCCCCAGCAACCCATGCTTGCCGTCGACTAACAGTGAGTGTATATGGTTTTACGCAGCTTTTAGCAATATTCCAGCAATATCACGGCGGGGGACACAAGTAATGGGCTTCACACACTGTACCCATGTCGGGAATCGAACCCGGGTCTTCGGCGTGACGAGCGAACGCTATAACCACCAGGGTACCCGACCACCCCCGACTAACAGGATCGGTTGTCAGGTTTAGTGACTTGGTGGATTGTATGAAATCGTATCCCAAGTGCTTGTATCGATGCTCGTGATGTCAATCACTGGGTTGTCTGGTCTGGACTTGATTCATGACAGCAAGCCGTCATATAGCTAAAATATTGCGGCGTTAAACAAGCTGTACTGATAGTTATGCAAATACTGTAAACTATAGTTATAACGAACTCAAAGGGACCACTAATTTTAGTTCGTAATAACCATAGTTAGTTATAAGCACTTATATACAGCAAATATACAACAAATGGCCAGGACTAAAAAATAAGTTCGTGATATCGGTTACTTCGTTATAAGCGTGTTGGTTATAAACGTGGTTTACTGTATGAGAAATATTTGCATGATGTTGTTATCGCATGTGTTAGAGTAATCGTTTTAAACATATATATGTGTTTCGTTCTGCTCATACTTCATCGACACGGAAATAACTTTTTTGTATTGACAAACTACTGTTTATGAGTTGTGATTATTTATATTTGATAGTGAACAAAATATCGTATTCGATTCTTCAATGACCTACTTCCATTTAATGTGAAAAATCTCCCATAAAGTATCTGTTAGTAAGAAACTCCTTTTCGTCACACACGCTCCCAAACATAACTGAAGCCACAGATACACACACTGTGAGCTGCCACTGTGTAATCTTCAACGCAGTTGTCGAATCAACCGCTGAAGTTTTCAAGTTTAGCCTTATTACAACTTTTACAAATTCTTTCCTAATTTGACCAATCAGTAACAAAGCTGGTGTCTGGTGTTCCCTATTAGATTCGAACAATTGATTTGCTCTTACACGTGTGAGGGATTTTATAGACAAAAAAAGGTTGTTGCAGAAAATTCTTGACCAAAATAATTATAGTTCAACAGAAAGAACCGTCTGCCGCGAAGTTGCCATTGTTGAAAGGCATTTTACAAATAATTTAGGCTCATATTATAATTACAAACGTATCTGGTTTTCAGCTTTAGCTGAAAAAATTCTAATCACGAGACAAAATCCCAGATGGACCCGTGAAGATCTTCAGCAACCAATGATTGTCGTAAGAGGCGACTCACGGGGTCGGTTGGTCAGGCTGGTTGATGCTCATGATGTCAATCACTGGATGGTCTGGCCGAGACTCGATTATTTACAGTCATATATACCAGAATATTGCTTAGTGCGGCGTTAAACAACAAACATAAACAAACAAAACCACAAGTCCCAAAATACAAAGAAGCACCAATGTATATTGGCCCACGATTTCTGCTCTCAGTGGTATTCTTGTACATACATAATTAAGAAACCATTGATTAATATTGTGGATGGAGTCTCGATATGATGTCTTAGCACATGATTACCTTTGGAGATTCATGCTGAGGCTTCACGTTCAGGAATTCTTAAGATACCAGGAATATCTCTGAACGCAGCATTAATCAATAGATTTTCTGGTCCAGCGATGAAGGAAACCATAATGCCCTCCAATAATGCTTGTTCCGAAAGTACATGACCGAGGACATGACCGATAGCTTTTCGGGATATTAAGGACTATAATGACTATTGGTATATGATACGCCCACATTAGCATTGGAGAAAGTAGGCGTCCGGACGCCTTCCAGTTAACCTCCTGATCCATAACCAGCCTCCAAATTGATTGGTAATTTTCACGTTCAATTTAGCACTACTAAATATTTTACATTTCTTTGGAATGAATGCGGTCCAGAAAGTTTCCAAATCCAAAATGGTAAGGTATACGAAAATCTCACTTTATATGCATGCTGTGCCACACGAGTATATCCCAGAGATATTGCCAAAAGCTGCTGAAAACAAATATCCACTCACTTCTATTCCAAGACATTTTGAATTTCATCAATGATCATCTGTAGATTTACAAATAAATTTTTTTCTTCAGTTTTTTCAGCCTATGGAATGGATTTACTTTAAGGAAATTGACTTATACCTGATCTATAACAATGACAGCAAGACGTATAAAGAGGCAGAACTTGACTGCAAGGAGCGAGGGAAAGACGGTTCCTCCCTATTCCAAGTTGACGATCAGAAGAAACAGGACATCGCAAAGAGACTAGTGGAACACTCTGGTATTAACAACAACAATTAAAGAGCGAGTGAGTGAGTTGGGTTTGACGCCACTTTGAACAGTATATCAGTCATGTCATGGCGTATCAGCTTGATGTGGGAAGAAAGCCCGAAGGTCTAACATATTTACCATGGCCACTTGGGTGACACACGATCACAGGTATGGTGCTGACAGACGCAGAAACATAATCAGGACGAGTCTGCGATTCGAACCCCCTGCCGTATGTTTCTGGCACGCTTAAGGGGCGCACTCTTCACATGCAATTGCGTGGCAGTAGAGGTTGCAGGTAGATGTTGTAGGACCTGTATGAAATACCAATCATAACTAGGACACAACTCTTGCTCAAAAGCTATTTAGTCAGGGTTACAACATTCAAGGTCTGAAGCTTTCAAAACGTTTCATGGCAGACATGTTGATGACATTCCTTATTTGGGGCACCAGTGACAAAAATCAATTCCCAATTAACTTGCACCATGTGTTCCCATGTGTTTTCAGTGAACATCTGTCTAGCCTTTGCATGTGACGGGTGCCACCGGTGTCTCAGGATATACTCACCATTTCGCGAAAACCTGGTATCATCAATGTTTGAAAGAGGGCAAAAGAAAGTATACACCCATGTTTGATGGTCTATAAAATGAGTAAAAACAAGAGTATGTTATTTAATGATAATGTATTCGCTAATAGGGTCACATGAGATAGTCCATGCACAATTTTAGTGCGAAACTCAAAAGAGGTGGCGTGTACATGACGTTTACATGAACATGGGGGTAGGCAGACCACAGTTCACAGGAATGATCAGAAATCCAGGTACCAATCTCATTAAAATCAGATCTTAGTTCTCTCTACCGCTAAGCAAATATCTGAGGACATCCCATTACGGGTCACGTCAGACCGACCTTGCGCGAACTTTGACCGACCAATGGAATGACCAATCAGAAGGCAGCTTTCTCGTGCTTACGGCACTAATTTCAAACTGGCGACTGCGCTTCCAAACATATTTTGACAAATTCTCGATTACAAATTTGAAACCTGAACAAAAGAACATCCTGGAATGGCTAATAGATGGTCTACATTGTATGGATTCAGTCGTTAAACCCGTAACTATCGTTCGAAAGTAAAGTTTTCGAGGTTGCATGATTAGAAATCACATTCCGACTGTCACTTTCATAATCTGGCAAGCGATACTCTGATTGGTACGATGAAAGGTCGTTCTGACGTGACCCCTAATGGGATGTCCTCAGATCTTCGTTTAGCGGTATGGATTGACCAGGGAAGAACGTTGGCGTTGTACATATTCAGGAAGTCCTGGACGAGCCTTGCAGTGTGTGATCTAGCGTTGTCATGCTGCAGGAGTGTTCTCTGTTACTGCTGGCGAAGAAATGGAACATCATCTCTGTATCGCTGGCCGTTGAGGTTGCCACGGATGATGACAAGTCTCGTCCGTTGGTTGCCACAAATGCCAACCCAAACCATCACACCACCTCCCCCATAGGGATGAACTTCTTGAATGCAGTCTGGCGCCAAACGTTCTGCCCCTGCGACGGTATACTCGAGCTCGACCATCATTGTGAAACAGCTGAAACCTGCTTTTGTCAGAGAAAAGGACTTTCTGTCATTCACGGACATGCTAACGTCCTACTGTCCTGGCTCATTGCAGGTTTCAACGTCGATGTTCCCGGGTCAATGTCATTCCACGGCATCGACGGCGAGCACTAATACCTGCGTCACGTAGACGTCGTAGCACCGTGCGTCGACTGATACGGTGTCTTAACGCCTTTTGCTACCATTTCCGTCGTCGTGACGTGGCCTGTTAGGTGTCCTGTCTGACGACCGTTGCCCGTATTCAGTTTAGGCTTCTAGCAATCTGGATGTGGTTGGCTCTTTTCTGCTCTCTTTGTTTGGCAGTAAACTGTGGCATGTCTTTGGTGTTTTTCATTACATGTGATGTCTTAGCAACGGTTCTTCGCCTTTTTATACACATTCAGCACGTGCAATTTTACGAATACCTGGAAAAGCTGTTGGGTGACTTCTAGCTACTGCACGTGCATCATTACGGCCAACGCGTTGCAATTGCCTTTTGGAGATTGATTTTGTAGTTCTTGAGCAACTGTTGCTCACTTTAATAGTTTACGGACAAAATCAATCTAAAAGTGTATACTTTCTTTTGTCTGAATCGTACAACGGACACTGCTTTAAGCAGACATTTGTTATGATTACGGAAATGGATTTTGCCATTATTTAATATGCTCAATCAAGGGGCTGTTGTTTATTTGCGTCCACTCTACATTATAATAATATGTAATTTTGACTGACGTTTGTTGTTTAACGCCGCACTTAGCAATATTCCAGCTGTATGACGGCTGTTGTAATGTTGAATATGTGTTTTGTGATTATTAAGATAACGTTATTTCAATCTACTTTCAAGCACAAGAAGAGATTTTCATTGGTGTGTATAAGCGCGTTTATTCTGGATGGATGTACATGGATGGCTCTCATGTCAGCTACACAAATTGGGCGCCCAAGGAACCTCATAGTCATGGATTTTTTGCGCTACTGGCGAAAACGAGTGGTTACAAGTGGAAGACAGAATTTCGTTCTGAAAAAGGAGCTTGGATTTGTCAAAAAAAGAGACTGGACTAACCTGATATCGATGTTACCGACGGAGGATGATTGGGTTTGTATGAAGGGACAAACGTTCTTAGATCCGGGTCTTTAGCTGTGCTCCAAATATATAAATATGACACACCCATGTCAACAGGGCAGGTACTCGTGTATGTTCTGAGAATTCCTCGCTAATGTTATTGTATCAAGGCAGTAAAGTGGGCATAATTCATTTGTTGAGTACAGTTGTGGTGTTAAAATATTTGAAAAATGTTATTTCCACAAATGTGTTCATCTTAGAAGGTCAAATGTCGGTTCAAATATGTTTTATCAAAGGACTAAATGGTACTATTTCTGTGATATGATGTGGTGATGGTGGTGGTGGGTGTTGTAATAACTGGAATAAAGTTTTTATTATTATCATTATCATTTACAGATTAAAATAAAAAATGCAGCAAAGAGGCTTTGCCATGTTTTTCCTTAATCTTGTCAATCACATTAGTGTCAAAGGGGACAGAAAATTCAATGATATAAATGATTTCATTGGATTTATCAAAAAGGACAAGATCAGGTTTGTTGGCCTGGATACGTCTTAGGCTGTAGATGTGCCTATTCCAAAGAATTTTGTATTATTATTATTTACAGATTTAAATTTTAAAAATGCAGCAAAGAGGGTTTGTGTGATCCTGGCACAGTCAGGCTGGTTAGGCTCATCATCAGCTCAGGGCCCTTGCCCCCTCTACACGCAGCCCAGAAAGAGAATGGAACTTCTCACAGGAAGCGCTGCCTCGTCAAACCCACCCAAACCTTTTCGGAACATGTGACGACTACCCAACACTGCAGCCTTCTGCATTACCCAGATTTTCAGAAGGACTATATTCCTGGTAGCAAACCCGGGTATTTATTGGATTTATCAAAAACGACAAGATCAGGTTTTTTGGCCTGGATACGTCTGAGGCTGTAAATGGGCCTATTCCAAAGGATTTTGTATGTATCAGTTTCCATGACGCCTATTATAATGTCGATTTCTAATTTGAAACAATATGTATATCCTGAAATTTGTCCGTAAAAGAACTTGTGTGAAACAAAAGAACAGGTGGTATTAAGTCAACACAATTCACTGGGTTTACAAATCAATGCAAATTACTACACAGCAATTACAATGACAGACCACAATAGAGTGGTATTACAATATTCCATGGCAATATCAAACAATAAAATATAGTGGGGATAGCCAAAGCTAGTGACAATAATATATTTACCCAAGGCCGACAGTGGTCAGGCTTCCGAGACGGGCCTAGGCAGAAAGCTGGTCTTGGTGTAATGACGTGTGAGTGAGTGAGTGAGTTGGGTTTAACGCCGCTTTTAACAGTATTCCAGTTATATCGCGGCGTGTCAGCTTAATGTGGGAGAAAAGCCCGAAGTGAATCAGGTCTCAGACGTTTACCACTTCGGTGAAACCCACGAGCACGGGTACGATGCTGACAAACCTAGAAACAAAATCGGGGCGAACCGGGATTCGAATCCACAATCATAGGTTTCTGGCGTGCCCAAGGGACGCAACTCTGCACAGCGAATCGCGGCGCCTTAGACGACGGAGCCACCCGTGTGAGAGATGCGAGAGGCATGCTCTTATCCTCTTATATACAGTCTAAATAGGTTCTGGAAATTTCCACACAGTGCCATCGCCTCACAGAATATTCCACACGTTTCCATAACGCTCTATATCAGTCCACGGTATTTCGGATGTTTACACATCCCAATACAAATGTCCAAGTGCAATGCAATGAACTTCTATCGAATCTTAACAGTAACAATGTCACACAACTAAATTATTTAACAAGAAAATACACTGACATATAACATTATATTACACATTTATATACCGCAGGTTACAAGGTACTGCCATCTGCACAAATGCGGTTTTATTTGTTCTCCGACCAGTGGATCCGTTTACGTTCCAGTTACCATTCTCAACTCCCAGGAGAGTATACAAGCTGCCTACGGGCGGTCGGTGGTTTTTACGTCTAATTGATATTTCGGGTACCCACTCCCTGCTGGGTGAACAGAGGCACATGTGAACTAAGTCACTTGCCCAGGGTGACACAGCACGCTTTGACACGTGTTTCGTATGGTGGCCGAGAGGGGGCATCGCTTTCTCGCTTTATCGCTCTATCGCTTTCTCGCTCTATCGCTTAGATAGAAAGCGATAGAGCGAGAAAGCGAGAAAGCGATATTTCCCATAATGCCGTACATTAAAACGGTTTTTGCTGACATTTAGTGATCCATTCCTGTAATTCTCACCGCTATTTTGCCTCTCATGATTAGATTTTTTAAACATCTTGTAATAGATAAATATGTTTCAAAATACACACGTAATTTTTTCTTGTTTAGCATGTATATTTTCTTGTAGTGTTATAAATAAGCAAGATTCAAAGAAATGATGTTTCCCTCGTTTGAAGTAGTGAATTAGAGGGAAACTACTTTCTCCTAGTGGTACGTTCTATAATCAAGGGAGGTAATAATGCCAGTAGATGGCGCTGATATTTGGGGCTATATAAGGGTAGGATTTTATGATGTCGCCTCTCTCGCTTGCAATCACGGCAGTTCAATTAACAACATGACTGATGAATCAACCGCGGCAAAACTAGACGCCATCTTGGTTCAGCTTAATTCAAACAAGACAGAAATTGAATTGGCAATCGATTCCAAGATATCAGCAATACAAAAAGAGTTTCTGCAGACATCTGAAGACGTAAGAAAAATAAAAGCCGAAAAAGAATACAGCTGGTCACGGGAGGGAAACAAAATTCAGTTTGGCTTCAACACAGAGTGTGTTGACGGGTTGAATAAAATCAGACAGTTAATGTACTCTGGAACTTTATTAGAAGCAGATAGTGCTGTTGGTTCAGAGATCCAGAGAATACAGCAGAGTAACAAGCTAATCAAGATTGCAGATTCATCAAAAGGTGGTCTGGAAACAGTCCGAAACTACGTGACAAACGATCTAGCAGATGATTCTGACGATGATAAGAAAATTACAAGGGCTGATTTAAAAGCAGTGAGAAAAATCAAGCAAAAACGAAATCGGAATGCGCCGTATTCGACAAGGTCAAGAGCCAGGTCCACGACTTTCACTACACAGCCCGTGCAGTTTGCTTTACCTGCTTCTTCTGGTGTGCAGTCGATTCCACCAATCAACAACCAGCTTTTTCGAGGCAAAGGTCAGCGACAAGGATCATGTTTTCACTGCGGAGAATTCACGCACTTCAGAAGAGACTGTCCCTATCTCAACGCAAATGTCCAGACTGCAAGGATGTCAAGCAGCGTCCCGTCAGCAACCGCCACGCAGTAGAGAGGGCACATGCCAAGGTCTATCAGTTAAGTGTTCATCTACACAATGTTTCGATGCATGTAATCTTAAATTGACTGATAATTACTTTGAATATGAGCAGGGTGCTGCAGAAATTGTCGTTAAAGGTCGTTTGAAACAGAATGAAAACTTTTGGCAACAGATAGGTGCAAGTGACTTTGTTTTAGATATAATCAAAAATGGATACAAAATTCCATTTTTGTGTATGCCACCCAAAATGTACTTGCATAATAACAAGTGTGCCTTAAATAACGCTGATTTTGTGTGTGAAGCTGTATCAGAGCTTGTCAAGAAACAACTAGTTGTTGAGTGTGATATCCTGCCGTATGTTGTTAATCCTCTATCTGTCGCTATACAGTATCGGGTAAGAAACGCTTGATTTTAGACCTGAGTATCGTCAACAGGTTTGTGCTCAAAAAGACTTTGAAATTTGAAGATTGGAAAACTGCTTTAGAATATATCAGTGCAAATGATTGGCTAATCAAGTTTGACATCCATTCAGCATATCATCATATAGATATCTACGAAGGGCATCCTGACTTTTTGGGCTTTGCTTGGAATGCCCCTGATGGAAAAACACATTTTTATAAGTTTGTAGTACTTCCCTTTGGACTGACAACAGCTCCATACGTTTTTACAAAAGTCACTCGCCAGCTTGTCAAGAAGTGGCGTTTTGAAGGACATAAGATAGTCACATACTTGGATGATGGTATATTATCAGCAGAGTCAGAATTAAGAGCACTAAATTCAGGTTCTGTCATTAAAAATGACTTGATTAAGTCGGGGTTTGTACCTAAAGTTGAAAAATCTTTATGGGCACCTTCACAGTCTTTGGAATGGCTCGGTTTTCACATTCAGGCTACAAATATGACTATATCTGTACCTCACAGGAAGATAGTCAAGGTGAAGTGTTCAATTACTGACCTATTAAAATCCAAGTCAAA
Organism: Haliotis rufescens; assembly: GCF_023055435.1. Classification (NCBI taxonomy): domain Eukaryota; kingdom Metazoa; phylum Mollusca; class Gastropoda; order Lepetellida; family Haliotidae; genus Haliotis; species Haliotis rufescens. The sequence continues at coordinate 495,897 of NW_025964387.1, forward strand.
GAATGTCAAAGTGCGAGATGTAGCTTCTGTTGTCGGTCAGCTAGTGTCCATGAAACTGGTTCTGGGGCCGTTATCACAGCTTATGACAAGATCATTAAGCATGGACATACTTATTGTTTCTACTTGGCATAGTTCATTAAAACTTTCATGTCACAGTATTCATCAATTGAAATTTTGGCTGGGTAATATTGACAAACATTCTTCAAGAGCACTTGTTGATAAATCTCTTACTACAAGACTTGTTTATTCTGATGCCAGTGATAGTGGTTTTGGTGGGTACTGTGTTGAGATTGATTCTGACAAGTCCCATGGTCAGTGGTCTGCGAAAGAAGCTCGTCAGAGTTCTACATGGAGGGAGTTAAAGGCTGTTCACTTGACATTACTGAGCTTTATTCCCAACCTGAAGAGCAACCGTGTTATGTGGTGTACAGACAATACAAACGTTGTGTCAATCGTTGAGAAAGGCAGCATGAAAATACATTTGCAAACATTGGCTTTGCATATATTTGAAATATGTACAAAACAGTCAATACAGTTGTATATGCAGTGGATTCCACGATGTGATAATCAGACAGCTGACTATCTTAGCAGAATGATTGATTATGATGACTGGGGTATTTCAAAGACCATATTTCAGCAAATTGAACGGAAATGGGGTCCACATCAAACAGACAGATTTGCGTCATATTATAACACTAAACTTCAGTGTTTTAATTCCAGGTACAGCAATCCTGGAAGTGACGTTGTGGACTGTTTCACTGTCAACTGGGGTGGCTTTATGAATTGGGTGGTTCCTCCTGTATGTTTGATTCCGAGGGCAATCAAACACATGTCAGAATGTAAGGCTAAGGGTACTCTTGTGATACCAGAGTGGCACTCTGCTTGTTTTTGGCCAATGGTATGTCCTAACTCAGTATTCATTCCACAGGTGAGAGATTGGATGTATTTGCCACGATCGAAGGAGGCTTATGTTGCCAGTAGAATAAAGGGTGGCATGTTTGGGGAGAGAGATCTTTCAGATACATTTCGGACAACCTATAGTGATGAGATTGCTACACTTCCGAGAGGTGTCCGCGAATTAGCAGGGGCTCTGCCAGGCCTCTTAGCAGGGTGTAGAGCTGATTCTACAACAACAAAGTATACATATGGCTTTGGAGCTTGGAAAAGGTGGGCGATCGTCAATTCTATGTCTGTAAAATTGCCATTGTCGCCATTGCACTGTGCTTTATACCTGTTATCTGTAATTCAGCAGAGTGATTCTATATCTCCTGTTCAGACAGCGTTCTATAGCATCCGTCATGCTCATACTTGTATTGGTTTAGCAAGTCCAACTGATAATTCACTGGTGCGTAATGTCTTGGAGGCAGCAAGGCGAAAATTGGCTAAAGATGTATGTAAGAAGGAGCCAATTACCATTAGCCTGCTAGAAAAGTTGTATGATGGTAGAATGGCAGATCCATCACTGTATGATTTGAGAATTATGTCAATGTGCTTATTAGCCTTTGCTGGGTTTTTAAGGTCAGCAGAATTGTTGCAGATCACGAGATCAGACATTGTATTTTATGATGCTCATATGATGGTATTCATTGAGCAGTCTAAGACTGATGTCTACAGAGACGGGGCGTGGCTGGCTATTGGGCGGACAAACACCAAGCTTTGTCCAGTGGTATGTTTAGAGAGATATCTAAATAGTGCGGAGATAAGTCTCGATTCATCTGAATATATATTCAGAGATTTGTCCAAATGTATTGCTGGTTATAAACTTAGAAATATTAATGTACCCATGACTTATTCGCGTTTGAGGGAATTGTTCATTGAAGCATTTACGCCATCTGTTGACAATATAAAGAATTATGGACTGCATAGTCTTTGAAGTGGTGGCGCATCTGCAGCAGCTAATAATGGCATCCCCGATCGCATGTTTAAGAGACATGGTCGTTAGAGAAGTGAAAAAGCAAAAGATGGCTACGTGAAAGATAATCTTCAATTCAGGCTAAAAGTTTCACTTTCTCTTGGATTCTAGACTTTCTTTGAATCTCTGCCGTGTACCGCACAGCTGTTCCAGTGTATATTGTGTTGTGTTTAAGGTGATTATTAGAGTTTGGTGTTGTCTAGGAGAAATGATGTTTCCCTCGTTTGAAGTAGTGAATTAGAGGGAAACTACTTTCTCCTAGTGGTACGTTCTATAATCAAGGGAGGTAATAATGCCAGTAGATGGCGCTGATATTTGGGGCTAAATAAGGGTAGGATTTTATGATGTCGCCTCTCTCGCTTGCAATCACGGCAGTTCAATTAACATGTAAATGTATTGATGTTTGCTTCTTTCATTTTTATTATTCCGTTTCTAATATCTTTTTCATGTTTCAGGCATTTCGTTTTGAGATGTGGACGTGTGGCGGTGAGGCCACATTCTGTTATGGTCATCTGTCTCTGTTGACAGGCCATGTATGTTGATGATGCTGGAGAGCTGTTAAAATACTCATTGGTATAATCGTGTTTACTATCACATGTGAATTGTGGCTGCAGAGCCTTTAGAATACTTTGTATATATGTTTGCATTTCATTGGCTACACAATGTACGGTAGGCTGCAGAGCCATTAGAATACTTGGTCTTGGAAATGTTCGGTTGGCAGAACCATTATAATACTGCTGTATTGGGTGTGTGTGACCCATGTTAGATGAGTAAAATAAGGCTTTTGTGTATAATTTGTATTTGTAAAAGTATGTTGGACGTGTGTAAAGGGTAATTCAAATACTGTATACTCCCCAGTTACTGGTGCTGTTGCATTCGTAGGGAGAACACGGTTCCAGAGCTTTTTGTATTAACAAAAATTTTATCTCTGGTTTTACGTGTCGGGCTTCAGGTACCGTTACCATCTGTATGTTTCGATATGTTATATTCTATATGTTATAACACATGTTATAATGGTATATGGAGTGACGTGATGTCACTGTGTGTTGTGTCTTGCGTCTTGTGCTTTGAAAATAAACTGCCGTGTACCGCACAGCTGTTCCAGTGTATATTGTGTTGTGTTTAAGGTGATTATTAGAGTTTGGTGTGGTCTAGGAGAATACAGATAGTCACTGTTCATATTTTCATTTTGTTCACAGTATCATCCCCTCATTCCTCCATCAAACTGATAAAAAGGAGATCATATATTGACAAATAATTGTCAGTTTTATTAGCCAGTTTGTATTGTTTGCAACGTCCAAAGAATTATTTTTTTCGGTCATTAGATTTGGAATTGAAGCCGAATATGTGCTCGTCTGATTTCGGGATCACAATTATGTTCATTAAGTTGCATGCACATTATGCAAACAAAAGTTGTACATGTATACAGTTATGTTTCCTTTACAAAATACAGATGAATTAGATATGTCTCTACCTTAAGTCCAAATACGACTTTCGAGAACCCCATTCCTTGGACAACAGAAAGGAAATGCGTTGTAAATATTTTATAAAAACAACTCGTTTCTTATTATGACTTTCGATCAAACTGTCTTCGGGAATTAAATTTAATACTAAAGTGCTTGTAAAATATAGTTTAACTTTCCCGCCATGAAAGACTCGATATCCAATTATAGTATAGGCTCAGGCAGGAATATACATATTTATGTAGCAATTCTCTATCCATTTAAACTGTATGGTTAACAATTGTGCATTCTGATGTGAGTTATGTAGTTATCTACTACCTTTTTACACAGACAATGAGTCGCACACACACACACACACACACACACACACACACACACACACACACACACACACACACACACACACACACACACGGTGGATTGTTTTAAAATCACCTACGTCTCTACAGTTAAATTATGTTTCCAGTAAATAGTGAGAAAAGTTCAACATTACCTCCCAATTGCAGCAGATATCACATGCGGCCCCTATGGTGGTCAAGAGGGGATATTGCTTAACCGCGAGAAAGCGAGAAATCGATAGAGCGAGAAAGCGATGTCCCCTCTCGGCCACCATAGTTTCGGGAGTATGTACGTATTCGTGTTTCCACCATTTGGTCATCTACCATCGGACGAGTGGGTTCTTTTGAGTGCACAGGGGTTAGTGACAACACTGTAACGACCTGTAAACATTGTTGGTCCAAAGGCTGAATAACAATCCGGTCTGTAGCGGGATACTATCTCAGCACCTGGGGCTTGCTAGCCTGGCGCTTTTGACCGCTTGACCACTTCACCCTATAACTGGTTCGGCTAACTACTGTTCGCCAGACATGCTGGTAGTCTTGATGAAAACAGTTGTTAAATGTTCCGATCCTCTTTTCACAGAACAGAATTGCACGTTTTGAAGCCGATGCCAAAATAATAGTGTTATATGGCAGTGTATTTTATTGTTGGACAATTGTTTCTGTTCAGATTCGGTAGATCTCATTGCCTTGTAATTGGGCAGTGATTTGTAGTTAGGAATGTAGTACTAGTTAATGTAGGCAGTCGTCAGGAAGTTACTATATTTAGATGCTAATGTTGCGTGAAAACGTCCGGTATACCGTAGACTTAGGTTAAATATTCTGTAATGTCTCAGGGCCGCTTGATTTGTTATGGTAATGTGTATAAATTTCCAGTAGCTAGGTAGGTTGAGACCAGAGCATGCTTCTCGCATCTCTGTCAAGCATTTCATCACATCAAGACCAGCTTTCGTGTGAGGATCACCCATCACCCCTGAATCCCTGCCTAGGCCCGTCTCGGTAACTCGACCGCTGTCACCACTGGGTGAATTTATGGTGTCATCACTGACTTTTGCTATCACCAGTGTATTTTTGTATTTGATATTGGCCATCACATTATGTATTGCCATTGAATATTGTACTACCACTCTATTGTTTACTGCCATTATAATTGCAGAGTAGTAATTTGTATTGATTTGTAAACTTAGTGAATTTTGTTATACATTTCTTGATTGTATACCATTTGTTGGTTGTCTGTTGGTTTCACACTATTACGTAGTTTTATGACGTAGATATTTCTGGATTTACATATTGTTTCATTTTGGGAATCGACACGTAACACTTTTAATTAATAGCTTGCCATATTAAACACATTCATTTTCGATCACTTATAACTCTGGCGCCTTGTAAGCAAGCATCGTTTTCGATGTGCAACAAGACAGGTCACTCGGCTGTTGTGGTGTGTGGTATATGGTTATCTGGTTCATGAAACGCTTGGACAGTTTAATGTGAAGAGCACATTGAAAACTATTTTGTACACGGAAAATGATAGCTTGTGTAGGGTAATGAAGACATTTGATTAAATTTACACTGCGATAACAAATAAGAGCTGTATAAGATATGAAGAGATAATTATTCAAATATGAACCACTTTTACCCACAAATTGTTCGATATATGTCCTCAACAATCTCCAAAAAAATGTTTCACTACAACTACAGCTAGAAAAGCATGATCATATCATGCTGTATTTAACGCTAGACTGTAATACGAGGACATTTGCTTAAAACATATTTGTATGTCCATTTATATTTTTCACGTTTCTCTTTGTAACTAGATATGGATTAATTTTTAAAATTTATTTGTCACGTTGACTTTTACATCAGAAATAAAATATTCTATTAGTCAGGATTTGAACAAACGGATTAGACAATTCTTGCTATCATAGCGCCCAATTATCAGGAGTACTGGAGGGGAATTTCTGTGTCAGGTAAATGTGATATATTAAATTATAAGCTTAAGATTATGAAAACAAATCTTATCCACAACTAATGTATTCTTCTTACTCTGAGGACCCGTGACGATTCCGGGGTAGAATATGTCTTAAGCAACCCATGCTTGCCGTAAAAGGTGACTATGCTTGTCGTCAGGCACGCTGACTTGGTTGATGCATGTCATCGATCAAAATTGCGTGGATCGATGCTCATGACATTAATCACTGGACTGGCTGGTCCAGACTCGATTATTTACAGACCGCCGTCATATCGCTGAAATATTGCTGAGTGTGGCGTTAAACAACAAAACAACCAACAACAATCTTACACTGAGACTAGAATTTGTAACAAGGTGTTTGAAAGTTCAACAGCAGGTTATCTATTGATATAGACTAGTCGATGTATTAACATTTATTTACTTAGAAAGAAATGTTCCATGTGTTGACCATGTGTTGACCTGAGAAATTAAGTTCAGACTTACGCCTATTCTAATTAAAGAAAAGTCACCTTTTTTATTTAAAAAAGGTTCGCTTTCATCTGTCTCAAGTCCAGTCAGTCACCATTTGACCTACTAATTTAAGATACATTGTTTCCAGTTGAAATTGGACTTATTTCAGTTTTGCTAAAACGACGCTTTCATTTTCATCAGTTCTGCTTTTTACAGAGACTTCTTTCTTGTCATTTATCTTTTGCAAATATAACTCGCTTTGTCGTGTTGACCTGTTGTCACCCACAAGTAGTCGCTGGATCTCCCCAGGGCGGCAAAGCATGGCAAATGAGGTTCCTTCGGTGCCCATGAGGTGTAGTTGAGACGTTTTCCATCACAATTCTGCCAGTATGGAAAGTCACGATACACACCAATGAAAATGAAATCGTGTCCTGGAATAGATATAAGAAACATTGTTCCATGTAACCGTTTCTCACTAGATACAACGAACCTGAGGAGAGCAGGGAATGGTACGGTATATTACCTGTCAAATAATCTAGCTATCTGACTGGCAACATGGCAGCAAAAAGTCATGTTAAGTATAACCTCGTTTGTAAAGTTTGTTTGTTGGTTTGTTGTTTAACGGCGCACTCAGCAATATTCCAGCTATGTGACGACGGTTTGTAAATAATCGAGTCTGGACCAGACAATCCTGTGATTGATATCATGAGCATCGATCCACGAAATTGGGATCGATGACATGCCTCAGCCAAATCAGCGAGCCTAACCACCCGATCCCGTTAGTCGCCTCTTACGACAAGCATAGTCACCTTTTACGGCAAGCGTGAGTTGCTAAAGACCTATTCTTCCCCGGATCTTCACGGGTCCGTTTGTAAAGTAGTTTCTGAGATGTAAATTTTGTAACATCGCGAACAATGGCTCGATTGAATGTTTTTGATTTTTACATGATATAATTCTGCGTTTAAAGATTCAATCTGAATTTTCTGTTAGTGCCGCATATACTACCAATATATAACAGGACCGCCTCAATGGTCTAGTGGTAGAGCGTCCGCCCGGCGAGCGGAAGGTCGGGGGATCCCCGGCCACGTCATACCAAACGACGTTAGAAGATGGTACTTTTTGTTACCCTGCCTGGTTCTCTGCATTAAGGAGATAAAACAAGGACTGGTCGGCTAGGAGTCAGTATACTGTGTCTGAGTGGGGTATTTAAGATACACTTCGGCATGGTTTCTCACTGGGCTAGCACTATAAAATCAGCATCAGTCCGGACTAATACAAGCAGCCACACACACATACATGCCCGTCGCTATGTAAGCGCAATAATCTTGAAAGCGACGTTAAACCCCATTGCATCACACCCCACCTCACAAATATATAACACCCCAGACCCCTAAAGTTTCTGAGAAAATGTTTCAGCATTTCCAAATTGAAAATTCACAAAATTACATTGAACAGTTATGATTGTTATTAAATCAACATACTAGTACATACAACGTACGTCTCGGACATTTATCACTTGTGTCGTCTACAGCCTTGTTCCACAAAACAATCTTTGTGTGACTACCTACGATCGCTTTGTGGAAAAGCCTTGTTCAGAAATAAAACGACAAATCCCTATCCCTAATGATAAGCAATCTCTACTGTCCACTGTATGATCATGGGCATGTGCTTAGAAATCACTATCAAATAGTGTTCCCGAAAAAGTGAGCGCACCCTTCCCAACTGGTGGCATCCGTCACAAACACGTTAAAAGGCAAGTCAATTGTTCACCTTAATTAGACACGGAAAGCTATGGTACATGTCAAAATAGGGAATTGCATAGGACATCATTTCTGTTACTGATGCGTCGAATTTGGAAGCATCCTCCTCATGTCAGCCATAAAACAGGTGGAAAGTTTTACTGAGGCCTTGAAAGTTTTACCCCTGATCAAACAACTTTTGAGCAAGAATTAGACTTTGAAATCTTCTTAGAAAGAGCATGGTCGATTGTACCTCAAAAGTAGTGAAATGTTGTCAATAAAGGCTGGAGCTACTGGAATATTGCTCGACATAAAGGAAGTTACTATATTTAGATGCTAGTGTGATGTGTAAACTTTCGGTCTGTCTACCGCGGACGGTGATAGTATGTTATAGAAATTTTGTGAGAGTATTATATGGAACTTTCCAGTGTCTGATTAGACTATAAAAGGAGACAATAGCGTGTTGACGTATCTCCTACGCATGTTCATCACTTCGAAACAAGCTTTCATGTGAGGATAGCTCATCATCCCTGATTCCCTGCCTAGCCCATTTCGGAAGCTTTACCACTGTCGCTGCTGGGTGAGTATACATTATTACCCCTTACTTTTTCTATAACCATTGTATTTTAGTATTTGATACTGATCACTGCCATCTTATTATTTATTGCCATTTAAGATTGTACTACCATTGTCCATTGTGCATTGTCATTGCTGTGCAGTAATTTGTATTGATTTGAAAACCTAGTTATTTTGTTATACATTTGTAGATTGTATACCACGTGTTGGTTGTTTGTTGGTTTCACACAAAGTTCTATTGCGTACATATTTCTGAGTTAACATATTGTTTCAATTTGGGAAACGACACGTAACGACACTGCAAAGGGGCTCTGTGGCACTCACGGTCACAATCTAAAAATCTGTTGACCATGGGTGTATAGTGCCCAATCCATACATGTACATCAACATACATCCACACCTACCAGACAATTTTTGCGAGAATGATTTTTCGTATGTACGTTTTATATGTGTCTACTGTATAAATGTGGGTATGGTTACATCTGGGAAAACCAATGTTTCTTAGAGAATCATGCCATGTTCATATCGAAAATAAGGCAGACGCTTTTTGACATGTACTTTCAAACATGGAGATCTACTGTAGATGTTTCTAGCAAATGCGAATATTATAGATATTTTAAAATGCAAATATGCGCAGAAAAATATTTAACTGATCTAAATATAAGAAAATGCAGAATATCATTAACACAATTTAGATGCAGCTCACACAGGTTAATGGTTGAAGTTGGCAGGCACAACAAAATACCCAAATGTTTAAGATTATGTAAACAATGTTCTTTTAATGTTGTCGAAGATGAATTTCATTTTCTACTTGTATGTTGTAAATATGACAATTTAAGGAACAAATATATTGAACAGAAATACTATGTACATCCAAATAAATACAAGTTTACCTCTTTAATTTCACATGTGAGCAAAACGGCTATACAAAATCTATCTCTTTATATATCATGCCATGTTATTGAGAAACGAATCCTTGTAACATTCCTAACCGCTTCCACATTGTCATGTATTCTGTACTATGGGCCTGTGGCCTTACAGTTATATATGAATAAACTGATTGATGTGGTACTATTACCTGAGAATTTGACCAGTCGTTTGGCGATATCCTGTTTCTTCTGGTTGTCAATGACGAAGAGAGTGGCGTTCTCCTTATAACACTCACCGGACGCTTCGTGCCAGGCTTTCCTGTCTCTGTGATGTATCAACGACAAACCGATTTCCTTGAAGTAGATATAGTGCTCAGCCTGCATCAATAGAGTAAACAGTGCGTTACAAATGATTTTAGACCCCTTGAACCCCGGGGGTCTAGTCATTGTAATTGTTTGTTAGATCACTCGGACCTTGGGGTACAATCATTGTAATTGTTTGTTAGACCACTCGGACCTTGGGGTACAATCATTGTAATTGTTTGTTTGACCACTCGGACCTTAGGGTACAATCATTGTAATTGTTTGTTTGACCACTTGGACCTAGGGGTACAATCATTGTAATTGTTTGTTTGACCACTTGGACCTAGGGGTACAATCATTGTACTTGTTTGCTAGACCACTCGGACCTTAGGGTACAATCATTGTACTTGTTTGCTAGACCACTTGGACCTTGGAGTACAATCATTGTACTTGTTTGCTAGACCACTCGGACCTTAGGGTACAATCATTGTACTTGTTTGCTAGACCACTTGGACCTAGGGGTACAATCATTGTACTTGTTTGCTAGACCACTCGGACCTTAGGGTACAATCATTGTACTTGTTTGCTAGACCACTTGGACCTAGGGGTACAATCATTGTACTTGTTTGCTAGACCACTCGGACCTTAGGGTACAATCATTGTACTTGTTTGCTAGACCACTTGGACCTAGGGGTACAATCATTGTACTTGTTTGCTAGACCACTCGGACCTTAGGGTACAATCATTGTAATTGTTTGTTAGATCACTCGGACCTTGGGGTAGAATCACTGTAATTGTTTGTTAGATCACTCGGACCTTGGGGTAGAATCACTGTAATTGTTTGTTAGATCACTCGGACCTTGGAGTACAGTCATTGTAATTGTTTGTTAGATCACCCGGACCTTGGGGTACAGTCATTGTAATTGTTTGTTAGATCACTCGGACCTTGGGGTAGAATCATTGTAATTGTTTGTTAGATCACCCGGACCTTGGGGTAGAATCACTGTAATTGTTTGTTAGATCACTCGGACCTTGGGGTACAATCATTGCAATTGTTTGTTAGATCACTCGGACCTTGGGGTAGAATCACTGTAATTGTTTGTTAGATCACTCGGACCTAGGGGTACAATCATTGTAATTGTTTGTTAGATCACTCGGACCTTGGAGTACAGTCATTGTAATTGTTTGTTAGATAACTTGGACCTTTGGGTAAAATCACTGTAATTGTTTGTTAGATCACTTGGACCTTTGGGTAAAATCATTGCAATTGTTTGTTAGATCACTTGGACCTAGGGGTACAATCATTGTACTTGTTTGCTAGATCACTTGGTCCTTGGGGTACAATCATTGTAATTGTTTGTTAGATCACTCGGACCTTGGGGTACAATCATTGTAATTGTTTGTTAGATCACTCGGACCTTAGGGTACAATCACTGTAATTTTTTGTTAGATCACTCGGACCTTGGGGTACAATCACTGTAATTGTTTGTTAGATCACTTGGACCTAGGGGTACAATCATTGTACTTGTTTGCTAGACCACTCGGACCTTGGGGTACAATCATTGTAATTGTTTGTTAGATCACTCGGACCTTGGGGTACAATCATTGCAATTGCTTGTTAGATCACTCGGACCTTGGGGTACAATCATTGCAATTTCTTGTTAGATCACTCGGACCTAGGGGTACAATCATTGCAATTGCTTGTTAGATCACTCGGACCTCGGGGTTCAATCATTGCAATTGCTTGTTAGATCACCCGGACCTTGGGGTAAAATCAATGGACTTGTTTGTTAGATCACTCGGACCTTGGGGTACAATCATTGTAATTGTTTGTTAGACCACTCGGACCCTGGTGTCGAATCATTGTAATTGTTTGTTAGATGATCCGGAACCCGGTGTCTAGTCATTGAACTTGGCAGGTGTTTGGTTGTTGTAATTAAACCAGGTGTATAATCATTGAAACTGTTAGAACACTCTTCCCTGGTTCCTAATTCGCTGTTGCAGATAGCTATCACAGGACCAAGGAGCGTCCATTCCAATTTGGAATGAACGTTGGATTGCTTTGGAAAGATCGCTCATTCGAAACTTTCCAAAGCTTGGAAGGATCGATCTTTCCAGAAAATCCAAAATTGGATTGGCAACATTTCCAAACATATTTCCAACACAGGAAATGTTTGGAATGACTTGGAATGGTTTGTAATTGTTTGGAAATATGGTTAGAAGGAACAAGTTAAAATATGTTTTATTAGTAATTTAAACAATAAAAAGACTATGAATTATTTATTGAGTCTAAACTATATATAATAAATATTAAATTTATCTCAAACATTCACTACTTGTCTGTCTAGCGAGGGGCTTTTACAGTCGCATTCTCCCTAAGGTGAGAGAGAGACCCGCACTTGACTCGACAAGACACTAATAGGTCTCAAGATTAAGTATTCGGCTGGATGGCAGCTGCCATTTAATTACAAAACAGACAGTCGTCTAGACGGCTCACATGTAAGTGCACCGACATGTGCCTAAGATCATAAAATGGACAATTTTTGGTAACATCTAATTTATTGTTGTCTCACGCCAGAGCTGTGAATAATTCTGTTCATTGAACAATTAGAATTCAGGAAGTTATCAATAATTGTTTTACTTAACATAAGATAAGATAAGTTGTTTACAACATAATATTATGATGTCAGGACGTACTACAGACAAAACCATTATTTTAAAATCAATCTAGTGACAGACTATGATTTCCAAGTCCCGATTATCAAATCAATGAGGTATCAGTTTCACCACATGTGCACAGACCGCCTATACTTATATTATACCTAGTACTATTATGTACATATGTATATTAGTTCAAATTATAATAATGACTCCCTCTATTCTCGAACTGGTCTTTGTTCTACGACAACCGTAAGTCGGTATGGGAAAACAAAATATTTGTTTAATTGTTCAAAGTTCATAGTCAATGTCATATGATTATAGACAAGGAAGATAAGAATTTAAATAATAAAGAGTAGCTACTTTAAATGACAGAAATTCTTTTAGTTAAATTTGCTCATGATTTGGTCTTTTCGTGGTAAATAGCGCCAAAATACTCTTAATTATTTACTTTCATGTCATTACTAATCTCACATAAGGTCAAAAGTTGTACAACGTTTAATAGATATTATTATGACATGTTGTATCCAAACATATCCAAACAAATCCAAACAAATCCAAGCTTTGAAATATGACCTTGACAAATTTTGGAATGGTCATATTTCCATTTGGAATGGTGGTATTTCCAAGTTTTGGATTGTTTGGAATGGATGATATTTTGTCCAGTGTAGGCGCCGAGGTGCATGGTTAAATAGCTATACTCTATAGGTGATATTAATCTACATATATGTAAGACATTAGTGCATACACGATAGTAAAGTATGAACATGTCATTTGATATAAAATGAATAATGTCATTTTTGGCGTCATGAAATCACAGCATCGTCCAAATGCATTACCAAATAAATAAAAGTGACTAAACCCTTTCCTTATATTTCCTATATTATGACCATATGTTTATGATTCACTATACAATAGTGATGATACAAGGTATTAGCGAAAAGGTGAACGTATCCTTCCCCTGGCACCCATCACAAACACATGCAAAGTCAAGTCAAATGTTGGCCTGAAAAAACAAAACACGGATCGGGTGGTCAGGCTCGCTGACTTGGTTGATGCAGGTCATCGTATCCCAGTTGCGTGGATCGATGCTCATCATGACAATCACTGGATTGTCTGGTCCAGACTCGATTATTTTACAGACCGCCGTCCTATAGCTGGATTATTTCTGAGTGCGGCGTTATACGACAAACCAAACCAAACCAGAACCAATGTTGTATAATGCATCACAGCACAACATGTATTTCACGGCGGTATGTGAAGAATCAAGGAAAAAAATCCCATGTTTGAGAGCATAAATAACGACCACTGGTGTATACGTACGAACTATTCGATTGTCATTTATTCCTAGCGGGCAAAGGAAACGCCACCAAATAAATAATGGTGGCCATTTTCCAACAAATTTGTCAAACAGCACAAAAATAGTTGGGAACACATAGCTGGAATGCAACTTACCAATTCCCTGTGAACATGTGCACGAGCTTCACGTGATTTGCGAGAAAAGTGAATTTAATCACTAAAAATTGCAAAATGTGCACTAAGTTACCCGTATGAAATTCTAGTTTAAAACATGAGCAGGATTATTGTTCTCTCTCATAACATGAAACCGTTTAAAACAACGAGCATGCCGCGACTAACCACAGAGCAGAGGGAGAGAGCCATCGGTATGTTGCAAATGGGAGCGACGCAGGAGCACGTTGCCAGGATCATGGGCTGCTTCAAGTACAACATCGCCAGACATGTCACAGGCAAACTGGCAGTACTGCAGAAGGGCCAATGAGCGGAAGACCCAAGGTCACGACCCCACAGGAAGACCGGTATTTACGGGTGCTTCACTTAAGTCCAGATTCCAAACTGTGACTTCATCATCCGCAAACAGCTTTGGACATCCGGTCAGCAAAAGGACCGTTGCTAGACGACTCCGCGTGTATGGACTCCGTGCCGATCGACCTTTCAAGGGCGTGACGTTAACGTTTCTACACCGACGTCACAGGCTGAGATGGGCCAGGACTGTACAGCAGTGGCAGCAGAGAAAGTGGTGAAGAGTGCTCTTCAGCGACGAGAGTAGGTGCCAGCTCTTCTGATAGGCGGGTTCGAATCTACCGACGACGTGATGAACGGACGGCAAGTTGTTGCGTCAATGAAGTTGAGCCTTATGGAGGTGGTCGTGTCATGGTCTGGGGTGGCATCTGAAATGTCGTCGTAAAAATGATGAGGTTTTGCGGCATGTGGTACTATATTTCCTGCAACGACACCCACGGACGCTGTTTCAACATGACAACGCCACCCCTCAAACAGCTCGAGTCACTAGCGACTTTCTGAACGCCAAAAACGTGTCCGTATTACAGTGGCCAGCCAGATCACCGGACCTGTCGCCCATAGAGCACATCTGGGACCAACTTGAACGCAGGATTCGGAAACGTAAACAGCCGCCATTGACGAGGGATGTCTTGGCAGTTGCCCTGCAGGAAGAAAGGCGTAGGATCCCTAATCAGGATGTCAGGAGACTCGTATACTCAGTTCGACATTGTGTTAGGGCCTGCATTGTTGCTGGAAGGGGTCACATCCTAAACTGAGTCATGTATGTAGCACGGGACTGTAAATGATTCGACGTCGATTCTGCGGGTGTGATCGAATACTGAACAGTGCACCCAGCATAATAAACGTGTCTGCAGAAATGTAAGTACATGTTGTTTTTTAATCTTATCACCGTTTTTGCATAATTGCTTTTTTTATAATAAAACATCAATTGTTTCTAGATTTGGCGTCTGTTTTGATTTAGACCAGAACATTGTTGGTGGCGTTTCTTTTGTCCGTTAAACCCTAGACACACTAGTGACAGAATGAGCCGGAATGCTGTCGGAATTAAAATTCTTTGTTTATTCCTGGATATTCGTACTACTTTCTAAAACTTCTGACTGCACTCTGAATGCAATCCAAATATTAGGGCCTATTCTTGTGGTCGGCCTGAATGTTTTGCTCGAGGTGCATTCGAAGCGGAGAAATATCGAACGGCATCCGAAGTGTAGTCTAACTGCACTCTGACTGCATTCTAGATATTCTTACGGCATTCTAACAGCATTTGAAACATTCTGATTGCCTTCCGGGGAGAATCGAAACGCCAAGCCACTTCAAATCCTGCCAGAATGTCCTGATTACGCTTCGAATGAGCCGGAATGCAGCTCGAATGCATCTCGGTTGCTGCCGGAATCTATTTCGATATTGAAAGAATTGAGCTGGAATGCGCTTCGAATGCCGTCAGAATCTTTCGATTGCCGCGCGAATGCGGCCCGAATGCAGTCGGAACGTCCCGATTGGCCCTCGAATGAGTCCGGACGTAATTCAGAACACCGCAAAATCGCATAAAAACGCGGCTAGCTGCCATTGCAACGTCAGTCTGCATTGAATTGAATTGAATTGAAACTGTAATATGTTTGCAGAAATACAGTTAGAATAACTTATACAATTTTAATGACCCTGGAACTTTATTGGTCAACAGATACGTTGAGAACAAATGTAACATTTATTTTACTTCTCTCCCCTTTAAAACTGAATATGTTATAATAATAACACATTAATATTATTGTGTCATAATTAAATAAGAAAAAAAAGCAATTATTACTTTTATTAATGATAACAATTTATTGGCACAACAAGAAGTTCAGTGTACATATGTCATATGTCATCATCAGATCAGTCTCTTATCCATCACTCATCCTGATCTGCTATGGCACTGCTCCTACTGGGTTGTTGAAGTAATGCTTGAGGATCTCCCTCTGCCTCTTTCCAGCCTAGGTGTCTCTGTTTCCTCCTGCAACACGCTGCACATCTTCAAGTTGAGCAAGTTGTATCCAGGCTCCTGGCACCACGTTGTACCTGACATCTTCCTCATCCACCATACCATTGTGGAGAGCAGGATAACGGATCCTCATCAAGTTGTGCAGGCAGACGCAGCATTCATCGATGTCCTGCACAATGGAAGGCATTGGCTGCATGGTTGTGAGGAGGACTTGCCATCTCTGGGCCATGATTCCAAATGCATTCTCATCTACACGTCGTCCCCTGGAGATCCTGTAGTTGTAGAATCTCTCGTCCCTCTGGAGATTCATGTGACCATCTGTCTTTATCAAGAAGGTCCATCATCTCCCGGAATAAAGTATGGCACAGGCTCGTCATCTTGGGGTATGGGGGATGTCTCAGGAAATCCTATGCTCCCGTCTTCAAGGTAGTCCTTGAGCTCGTTGAAAATCTGAGCACCCACCCACAGGAACTTGTAGTCTCCATCCACAAGGGCCTTGAGGACCACAGAGAAGAAGGAGCCGCTCTTGCCAGGTTTTCCTGATGGCCACACGCTTGTCATTTAGAGCTCCCACTTCATGAGGAACATTCCACCTGTTAGGTTAGCATTCGTTTGGAGTGGTGGGGCAGGTGATGACCTCATCCTTATATTCCTCCACAATGGCTTGGCAGACTTCAGGGGTGATGAGGCTGATGGTGTTCCTTGCCATACGGAAGCTGTACATGAGGCTGAGGAACCTCACAGTGATGGCAAGCTTCAAGCCTGGAGGTAGCGTCTTCTTCATCTTGGTATCCTGCTTCACTACCCTTGGCCCCAAACTCTGCATCAAATATTCAAACATGGCAGGCTCCATCCTGAGGTTGTTGAAGGAGGACTGTGAGTCTTCTACTCTGAGCTCCTCCATCAGTCTGGCGTAATGTCCATACAGCCTCCTCCTTGACTCTGCCAGCCATGGTCGGGTCTTATATCTTCTGGGTCTTTTCCTCCTGTGTCTTCTCCTGGCCTCCTTCACATCTCTTTCAAGCAGGTCTTGCTGGAGGACAGCAAACTGGAGCAAAGCAACATGGTCCAGGGGGTCCATACTCCATGATGGTTGGGCTGAGACTGATGAAAATGCTTGATTCGGCAGCATTTTATACCCTTTCGGGGACCATTCAGGCGGCATTCTTGATACACCCGGTAACATTCTAAGGACATTTGCAGTATTCGAGCTGCATTCTGTTTGAATTCTTGGACGTTCGAACCATATTCGGCGGCCATTCCGGGAGTGTTCTGACTGCATTCGAGGTGAATTCGTACAGCATTCGAGGCACCTTCAAACCAGACTTCGGTCGGTATTCTTGTCAACAATTTCGTATATATGTATCGTTTCTGTTACAATAACCGAAACTGTTGTTCCGCTGCTGTTCTGCCGTAAAAAATATACAACACAATACACTTTGACCACAAATACATTGAATGTGTCACATGTACACATGACCATGTGCTTTGCTATTTATAGCGCAACCGTAAGTAAGCTCCGCCCATTATGATTGATGCAAACACGATCGATTCAATATTTTATGATAAAACTACAGTAAATATATTGACTTATATCTAGATATGAAGCCATTTGTGGGATCCAGGGTTTGCGCTTCAAGTTGATACTTCTATACCAATAGAGCTTTCTTCACATCTTTAATTGTATAATTTTGAGACAAGATGAAGAGAAATAATTACATAATAATAAACAAATACATCTCCAATATTGAATATAATTTTGTTTGTTTTGAAATATTCTTTTGAGAACTTGATTACGTAAAATTGATGCCAAACAGGTGCGTGTCTTGTCCAATTAAGAGACACTGTAAACTATCGAATTGTTTATATCTATTCAAGACATTACTTACATAGTAAACGCAGTCATTTTATGTTGTGTTGAAAAAACGTTTTACACATCGACTTTTTCCATACCATGAAAGAGAATTAGGGGAGATATATCTTAAACAAACTTCCAGTGTCGTCTTTCTCCGACGTTGACAAAGACATACAACCAACCATAACGTCAAATAGAATGGTGTCATTTTTTTAGTAATTCATTACATTTAATGATACGGCTAGTGCTCCATTAATAATGGGGCAACATTAGTCAAATTACACTTGCACAAGCAGGAGAATGTTGGAATCTAAGGACTTATGTATGGGTTAGATAGGGCCATCCATTTCGCTATTACTCATTTTTTTATGAAGTACAATTTGAGCATTTCTAATGGTTTTTGTTTCATGCCTGAACGTATACAGTTTCAATATCGATATTTGTGGTGGAATAGTTTGGTTCAAATATATTGTCCTTACCCATAGCTAATTCTCACCAAGTCACCTTAGTTACAATAAACTAGTGCTAAGCAGAGTGGAGATAAGCCCCCTTTTCTTTGAACGTGTGTAACCTCTGTCACCTTTTGAAGTCATAGAGGTAAATCAGTTTTCGTCATCTCCGACAGGCTATTTTTTGCTTTGAATTTATATAATTTATATGAATTTATACATATAACTCCATTTGATATATATTTATGTCGTTCAGTTATAGGGAGTATTTGTGTTCGCTCACAGTTTCGGTAAAGCTCTAAATAAAAAAAATCGTCGCACAATACGTTTATCGATGTATGATAAAAAGCGAAGAAATTTACTGTGTCTCAACGCAGAATAAATTCTCGGACAACACTTCGTAGTGCCTTTTCTTCGAACCGGTTTAATATTTACAGTTAAATTTACACCATCAGATAGGAAATTTAAAATGTAATTTTATAGCCTGAGGTAGATCCAGTGCCGAGTGAGCGCAATTCTCACTCTTCCGATCTTAGGAAAATGGGCATCAGAAAAAAATCTCGGTATCCAGCGGATTAAGCCTAATAAAAGATACATTAAACGGCAAGTAAACCTCGACACTTTGCAAACACATTTTTGACCTTTAAATACTTGCTACGAATATTACTAATTTCCCTCTCTCGGAAAATGACTCACTGAAAAATGATATTCGTTACAAAAATCGCTATCATTCCAGTTTACCTATCCCTTGAACAATTACCTCAAAGGATTTTGTACTACATTTACACTACTCTAATTCTGATAAGGATAATGTATAACTTGTTGCATCAAATAAATCAACATTAACTGCGTCATCTGATGGTAGGGGCATTGCAGCATCATGTTGCAAACGACTGTGATGTCTAAACAAGTAAGCCCAGTGAGTAGGTAATAGATTATGACATGAAACATGTTGCCTTCATCATAAATGAACTGGTGAATTGACCTAACAGTTCTCATCTGGATTCAGTTGCATCCATAGAGAAAGTCTTCCCCATCCTCCCATCAGACAGTTAATGTAGTATCCATTAATGACAATCTATATAAAATATTTTCAAACGTGAACAAGCACATGCCCAAGTGATATGAGATGAATCGATGTAAACTTGCATTTTCAGTGACGTTCCTCAGAACCCCGTAGAACACCTTGCTCTTTGGATCAGTCTGGACATTCTTCAGGTTGGCACTGATGGTACATTTCCCCTCACTCCTCCAGTAGACTACAGAGGAGCAGGCAGGACTCTGTATACACATCGCTGTACACGCCACTTTGCTGACAGAGCTGAAGACAGGCCCAGGGACGTCCAGGGACGCTGGCTTCACCGGGTCAAATGACACTGCCTGTTGGCGCATGGAGGCATGACTGAACCTGGGACTCAGAGACAAGAACATGACCACGGGGACACAAGACAACTTCATTGTCTCCTCTTCAGCAACTTGGAGAATGGAGAGAACCTGGATTGGATTTACTGATGAAAGATTCAATATTTCTCTTCTATCTCCAGTTACAACCTTCTTAATGTCATAGGGTGCCTAAAAAGTTGATGACAAAGCACCGGCCTATCTCACAGTTAGAGGCTTAAACTTTTTTATTGTTTATATGCAAGCGTTCGAGATGTATCAAGTTTTGTAAAGGAAGACAGTTCTGATTCGCATCATTATATTAAGCAGTTTCTGGGACTTGGGACTTTGCAATCAATATATCGAAATATTTACTATTAGTTTCCAATAAGCACGTTGTTTAGAACTAACTAGAATTAGCTTGTACTTATGTGATATATGACGTATACGATGTGATGATGGGGATGCAAAAGTGGGTCATCATGGTTCCGATTAAAAATCTACGATTTGGTAGAGAGGTATCAATGAGTGAGTGAGTGAGTTGGGTTTAACGCCGCTTTTAACAGTATTCCAGTTATATCACGGCGTGTCAGCTTAATGTGGGAGGAAAGCCCGAAGTGATGCAAGTCTAAGACGTTTACCACTTCGGTGAAACCCATGAGCACGGGTATGGTGCTGACAAACCTAGAAACATAATCGGGGCGAACCGGGATTCGAACCCACAATCATAGGTTCCCGGCGTGACCAAGGGACGCAACTCTGCATAGCGAATCGCGGCGCCTTAGACGACTGGGCCACCCGTGCCCCCTGGTATCAATGAACTTCGAAGAATTATTACATGTGTAAATACAAAATGGAATGAAGGTTTAAATCCTGAAACATCTAACGTTAAATTCATGCCATTAAAACCTTAATTTCAAATGTCTAGTAGGTTATATATTCCGAAAAAATAGGAAATCATGCAATATAAATGTTATTAATAAGTATTAGAACTAAGATACATTGTAGGTGTTGACGACAAACATCCTCTGCAAGAACGTTTAAGTCTGTAAAACACTAAAACATCCTATACGCAGTAGCGCCACGCACGTGCGAAGGGTGTCATTCCTGATTCAAAAGACCTGGATATCAATCATTTTTTAGTGTAAGAAGCCCCAAATATTTAGAATACAAGTTAATATAGTGTCCAATAAAATAAATTATTGGTGACAGTTTCTGTTTTCAAAGGTATATTGAAACACACCGCGAGGTGCCGTGCACCAGCTGTCTATAAGTGAGGAAAAGGATCTACTGATCTATTGATACGATACGTACTTGGCATGTGTACCCTTCTCATCACTCAACACAAAAGTATACAATATTACACCGAGAACACATGTACAAACTATGTGATTTGACAATATTGTCACCCGATGTCAATATTCAATCACCCGATGTCAATATCCAATCACCCGATGTCAATATAAAATCACCCGATGTCAATATTCAATCACCCGATGTCAATATCAAATCACCCGATGTCAATATCCAATAACCCGATGTCAATATTCAATCACCCGATGTCAATATCAAATCACCCGATGTCAATATCCAATAACCCGATGTCAATATCAAATCACCCGATGTCAATATCCAATCACCCGATGTCAATATCAAATCACCCGATGTCAATATTCAATCACCCGATGTCAATATTCAATCACCCGATGTCAATATCCAATCACCCGATGTCAATATCCAATCACCCGATGTCAATATACAATCACCCGATGTCAATATTCAATCACCCGATGTCAATATACAATCACCCGATGTCAATATTCAATCACCCGATGTCAATATACAATCACCCGATGTCAATATTCAATCACCCGATGTCAATATCCAATCACCCGATGTCAATATACAATCACCCGATGTCAATATCAAATCACCCGATGTCAATATCAAATCGGCCCGTTAAGATTCGGGGTAGAATAGGTTTTCAGCAACCCATGCTTGCCAAAAAAGGCGACTATATATATCGTAGGTGACTAACGGGATCGGGTGGTCAGGCTCGCTGACTTGGTTGCTGCATGTCATCAATCCGAATTGCGTGGATCGATGCTCATGATATCAATCACTGGAGTGCCTGGTCCAGACTCGATTATTTACAGACCGCCGTCATATAGCTTGAATATTGCTAAACAACAAACAAACAATCAATATCCAATCAGTTTACACTGGATATACGTATCCTAACATGGACTTGGTTGTGTGTGATAAGAATAATATAGACATAACTGTTTCCATCTTCATAAGAAATATCTGCCAATAACAGATTACATTGTTCGATTCTGATTAAATGTTTATGAATCACTATCAAATACTCATGATCCCAGGTATTCACGAAATGATTAGCGTCTCCTAAGCCAAGTGTTTAAGTGAAAAAAACGAGAACTGTCATTCACAAGTCCAACATTAAATCTTTATACAAAGACATCGCCTGCTTGATTTTACCTCAATCGTTGTGAAATATAGACACCAAAGGCTGGAGCTGCTGGAAAGTTGACTACATGTATTTAAAATTCAAGTCGTACCTCTGGAGAGTGTTTTGTCACTCTGAATCTTTATGCACAGATCTAAATATGAAACAGACGAGGCGGTCTCACTGGTCTCTTTTATTTCTTGTTCAGATAGGTAAAATCGGAAGAGGCAAATTCCCTATTTGATCACTATTTAACGATATCAAATCATCGATACTTCATGGCCAAATTCCTCTATTTTGATTTTTCCATCCAAGCAGAGTGAGTGAGTGAGTATGGTTTTACGCCGCTTTTAGCAATATTCCAGCAATATCACGGCGGGGGACACCAGAAATGGGCTTCACACATTGTACCCATGTCGGGAATCGAACCCGGGTCTTCGGCGTGACGAGCTAACGCTTTTAACCACTAGGCTACCCGACCGCCCCTCCATCCAAGCAGAAGTTCCGGTTCATTTGCATAAAGAAACAGATGAGCAAGACGGGAAGCACGTTTGCTGCCATTTGGGTGCCAACTTCTGTCCTAGATGTGCTATCCCCAAACTTCACATAGATGGTGTCTATACATATAGGCGACAAAACCCAAGTCTTCATGTCCATCAAATCACTGCTTAAAGCAGTCGATTTTACGATTTTGATTAGATCGCGAGCATGTGTTAATGAACCACTGCCAAACAGTGATGATACCAGGTATTCGCCAAAAGGTGAGCGTATTCTGCCACACAGGTAGCGCTGGTCACAAACAGATGCAAGAGTTTGTCAAATCTTTACCTGATAAAACGCGGGAATATAATGTACAAGTCAAAATAGCGAATAGCATCGGACATCATTTGTGTCACTGATGCGTCAAATTTGGAAATGTTCTCCTTATGTCTACCATAGAAACTTTTTGAAAGCTTCACTGAGGCCCTCAATGTTGTAATCTTGATCGAACAACTTCTCAGCAAGAGTCGGGGGCACGGGTGGCCCAGTCGTCTAAGGCGCCGCGATTCGCTGTGCAGAGTTGCGTCCCTTGGGCACGCCAGAAACCTATGATTGTGGGTTCGAATCCCGGTTCTCCCCAATTATGTTTCTAGGTTTGTCAGCACCATACCCGTGCTCGTGGGTTTCACCGAAGTGGTAAACGTCTGAGACCTGCACCGCTTCGGGCTTTTCTCCCACATTAAGCTGACACGCCGTTATATAACTGGAATACTGTTAAAAGCGGCGTTAAACCCAATTCACTCACACTCACTCAGCAAGAGTCGTACGACGCTCCTTGAAATTTGGGTAGAAAGAGCTTTCACGATTGTACCTGACAGGTTGTGACATGTAAACACCAAAGGCTGGGGCTGCAGGAATATTGCTCCACATAAAGGGAAAGTTGACTATTTGAAAGTTGAAGTCATCCCTCTTGTCATACCATCTTGTGGCTTATAGTCTTATCACCCTGAATCTTTATGCACAGATCTAAATATGAAACCGATGAGGCGGTCTCACTGGTCACTTTTATTTCTAGTTCAGGTGGGTGAATCAGTGGAAGGGAAATGGCTATTTGTTGACCGATATCAGAAAATATATAAGAAAGTCCAACATTTCACAATTGTTGTCTCGGGGATTTCAGGTGATATTTACTTTCATGTTTAACAACTTGCCCTAACTCTTAGATAGATATGTAAGACAAAGCAAGCTGACACACAGAACCCCCCCCCCCCCCCCCCCCCCCCCCCCCTACATATCTCCTTCTCATTTGCAAAGACAATTATTTTTTTGAAACCTGAAGAGTTGCCTGCAGATTACATTTTTACTGTTTTGAAGGAAACTCTGCAATTTTACACCGTGGAATGTGTAACATCCATCATTGTCTGAGAAGAGAATAACATCGATTCCGTTCCCGGTTCAGTATTTATGATTATTTTATGGCAGAATGTAGGTTGCCCGGTAATGTAGACGTACTGCTGACTCAAGGCTAAAGTGGCAATACAAGTGATTCATTACGTGCCCTTCTACGAAGATTTCAAAGAGTGAAATACGAGTCAGTGAGTTGGGCTTAACGCTGCTTTAAACAATATTCCAGTTATATCACGGCGTGTCAGCTTAATGTGGGAGGAAAGCCCGAAGTGATGCAGGTCTCAGACGTTTACCACTTCGGTGAAACCCATGAGCACGGGTATGGTGCTGACAAACCTAGAAACATAATCGGGGCGAACCGGGATTCGAACCCACAATCATAGGTTTCTGGCGTGCCCAAGGGACGCAACTCTGCACAGCTAATCGCGGCGCCTTAGACGACTGGGCCGCCCGTGCCCCCTGAGTGTCATACAACTCTTGCTCAGAAGATGTTTGATCAGGGTAACATCCAAGGCCTTAATAAAGCTTTCCAAACGTTTAATGGCAGACATACATTTCATAAATTGATTCACTATTTTTACTTATACCGTATGTTCCCGTGTTTCAATTCAGGTGAACAATTAACCTGCCTGTGCATGTGTTTGTGACTGATGGGCAAGGGTACGTTCACCTTTTTGCGGACATCTGGAATTATCACAATTTGATAAAGATTTGTAAGCACATGTTTATGACATAGTCGTACAATGTACTATTAGTAGATTTTTCTAATGATTATAGAAATGTTTTTGTCGCTTACAAACAATATGCACGTGATTTTTACTTCTATGCATCTCCAGAGTTATGGTATTAACGAGCTTTGTCTACCATTAGTCTGTATAAAGAAAATGAGAATGGAAGTGAGTGATAACAACATTTATCTGAGTCATCTGAGGCGCCGCGATTTGCTGTGCAGAGTTGCGTCCCTTGGGCATGCCAGAAACCTATTATTGTGGGTTCGAATCCCGGTTCGCCCCGATTATGTTTCTAGGTTTGTCAGCACCATACCCGTGCTCGTTGGTTTCACCGAAGTGGTAAACGTCTGAGACCTGCATCACTTCGGGCTTTCCTCCCACATTAAGCTGACACGCCGTGATATAACTTGAATACTGTTAAAAGCGGCGTTAAACCCAACTCACTCACTCACTCAATACAGTCCATCTCTACTTGACACTCTGCCTCAGCAAGCTGTCGGCACCATGGGAACCTAGAATATTGTCGTCAGATCAGAGAGAAATGTAATGAAGTAATTTATCAACGAGCTGTTTTTCGGGTATAAGGATTGGTACATGAAGTAATGTAATACTCTAAAACATATTGAGGATACTAGATGATCGATCTATCGAGCTACAGAGCATGAATCGGACAGTTTGTTCACGAACTGGGTACACGACAGGCGAGACCTCAGCTTCCAACACGCCACTGCCTATCAATAGTATGTGCGATCTTACTTACACTGCACTTGTTGACGTCAGCACTTGTGATAGCACACAGGCATATACTGTTTGAGACCCTTGGAAAACTGGACGGTTATCTACCATACTGGTTGTGTTCACAGGAGTGACGTCACACAACATTGTCCTGAGATCAATAGGGTGTGCCAGCATGACCACGACCTGTCATTGTCTCCCAATTGCAGCACCGCGGTCAGATTTTAGATTCTACTTTCAAACGATATCAAGACTAATCCAGGACCAGTTACTCTGAAGGACGCGGTAAAGACATTCTCACCGAACTGAAAGACTTTAGCTAGTGTTTGTTCACAGAACTGAAAGACTTTGGATAGTGTTTGTTCACATAACTGAAAGACTTTAGATAGTGTTTGTTCACCGAACTGAAAGACTTAAGATAGGGTTTGTTCACCGAACTGAAAGACTTTAGATAGTGTTTGTTCACCGAACTGAAAGACTTTAGAAAGTCTTTGTTCACAGAACTGAAAGACTTTAGATAGTGTTTGTTCACAGAACTGAAATTCTTTAGAAAGTGTTTGTTCACAGAACTGAAAGACTTTAGATAGTGTTTGTTCACAGAACTGAAAGTCTTTAGAAAGTGTTTGTTCACAGAACTGAAAGACTTTAGATAGTGTTTGTTCACAGAACTGAAAGACTTTAGATAGTGTTTGTTCACAGAATTGAAAGACTTTAGATAGTGTTTGTTCACAGAACTGAAAGACTTTAGATAGTGTTTGTTCACCGAACTGAAAGACTTTAGAAAGTCTTTGTTCACAGAACTGAACGTCTTTAGAAAGTGTTTGTTCACAGAACTGAAATACTTTAGATAGTGTTTGTTCACAGAACTGAAAGACTTTAGATAGTGTTTGTTCACAGAACTGAAAGACTTTAGATAGTGTTTGTTCACAGAATTGAAAGACTTTAGATAGTGTTTGTTCACCGAACTGAAAGACTTTAGATAGTGTTTGTTCACAGAACTGAAAGACTTAAGATAGTGTTTGTTCACCGAACTGAAAGACTTTAGAAAGTGTTTGTTCACAGAACTGAAAGACTTTAGATAGTGTTTGTTCACCGAACTGAAAGACTTTAGATAGTGTTTGTTCACAGAACTGAAAGACTTTAGATAGTGTTTGTTCACAGAACTAAAAGATTTTAGATAGTCTTTGTTCACCGAACTGAAAGACTTTAGAAAGTGCTTGTTCACAGAACTGAAAGACTTTAGATAGTGTTTGTTCACAGAACTGAAAGACTTTAGATAGTGTTTGTTCACCGAACTGAAAGACTTTAGAAAGTGTGTGTTCACAGAATTGAAAGAATTTAGATGTTTGTTCACAGAACTGAAAGACTTTAGATAGTGTTTGTTCATAGAATTGAAAGACTTTAGATAGTGTTTGTTCACCGAACTGAAAGACTTTAGATAGTGTTTGTTCACAGAACTGAAAGACTTTAGAAAGTCTTTGTTCACAGAACTGAACGACTTTAGATAGTGTTTGTTCACAGAACTGAAAGACTTTAGAAAGTGTTTGTTCACAGAACTGAAAGACTTTAGATAGTGTTTGTTCATATAACTGAAAGACTTTAGATAGTGTTTGTTCACAGAATTGAAAGACTTTAGATAGTGTTTGTTCACAGAACTGAAAGACTTTAGATAGTGTTTGTTCACCGAACTGAAAGACTTTAGATAGTGTTTGTTCACAGAGATGAAAGACTTTAGATAGTCTTTGTTCACAGAGATGAAAGTCTTTAGCTAGTGTTTGTTCACAGAGATGAATGCAATTCAAACCCATCTCACTAACCGTAGCAGAAAGTGAACGTCTCTACGAAAACGCAATTTCAGACATGCGAAATGATCTCGACAGAGTGGGCCATGAGCTATGTGCCATGGTCAGTGATACCCGCGCACTTAAGGATAAAGATGAACAGATTGAAACTAAGTTG
Source organism: Haliotis rufescens (assembly GCF_023055435.1). NCBI lineage: Eukaryota > Metazoa > Mollusca > Gastropoda > Lepetellida > Haliotidae > Haliotis > Haliotis rufescens. The sequence goes on from NW_025964387.1 coordinate 523,436, forward strand.
TGGAGACAAGGCTCTGATATCGACAGGTCAGAAACCTTTAGTTGACGAGATGATATTATATTTTATGGTGTACCAGAACAACAGGATGAATATGTGTATCTTGTGATGCTTGTGAACACATGATTGGGAAGACGACGCCATTGTTGCTGCAAAATGGTGCCAAGATCTTGCAAATTCTGTGGTTGGTTCTGGAGAGTGCGCAGACTTCTGCCAAGAGCATCCAAGACGTGTTCGATGGGATTGAGGTCGGGAGACCTTGGCGGCCAGTCCATGACGTTGACTCCCGCATTCTGAAGAAAATTCCTTGTCAAAATTGCTGCTGTGTGGGGTCTGGCATTGTCGTGTTGGAAGATCAAACCGGGTCCATGTGCTGCCATAAAAGGCAGAAGTTCTGATGCCAGTACCTGGTCGCGGTAAGCAGCAGCGTTGAGGTTGCCACGGATGACAAGAAGCCTGGAACGTGCATTGCCACAGAAAGCACCCCACACCATGACACTTCCGCCTCGAAATCTGTCAACTTCCTGTACACAACACTGGGCGTAACGTTCATGACTGCGCCTCCACACCCTCGCCCTACCATCAGCAAATCGAAGATTAAATCGGGATTCATCACTGAAGACGACTCGATTCCACGACTTGAGTCCACAATTGACGTTGACGTCTGTGTAATTGAGTCAGAATCGGCCCTCAGTATGGCCGTCGTGCTTGAAGGTGAGCAGTTCTCAGACGGTTTCGAACAGTTTGCGCACTCAGTCTTCCCCTAAACAGTTGATTTCTGGTTGATGTAGCCGTCAAAAATCGGTTACGGAGGTGACGTAAGACAATCTGACGATCCTCTGCATGTGACGTCACACGTGGTCGACCTGGCCGAGGGCGATCAGCGGTGGTACCCGTTTGCTGTAGAGGCGTCTGTAAATGATAAACAGTCCGTCGACTACAACCCATCGTCCTTGCGACTTCAGCTACGGACGTTCCCGTCTGCAACATGCCGATGGCACGTTCACGTTGCACATTTAAAAGGCGTGGCATGACAAATGGCCGTAAAGACTTTTGTTTTCCACCGCTGATCGCCCTCGGCCAGGTCGACCAAGTGTGACGTCACATGCAGAGGATCGTCAGCATCACAAGAAACATTGTGGTTACTAGAAGCTTTAGATTTTTTTCACTCGATTTTAGAAAATGGCTAATAATTTATGTTTTGGATCTTTAAATTGTAGAGGGCTTGGGGATATAAATAAGAGAAGAGACATATTCAACTTTCTGCATTCCAAAAAATGTACGTTATATTTTTTGCAAGATACACATTTCACATTTGGGGAAGAAAAATATGTAAGATCCATGTGGGGCTATGATGTGATTCTTAACTGTCATTCTAGCCAAGCTAGAGGTGTAGCTCTATTATTAGACTGTAACGTAGAGTATAAGATTCACCATGTATTTAAAGATGGCTCCGGCAACTTTTTATTGATTGACATAACTTTGAATGGTAATCGAATGTCGGTTGGAACTATTTATGGCCCAAACACCGACACACCTGATTTCTATAAGATGATATTGACAAAATTTAAGGAATATGGAAATAGCAGTTACATATTAGGTGGAGACTTTAATCTGGTGCTTGACCCTGATAAAGATACAAACAATTACAAAAATATTAACAACCCTAAGGCCAGAGAACAGCTTTTAGAACTGATAGGAGAACTTAACCTAATTGACATCTGGCGAGATAATAACCAAGACTCAAGGCAATATACATGGAGACGGTCAAATCCTATAAAACAGGCCAGGTTAGATTTTTTCCTTGTTTCTGAAAATCTGTGTAGTAATGTTACCAATGTCAAGATAAATCCAGGGTACAGAACAGACCATTCATTTATAAATTTTACCATGAATATTGAAAGAAACACCAAAAGGAAAACCTATTGGAAATTTAACAACTCCTTGCTACAAGATCACAAGTATGTTGAACAAATAAAACAGGTAATATCTGATGTAAAGAAAGAATATGCTATACCAGTCTATAATCAGGATGCCATTGACCAAGTCCCTAATGATAACCTGCAATTCCAGATTGATGATCACCTTTTTTTGGAAACTCTCCTCATGAAAATTAGGGGCAAATCAATAGCCTATTCTTCATTTATAAAAAAACAAATGACCAAAAAAGAAAATGACTTAACAGCAGAAATTGATGTACTAGAAAACAATAATGATGAAAATACTGCTAATGATTTAGAAACTAAAAAGATTGAATTGCAACAATTGCGAAAAAAAAGATTAGATGGTATATTAGTGAGATCAAAGGCAAGATGGATAGATGAAGGTGAAACTATAAGTAAATATTTCTGTAATCTGGAAAGTAGAAACTATATCAGCAAAAATATGAAGGAAATAGAAACAAAAGATGGAACTGTACTAAATGACACCAAGGATATTATACATGAAGCAACCAATTTCTATCAAAACCTGTATACTTCTAGAGGTCACATGATTAATGATATAGACCTTGATGATCTACTTCTAGAATATGATGTTCCTAAACTTAAAACATCTGAATCTGATTTTATCGAAGGATGTATTACTAAGAATGAGTTGCTAGCAGCTCTTAAAAGATCCAAGAATAACAAAAGTCCAGGGTCAGATGGTTTTTCATATGAATTTTTCAAAATGTTTTGGCTTGATCTGGGAGACTTCATACTTAGAACAATTAATTATAGCTATGAAACTGGAAACTTGTCAATCACCCAGAAGCAAGGCATCATCACCTGTATCCCCCAAAAAGATAAACCGAGACAATTCATAAAAAATTGGCGCCCGATTACCCTGTTAAACTCCATATATAAACTTTTATCTTCTGTGATTGCAGATAGATTTAAAAAAGTATTGCCTCAGATAATCAGTAAAGACCAAACTGGCTTCATGTCTGGAAGATATATCGGAGACAACATCCGCCTGATATATGATCTACTCTTATACACAGAATCTAAACAAATGCCAGGTATGCTACTTCTAGTTGATTTTGAGAAAGCATTTGACTCTGTCTCCTGGTCTTTCATCTTTAAAACCCTGAAATTTTTTGGATTTGGCGAAAGCATTTCTAAATGGATATCTATACTCTATAAAGATATCAGGTCTAGCCTAATTATAAATGGAAATATGTCACCTTGGATACCAGTCGGCCGTGGCTGTAGTCAGGGGGATCCATTATCTCCTTATATTTTTCTGCTTTGTGCAGAAATTCTCGCAATTCTTGTGAAAAAAAATAAAGATATTCAGGGCTTAACTATAAACGGTAAAGATTATTTAATTGCGCAATATGCAGATGATATAGAATTTCTTTTGGACGGTTCTAAGAGATCCTTCGAGGCTACCATAGACACTCTTGATATCTTTGCAAATATCTCTGGATTAAGAATAAATTTTGATAAAACTCAAATAATCTGGATAGGCTCCAAGAAGAATAGTAATATTAAATTTAGACAAGACTTAAACCTTGAATGGAACCCTGAAACCTTTAGAATTCTAGGCATAATTTTTTCTACTAATCGAGATAAAATGATTAAACTTAACTTTGAAAGCAAAATCTTTGAAATTGAACAAACCATCAAGAGATGGATGAAAAGAATTATAACCCCATTAGGCAAAATTGCAATTATCAAATCAATGCTCATTTCAAAACTTAATTTCCTTTTCCTTACCCTTCCTAGTCCCCCAGATGAATTCTTTAGAAAGATAAATACTATTCTTTTCAAGTTTTTATGGGATAATAAACCAGACAAAATAAAGAGAACAGTTGCTTGTAAACCTATTTCCCTTGGAGGACTTGGTGTGATAGATATTTTTGCATATGTTGACGCTTTGAAAATAATCTGGATAAAAAAGTTACTAAATGTTGATTTGGAAAAGAAATGGAAAATTTTAATGACTGATACTACTCCTGAATTTCCTGATCTACTATTTATGGGAAGTGATTTTCCACTTAAGTTTGCTAAAAAAACTAAAAACCAATTTTGGAAAGATTGTTTTACTGCCTTATCTAAATATAGCAATAAAATAAAACCCAATAATTATGAAGAGTTCCTAAGGGAACCTCTGCTATACAATAAAAACATTATTATAAATGGCAAATCACTAGATAACAAAACCTTTCATCTCAATAATATACACAGCATACATTGCTTGCTAAACAATGATGGAAATTTTATGACATTGCAACAATTCTGTAATAAATACTTCAATATAAATTTTCTTGAATTTTATGGTATTACAAGATCAGTAAATACATACATGATACAATTAGGCATTAATAAAGACCTGCATCTGGAAACAACAAACAATACAAATATATCTATTGCCAATCTCTTTTCATGTAAAAAAGGCTCAAAGAAATATTACTATGTAATAAGTCAAACTGATGAAAGCTTAAAAGTTATTGACAAGTGGGAAGAGGAACTTTTAATGGATATGAACTGGCCTAGCTTATTTATCAGAGCGCACAAAACTACTCCAGACCCTAAACTTAGATGGTTTCAGCTTAGATTGCTCCACAGAATTCTACCTGTTAATACTTATCTACTCAAGATGCATATTGTTGACAACTGTCTATGTACTTTCTGTAATGCCGAGCCAGAATCTATCCAACATCTGTTTTGGGACTGTAGGGTAAGCAAAAATTTCTGGAAAAGATTTTCACAATGGATTGAATCCAAGTGTCCACATACTGGCAAGATAAATCTTACTTCAGACCTAATTCTTTTTGGCTTTTCAAAACAGTTCCACACTGATGATATTTTGGATCTGATACTTTTATTGGCCAAATTTCACATTTATAGATGCAAAATGAAAAATAACCAACCAACCATTACACATTTCCAAAATGAGGTTAAATATTATTACCAACTAGAAAAATATAGACACTTTAATAAAGCCAAACAGACTGAATTCTATACGAAATGGGCTCCTTATGAAAACCTTTTGAAAATATAAACATTTGCTATTCCAAAACTTTACTAAATATATATCCTGCATCCTGTCTTCATAAGTACTAAAGCTTCTAGTGAGTGTGAATGTGTGTATGGATGTGTGCGAATGATATGTACTTTCTGAAAAAACCCTGGTCATGTATTTTGACTCTCATCCAAACATGATGTACTTTTACCAGGAACAATAAAAAAAAATAAAAAAAAAATAAAAAAATAATAACTTCAGAGGTTGCATATTTAATCATTAAACATAAACTATACGAAATTGGTGACAATATTCAGCACACAAATGCAACACAAGCCCCGGGGATTTTATGAATACATCTTCCGTCTAGATTGTAACATATGAATGTTTCGAGCTAGAAATTTATTTTGTATTGAAACACAATGTAAAGAAATGTAAAATCAAATGATAAAATGTTTATCCCGCGGATGCGTGTGTAAAATATTTTATAAACCTCCGGTGACGTCATCCTATTGTTCTCCAGTAGGGTTAAATCTCAAAAACAGGGACGTTGTAATGTCCCTGGGATTTTATAGGATATTCAAGTCATATTTGCTATATAATGTGTTATAATATCCCAGGGATTTTATATTATGTCCTGGGTATTTTATTAATATAACTTCCGTTCAGATTGTAACATGTAATGAAATGTCAAATCAAATGACAAATGTTTTCTTTAAATTCCCGAGGATCGATGGGTTGAAATTTACATGTAGTTTGGGGATAATTTTAAGGTTCAAAATCGGTTTATAAGTAAGATAAAACACTTCCCCTCGGGTTGTTGTGATATTTAAAACCCTTTCCCTCGGAAAATCCCTCGGGATGCGGGGTTTAAATATCATAACAACGCTCGGACGTGTTTTATCCTATACACAAAAACCCTCGGTCGTGCTTTTTCTTAAGCATACAACGCAGTTGTTCATCTTTACAGAATGATATAATATCGTACAGTGTCTACATTGTAAACAGTTAAACACGCAACACTGTTCAGATTCCGATCAGAGACTACTAAAAAGATTTTATTTTCTATTTTATGGTCTCTGCCGACATGAACAAAACATGAAAGAAACCTATATAATTGATCTACTCTCAGTCTCCAAAATATTATCCTATTCAAGCCTAATTAATAGCATCACCTTTTAAGAAATGAGTCGCAAGCTCCGGCGTTTATAAAATTTAAACTCGCACGGTTCAAAGAGTTCATACTCCAGTAAATCAACACGCTATTCAAAACGATATTCCGCGTTCTCATTTTCAACTGAACACTTTACAAAAACGTAACCAATATGATGACACTCGGGTGTTATAATCTTAAAAGACAAATATTGTTTGATTCCGGATGATCAAAGTATATATTTCCAATAAAAATCGCCATATATAAAACTATGTACGAAAATTTGTTTTCATGTAAAAGACTACATTGATCTTCAAAACTGTGTACAAGATTACCGAAAATTCCGTATACGAGGGGTTTGTTTTGTGTACGAGATTATCGCAACCCGTCAAGTTTTGTATTTAATATCCGAGCTCGTCATGTACGTTAAAATATGGTACTTGTTGTTACCCTGTCTGGCGCTCGGCATTAAGGGGCTAAAACAAGGACTGGTCGGCTCGGAGTCAGTATACTGTGTCTGAGTGGGGTATTCATGTTAAACTGCGGCATGGTATCTCAGTGGGCTAGCACAATAAATCGGCATCAGTCCGGACTAGTACAAGCAGCCACACACACACACACACACACGTGCATGCACGTCGCTATATAAGTGCAATAATCTTGGACGCGACGTTAAACCCAATTTCACCTCACCTCACCTCACTTGAAACCAGTCATATAGAATTCATTTTCCGCATTAACTGCAATCCCACTTTTGCATACTTCCGTACGTGAGTTGATTCATGTGCTGAAACGAACTTTGATCATTATACACTCCGAGAGGACAGGGAGCTATTATTCAGATCTGTGTGACGAAACATTGTGGTTACTATAGAATAAGAACAGGTAAGAATATGGCGGACACTAAGAGACGAAATATCGCATCTACCCCTACCGCAAATGGGTTGTCAGTAAGCACCGTCGCACCAGAGCCATATGAAAACAAATCGGACGATGTCAACAATCTCGATGTTATGAAGGATTTTAAGCCTGGGCCTCTGGATCTTTACAGAAAAAGGGCGTCCTTTGACTGGAAACAGATGCGACTATTCATTGACGGTGAAGATGTGATCCGTTTTAAGGTAATTGAATCGATCAAAGTGTTGATTAACTAAGAAATAAGGATATAGGCCTATATATTTATTACATGAACTTTTTTGGTTTATAGGACCTATATTATTTTGTGATAAGTTGTCACTTATATTATTTTTCATATGGTGTAAATATTATTCACTTGTCACAGATCAGTGATGTTGCATTGTCGGTTTTATACTTGATGTTAGGAAAAAACAGGCCTATAACACAACTGGTCAGTCAGTGACAAGAAGAAGACTGGTATGGCTAATACACTACTTTGTTGATCAGCTCGACTTTTACTTGGTGTAGATATCGCCACACTTTCATCATATGTTGTGTCTTGGAACAGGCGTTTAAAATGGATCAGGTGGTCCGACACAGTGACTTGGTTGATTGCGCGTCATTGTAGCATGACGCAATGGAACATTGCTCATAGACTTGATTATTTACAGGCCGCCATCACATGGGTGACCAATTAATCTATAACCATGATAACGTTGACTTGTATGATGGGGACCCAATCTCATTAAAATCAGGCCTTAGTTCTCGCTACCGCTAAACAAAGATCTGAAGACATCCCATTAGGGGTCACGTCAGAACGACCTTTCATCCGACCAATCAGAGCGTCGCTTACCAGATCATGAAAGTGACAGTCGGAATGTGATTTCTAATCACACAACCTCGAAAACTTTAACACAGGGTATTCCGAACGAGAGTTACGGGTTTAACAACTGAATCCATACAATCTAGACTATCTATTAGCCATGCCAGAATGTTCTTTTGTTTAGGTTTCAAATTTGTAATCGAGAATTTATCAAATATGTTTCGAAGCGTAGTCGGCAATTTGAAATTAGTGCCGTAAAGCACAAGAAAGCTGCCTTCTGATTGGTCATTCCATTGGTTGGTCAAAGTTCGCGCAAGGCCGGTCTGACGTGACCCGTAATGGGATGTCCTCAGATCTTTGTTTAGCGGTAGCAAGAACTAAGATCTGATTTTAATGAGATTGGATGGGGACCCATTCTAACACAGAATCCCCAAAATTGACCAAGGGGGGGCTCTTTGTTAAAACCATACACAAGTTACAAGTTTTGTCAGAGATCGAGCAGACTTAGTTCAAATGTCCTTAATACTGAAACTTTTTGATAAATTATCGTTCACCAACTAGTCTTAGACTATCTTCTACATTGCTGTTTTTACTGTAACATTCTGTATTTTTGATGATACTGTTTGTCAAGTCTTTGAAAGGTTTTAGAAGTGATACACAAAAGGAAGAGAATTTATGGATGTCAACTTCTTTATTATCATGATTATGGGGAACACAACGTTTCAGAGTATATACCTACTCCTTCATGAGGTGAATGAAGGAGTAAGTATATACTCGGAAACTTTGTGTTCCTCATAATAAAGAAGTTGACATCCATAAATTTCCTTTTGTTCAACATGTTCAAGTAAATTTTTGTTCTTAATACATCATAAAGCTTATAAAGTGTTCTTAAACATACGGGGGCACGGGTGGCCAAGTCGTCTAAAGCGCCGCGATTCGCTGTGCAGAGTTGCGTTCCTTAGGCTCACCAGAAGCCTTTGATTGTGGGCTCGAATACCAGTTCGCACCGATTATGTTTCTAGGTTTGTCAGCACCATACCCGTGCTCGTGGGTTTCGCCGAAGTGGTAAATGTCTGAGACCTGCATTACTTCGGCCTACCTCCCACATTAAGCTGGCCGTGATATAACTGGAATTCTGTTAAAAGCGGCGTTAAACCCAACTCACTCAGTCAATCTTAAAAATACAATTAAGTCTAGCAGTTGATAAGGTGGCGCTTAATACATCCGATATGGAATATTGTGGCCAAGGTGCTCACTTTGACAGACAACTCCTTGTTTCAAAGCAGTACAACTGCACTCCTTGACTCGGGATAATAAGGTGAAAGGTTTGTAATTACAATCAGTTACTGATCAGTTATCTTGTGAGGCCATTACTTGCCATGACTGATATGATGATATGTGGATATACCGGTACATTAGTACAACTGGACTTTGTATATCGAGATTTCTACAGATTGACACAATGGGAGTCCAGCAGAAGTGCAACTATCATGCAGTGTTTTAAATGTCATGTTATTCAAGGACATTCACATACTGCCGTCCTGTGAAGATCTGGGGTAGAATGGGTCTCCAACAACCCATGCTTGTCATAAGAGGCGACTAACGGGATCGGGTGGTGGGCTCGCTGACTTGGTTGATGCTTATCATCGTATCCCAATTGTGTAGTTTGATGCTCATGATGTCAATCACTGGATTGTCTGGTCCAGATTTGATTATTGTTGCTGATGTCATTCTGGCAGTCCTGAAAGCCTGAATTTGTCAAAATGTAATTCCCTTTCTGTTCTCTCGTCAGTGTCATAAGACAACCAGTACATCTTGAATCATTTAGTAATGGGGCCTTTGGATGGCGACCTTTGTTCCTCCCGTGTGCGACCATAAAATTTGCCAGGTCGTCGTTGGTGGCTCAAAGGAGGCAGAATGGTTGCTAAGGTCGTTACAAGGTGGTACACAGGAGTTTCAGACATTGCGATGGACGCAATGGTCGCCGTGATTTTTTGAACATGTTCAAAACAGTCGCTCAAAGGCATTGCCGTTGTTGCAGAATGAAGGCACAGTGGTTGCCCAATGGTAGCCAGGTAATAGATGTGTTCTACTGAAATATTTTCCCGTCAACCTGGGTGATGCTTCTGCCTCCCTTGTGTCTCCTTTGGGCGACAATCAGCGTGCATTGAACGGTGACTGTGGCGACCACCGTGCCTCCATTCGGTGACCCCCGCAACCCTTGAGACACCATGGCAATGCTTCTGCCTCTTTTCTGCCTCCTTTGAGCTACCTGTAGTGCCTCCTCAGCCTGCCTATAAATAGAGGGCTTGTACCTGCAGTGTTCCATTGTGGTTATAGACGCTGAACAACTTGAGCAGTTACATAGAAACATGATTTTCTGGGTTTAGGCAACCATTGAGCGTCCTGGCCAGTTTTTGATCACTCAAAGGTGGCACAAAGGTCGCAGCCCTGTGTAAAGGGGCCTTAAGTTCATATAAATGTATTTCTACCACAAAGCCAACCGCCTCCGTTGTCTAGTGGATAGAGCGTCTGCCCGAAGAGCAGAAGGTCAGGGGTCTTCACACCAAAAGACGTTAAAAGATGGTACTTGTTGTTATCCTGTCTTGGGCTCGGCATTAAGGGGCTAAAACAAGGACTGGTCAGCTTGGAGTATACTGTGTCTGAGTGGGGTATTCATGTTAAATTGCGGCATGGTATCTCAGTGGGCTAGCCAGGGCTAGCACTATAAATCGGCATCAGTTCGCACTAGTACAAGCAGCCACACACGTACATGCACATTGCTATATAAGTGCAATAATCTTGGACTCAACGTTAAACCTGATTTCACCTCACCTCCTGGAGGGAAATGATGTTAATTATAGATGATGTTTATCATACAAAGCCTGATATTGCAGGGATTTATCTGGACATACACAGAGGCCGATATTCTGTCCAAAATCTGCATCAGATGATAGCAAAAAAACTCAATTTAATTGAAAATAAAAAAATCCCATTCCCTCAGAATTTACGAAAATAAGATCATTAAAATAATCTAATTTTGAACAATGTCATGATTTTATCCCAAATTGCTTGACCATGGCACTTAATGTGGAATCCCAGATTGATTCCTGTATTAATATTCGCACAAGTAAATGGGACCGACACACGGTTGATGATGGATATACATAACAAACGAAGGAATGATCAACCACAATGCAAAGGAAGGTGGTAAACTTGCTACAATACCACGGCTGATTATCAAGCTCTTGGCAGCAATGTTTATGTGGAAGGATATGCCATGTGAGTTTACATGCAGGACAGGTATTACCACAGTGGGAGACAGGAGTTGAACTTATTACAAACACCATCATGACAGGTGATAGATGAGTTTACATGCAGGACAGGTATTGCCACAAGGGGAGACAGGAGTTGAACTTATTACAAACACCATCATGCAAAGAGATAGATGAGTTTACATGCAGGACGGGTATTGCCACAATGGGAAACAGGAGTTGAACTCACTACAAACACCATGATGACAGGTGATAGATGAGTTTACATGCAGGACAGGTATTGCCACATTGGGAGACAGGAGTTGAACTTATTACAAACACTTCATGCAAAGAGATAGATGAGTTTACATGCAGGACGGGTATTACCACAATGGGAGACAGGAGTTGAACTCACTACAAACACCATGATGTCAGGTGATAGATGAGTTTACATGCAGGACGGTTATTGCCACAATGGGAAACAGGAGTTGAACTCACTACAAACACCATGATGTCAGGTGATAGATGAGTTTACATGCAGGACGGGTATTGCCACAATGGGAGACAGGAGTTGAACTCACTACAAACACCATGATGTCAGGTGATAGATGAGTTTACATGCAGGACGGGTATTGCCACAATGGGAAACAGGAGTTGAACTCACTACAAACACCATGATGACAGGTGATAGATGAGTTTACATGCAGGACAGGTATTGCCACAAGGGGAGACAGGAGTTGAACTCATTACAAACACTTCATGCAAAGAGATAGATGAGTTTACATGCAGGACGGGTATTACCACAATGGGAAACAGGAGTTGAACTCACTACAAACACCATGATGTCAGGTGATAGATGAGTTTACATGCAGGACGGGTATTGCCACAATGGGAAACAGGAGTTGAACTCACTACAAACACCATGATGTCAGGTGATAGATGAGTTTACATGCAGGACGGGTATTGCCACAATGGGAAACAGGAGTTGAACTCACTACAAACACCATCATGACAGGTGATAGATGAGTTTACATGCAGGACAGGTATTACCACAATGGGAGACAGGAGTTGAACTTATTACAAACACCATCATGACAGGTGATAGATGAGTTTACATGCAGGACGGTTATTGCCACAATGGGAGACAGGAGTTGAACTCATTACAAACCCCACAGCTGTGAACACTTGCAGATGATCCCGCCTTTGTACTGTTATCTGAGGGACGAGATGATATTGTATGTATTGTGAGTGACAATAGTGCATGGGATTAAATTGCAGAATGTTTAAAATGAATTTACTTTCCATCAGTTTTTGTGAGAAATTATTGATATGCTGTTATTAAATATTCTGTGTCAAGGTACGTGATCTAGAAGAGTTGCATGTTTGTAAAAGCATGGATTTCAATAATGGACAGCTGGTAGTGCTGATGAATAGAGAATAAAATGCTGCAAATCTATGTGAACCAGATTGAGGGTTGATTATGGTCTAGTTTAGACAGAGGTCAGGATTAGTTTAAAACCGCGATAGAAACTGACTGTTTTACCCCTTTTGATGATAACGTATAGCAAAACCCATTAAAATGGCCAATTTCTACTAGTCCTTAGGACACCTTAACTATTGGGCAGTTTGGCAAGGACTATAGGACTTGTGCCAGTTCTAACGCTGAGATGGATCTTGCAGAGTGACATCCTTGTCAGTCACACACGGCGGTAGGGCAGCCTAGAGGTTAAAGTGTGTGACTGTAACCGGGTTTCATTCCCCACGTGGGTACAATGTGTGAAGCCCATTTCTTGTCCCCCGCCATGATATTGCTGGAATATTGCTGAAGGCGGCGTAAAACCTAACTCACTCATCAGTCACATAAGTTGTGAATACTCAATATAGACGACACATGTACAACCATGTACTGTAAATCTTGAAATTAACGAGAGCGTGAATTAAATGAGAAAAATGCGAGTGGTCTTTGCTCGCATTATTAAACATCGCATTTATGTCAACAAGAAGACATTTTTGGATAGCAGAAATACCAACTCAGATATACGCTGAAAACAAACAACTATGTATTACACATCACTGTTTATTGAGCAGCACTTGTAACAAGTATATAAACAATGCCATTCAAACACTAATTACATCCTGTGAATTGTCACTGCTTGGGTCAAGACAAGAGTTCTACACACTTAGGTCATCGCTGATCACACCTGCAAGTCCAGGCAGACGCCACCCACGTAACACGGTGTCTTTGTTCTTTGAAACTGCGTCAAAGGTCAAAGGCCGACACGAGCCAGCGTGTATGTATTGTTCTTGTGGAAGTACTCTACTCAGCACTAATGAGCGGTGCTATTTGGTGTGTGATTGGATTAATGTAAGGTTGGTTGAGGGTGAGGATTCTCCTGTAAACCTGACAGAGGACATTTTCTTAAGATATAAATCCACTGATGCTTGAGAGGAGGGGGGTGTCACATTCATATTGAGTCGCATTTTTGGCTAGGGGCCAGTGGTCGCATTCTTTTGGAGACGCATTAATTTCACGATTTACAGTATTTGATAAAACATTGATAAGAGAAATATGTGCAGAACATCTACATTAAAACCAGGAAAACTTCATTTGTCTGCGAGGAAATCTTGTCTTTGACCTTTTACATTTGTTTTTGATGATTTTAAGGAGGACATATAATATCAACTAACATGTCGGCTGACTTTAGCATGCAATTCAAATATTAGAAATCCTGTGAGGCATGACACATGTGACCGGTGACCAAATGTTATGCCTTGCCCCCCAAACATTATTACCGACAGGTACGAGGACTTGAACATAGACCCATGCAAAACTCTGGTGAAAATCTTTTCAAATCTTAACTTTTCCATCTCTTCATTTCAGAACAAGATTTGGAAAACACTGGAAAATGACCCACTGTTCTCAAGGTCATACTCCACACCAAGTCTGTCCGAGACACGGAAACTGGCTTTTCAACGTGTGCGACAGATTTTTGCATACAACTTTCTCCCTGACTCTGAGTTGTACACCAATCCCCTGAGGCACAAGATCCTCAGTGACAGTTTGGGCATGTACGACTGGAGCATGGGGGCCAAGGTCCAGCTCAGCGTGGAGGTAGGTCGCGATCGGGAACCACCATTCTAGCCTTGCTCCAAGGCTGTACTGAAATAAGTCCATGGATGTCTAGTAGTTCTATCCTCTTAAAGGCAAGTCTAGATATGTGGACTAAGGACTCAAGTCTCTTATTGGGACAACTTGTTCATATTATTACATAATTTAGAAATTATGGTTTAAACTAATAATTATTGCCTTAGAGACTTGTGCAAGTCTAGCATCATCCAGGCATTACGAGTAACGAATACATACTGAAGAACTTGCTAGCCATAACAAGTTTCATGTCTTCATCTAGGTAAATTGCCAGAGTGTTATCTTGAAGTCCTTTTCAGTTTGGGCTCCTTTGTGTTTTCTCACCTGAAATTAAGGTTTAAGGGAGGTTATGTCGATCCTTCCATCTGTCTGTGTGTCGTAAACCTTTACCTTTTGCGACTTCCCGATGGAAACAACAAGGCCTATGGTTCTGATACATGCAGAGGTACAGATAAGCAGCGTCTTTGCATAAAATACGCCCAAAAAATATTCAAAACTCAATTACTTTCAATTAACTTGCTTACAGAAACGCATGCATGAAATGAAAAACTCAAATGTATAAAAACAGCTTGCATAAATACCCAATGATGCTTTTTCAGCATGCGTACAAAGGCGCTAATTTCTGAAGCAAAATTACGAACTTATTTACTTTCCAAGTCAAGCCTTTATATTTAGAACAGTTATATGCATCTTAAACATTATTATTGTTTTTTAAATCTTAAAATGTTAAAAAATATTAAAATGTGAAAAACCTAATAGAGTGATGAATAGATGAGTGAAACAATATTGATTACCAAATGAAAAATGTAATAACCCAATTGAAATAGAAACCCTAGAGTTAAAAACTCAATTGCTCAAAAAGTTATCTGGAGCTCTGTCCATTGCTCGGATGATGGTGTCCTGCACAAGTCTGATCTGATTTTAAATATTTTTCTCTTGACCCTGAAAAATTCTAATGTTGTTCAGAGAATTGTGTGAATTGAAGTGTTCTTATGTTGGCCTGTTAGATGTTTGGTGGTGTGGTCACGTCCATGGGGTCTCGCAGACATGAGCAACTCATAGAAGATAACAAGAAGTTTGAGGTGAGAGGTGAAGCATGTGGACTCATTGTCCAGGGCCCAGAGATGTCTGATTTGCAACTAGGGGTGAAACGATACATCGATGCACCGGTGCATCATGGGTTTTCATGTGACGATACGATACACGAAACATTTTTTCCTGTATCGATACAAGATAATACACTTGCGGAATTAAATTTAATGATATTTTTGTCAGTCAGATAAAGCAAAATGTGTTATAATTGCATTTCAAGTTTACTACTAAAAATAGCCGCTACGAACATGTGTCTACAGCTAGCTTTTTCTTTTGAACCTGCTCTGAAATAGTTATTGTCAAGACGTTTCCATGCGATTTGACCTAAATATGTGTATCGCAATACATATCGTATCATGACCTATGTATCGTGATATATATCGTATCGTGCCCTTGTGGTATCGTTTCTCCCCTATTTACAACCATCATTAGTACTTCCCAGGTTTATAACTCACACTATGTTCCTCCATCACCCAAGGATACAGATGATTTGAGCAGCGGAAGAACCAACATTTTTAATCCACTAGTCCTTATAATGATAACATATAGCAAAACCCTTAAAATGGGCCAATTTCTACTACCCGGTAGTCATTTAGGATACCTTGTCCACCGGACCGTAAGGGGTTAACCGGCGGGGCGACTAACGGGATCAGGTGGTCGGGCTAGCTGACTTGGTTGATGAATGTCATTGTATCCCAGTTGGGTGGATCTATGCTCATGATATCAATCTCTGGATTGTCAGGTCCAGACTTAATTATTTGTTGACTGTCGTCTGGAAAATTGCTGAGTGCGGCGTTTAACAACAGACAAAAACAAAGTCAGAAGTTTAGGGATATCCACATTCATTCTCGTCTTGATACACTGTATGTGTCTACCTGTAACTGGTGTTTTTGTTAAGTATGTGAATGTTTTGTGATCTTTCAGAATTTTGGATGCTTTGCTCTGACTGAGTTGAGTCATGGCAGCAACACGAAGGCGATGAGGACGACTGCGACCTACGACCCCAACACCAAGGTACTAGGAGTTTGTTAATGTTATAATTTTGATTGAATAATAATGTTCAGGTTGAAGATTCAGTATATGATAACTCGCAGCAATGGAACTTGTATGTAACTGGGGACATGTTTGAGATTTGATAACACTGACAGTATTTCAATAATCTGATTAGAATCAGATCTTAGTTCTCACTACTGCTAAACAAAGATCTGAGGATATCCCATTATGGGCCCCAGATTGAACTTTCATCCGACCAATCAGAGCATCGCTTGCTGGATCGAGAAAGTGTTTTCTAATCATGCAGCCTCAAACTGGTTAATACAGGATTTTGAACTGCAGTTTTGACTGATTTCATTGAAATCATCATCTATCTCTTGCTTCAATGGGATAGACATTTGAAACTTTCCAGAGCCCGTGGGAAGAACTGCCGTACAATATTAGCCATCTATTAGAAATTCCAGAATTTTGTTCAGTTTCAAATTTTGAATCAATATTTTTCAAAGTGTAGTCTGGAATAGAAGTTGTCAGTTTGAAACTAGGGCTGTAAAGATTGGCTTACGTCAACTTCTTCTTTATCATTTCATTGGTCGGTCAAAGTTCGTGGAAGGTCGTTTAGACATGACCGGTAATGGGAGGTCCTCAAATCTTAGAGTAGTGGTAGCAAGCACTAAGACAATGTAAGATCCGATTTTATTTTTCATTGGGGATTTCAAAACTTTAGAATAGGCAACCAGTAAACCATGCTGGTCGTAGTCGACTGAATGGATTGGGTGGTCAGACTCAGTGACTTCTGTGATAGCTTGTCCTCGTACCCTGATGACATGGGTCTTTGCTCACAATATTAATCACTGGTTTATCTGGGACCCGTTCCACTAAGCGATATTAGCGCTAAGATGATCGTAACTCCCATACTTTAACATAGGCTTACGATGATCGTAGCGCTAATATCGCTTAGTGGAACGGGTCTCAGATAAACCAGTGATTAATATTGTGAGCAAAGACCCATGTCATCAGGGTACGAGGACAAGCTAAGCGCTAAGATCGCTTTGTAGAACGGGATCCTGGTCCTCACTTGATTACTTACAGGTTGCCATCATATAGCTGGAATATTGCTGAGTGTGGGATTAAAGAACAAACAAAAATTAGCCTTATAACTTATTGTGATGACCTGATGATTTCAGGAGTATGTGTTGAACACCCCAGATGTGGAGGCGACCAAGATCTGGGTGGGGAACCTGGGCAAGTCCGCCACCCATGCTGTGCTGTACGCGCAGTTGTACACACCAGATGGCTCCTGTCACGGGCTCCACACGTTTGCGGTTCCTGTCCGTGACCCGCGGACACTGCTGGCGTACCCTGGGGTGCTCGTCGGGGATATGGGGGAGAAGATTGGCCTCAATGGTATTGACAATGGGTGAGTGTGCAGATATTCAGCTTGAACCAACAACCTGACCCAGGGATTGACCAGGGAACTGACCAGGGAACTGACCCAGGGACTGACCCAGGGACAGACCCAGGGACTGACCCAGGGACAGAGCCAGGGACTCACCCAGGAACTGACCCAGGAACTGACCCAGGGACAGAGCCAGGAGCTGACCCAGGGACTGACCCAGGGACAGACCCAGGAACTGACCGAGGAACTGACCCAGTGACAGACCCAGGGACAGACCCAGGGACAGAGCCAGGAACTGACCCAGGGACTGACCCAGGGACAGACCCAGGGACAGACCCAGGGAGATCCTGAAAGCATAGCTCAATGCTTACACTGTCAGGATATCCTGAACTCAACAGCATGGATCTGTGCTTGCACTTCTTGATCCAACAGCATGGATCCACGCTTACACAGTGTCAAGATCTCCTTGATCCAACAGCATAGATCCACGCTTACACAGTGTCAAGATCTCCTTGATCCAACAGCATAGATCCACGCTTACACAGTGTCAAGATCTCCTTGATCCAACAGCATTGATCCACGCTTACACAGTGTCAAGATCTCCTTGATCCAACAGCATTGGTCCACACTTACACAGTGTCAAGATCTCCTTGATCCAACAGCATGGATCCACGCTTACACAGTGTCAAGATCTCCTTGATCCAACAGCATGGATCCGTGCTTACACAGTGTCAAGATCTCCTTGATCCAACAGCATGGATCCATACTTACACAGTGTCAAGATCTCCTTGATCCAACAACATTGATCCACGCTTACACAGTGTCAAGATCTCCTTGATCCAACAGCATGGATCCACACTTACACAGTGTCAAGATCTCCTTGATCCAACAGCATGGATCCACGCTTACACAGTGTCAAGATCTCCTTGATCCAACAGCATGGATCCACGCTTACAGGGGGTCAAGATCTCCTTGATCCAACAGCATGGATCCACGCTTACAGGGGGTCAAGATCTCCTTGATCCAACAGCATGGATCCACACTTACAGGGGGTCAAGATCTCCTTGATCCTGCAGCATGGATCCACCCTTACGAGGGGTGTTCATTAAAGATTTCCCCTAAACCACTTAGGGTTATCAAATTTGGTTGAAATTTCACATGTGTAATGATACATGTATCTATGGGTTATGTCTGAATTTGCAGCACCGAACTATTAATCTTACCACTTTTACAGGTGTTATGATCGAGTAGGGTGTGACAATGGAGCCAGTAGAATACCAAGCAGTGATTAGGTTTTTATATTTGAAAGGTCACACACCAAAAGAAACTTTTGATGAAATGAAAGCAACTTATGGGGAAGATGTCCCATCATATGACGTTGTTAAACACTGGCATCGCCAGTTCAAGTGTGGTCGGACATCCGTGGAAACAGCTGCCATTCCTGGTCGCCCCCATTTAGCCATTGATGAGGACACTATCCATCAAGTGGAGACCGCCATTTTGGCAGACCGACGTATAACTGTTCGCCAGTAAGCACAAGATGTCAAGATCACTGTAGGGTCTGTGGACAAAATCATCCATGACAATTTGAACATGCATAAGGTGTCTGCACGATGGATTCCCAGGTTGCTCACACCTTTCCAAAAGCTGGAACGAGTCAATTGCTCAAAGGATCTTTTGGACATGTGCCTAAAAAAAACAGGCAAACTTTTTTGACAGACTTATCACACAGGATGAAACATGGGTCTATCACTATGATCCTGAGACTAAAGTTCAGTCGATGCAATGGAAGCATGTGGAGTCTCCACCCCCAAAGAAGGCACGTGTCCAACCCAATTACAGGAGCTTATTATGCTTCCTGCTGCGGAAATTGCGGGACGCTATCAAGCTTAAGAGGCGTGGCATGCTGACCAAGGGTGTCCGTCTCCTGGAAGACAATGCTCCAGTACACAACTCTCATGTTGCCCAGACAGAAGTGCGGTCCTGTGGCTATGAAATCCTTCCACATCCTCCTTACTCTCCTGACCTTGCACCATCTGACTTCCACCTCTTTCCAACCATGAAGTCATTTTTGAAGGGAAAACGTTTCACAGATGATGAAACACTGATTTCTGAAGTCAAGTCCTGGTTTGAGATGCAAAATGAGGGCTTTTACAAGCGTGGTCTCCATAGTTGCATAAAACGATGGGAGAAGTGTGTAACTCTTGGTGGTTCCTATGTGGAGAAAGACTAATACCTATGCCAAGTTTCATTCCACTAGGTCCATCGGAAGGGGGTCAGGGGAAATCTTTAATGAACACCCCCGTATATCCCCCCCTTCAAAGTATACCTGGGTAAATTCTGGGGCCATCCAGAATCTACGCGGAGTAGATTCTGGGAGCTCAAAGAATCTACCCCCTTTCCCAGAATCTACCCCGGGTTATAACTATAATCTAGGAGCTCCCAGAATCTACCCCGGGTTAAAACTATAATCTAGGAGCTCCCAGAATCTACCCCGGGTTAAAACTATAATCTAGGAGCTCCCAGAATCTACCCCGGGTTAAAACTATAATCTAGGGGCTCCCAGAATCTACCCCGGGTTATAACTATAATCTAGGAGCTCCCAGAATCTACCCCGGGTTATAACTATAATCTAGGAGCTCCCAGAATCTACCCTGGGTTATAACATAATCTAGGGGCTCCCAGAATCTACCCTGGGTTATAACTATAATCTAGGAGCTCCCAGAATCTACCCTGGGTTATAACTATAATCTAGGAGCTCCCAGAATCTACCCTGGGTTATAACTATAATCTAGGAGCTCCCAGAATCTACTCCAGCCCTGTTTGATTTAAACATTTTTTTTCATGAATGTACATGAAGTTTTATTTTTGGGGATGCATCTAACTCAATCTTGATCTCTTCTGGTCAATTGCTGTAACAACATTGTCATCTGTTTCGATCCCTGGTCACGTCATGCCAAAAGATGATAATAGGTGGTGCTTGATGTTACCCTGCCTGGTGCTCAACATTAAGGGGTTAATACAAGGACTGGTCAGCTCGGAGTCAGTATACTGTGTCTGAGTGTGGTATCCATGTTAAACTGCAGCATGGTATCTCAGTGGGCAAGCACTATAAAAATGGGGATTAGTTCGGACAAGTACAAGCATACAAGCACACCATCACCACCACCACCACCAGTCGCTAAATGCTAAATAATCTTGAATTCAACGTTGAACCCCATTTCACCTCACCTCCTAGACCTGACTGACAGCCGGGATCCATACTTTCACTGTCAGAATCTCCAGACTTGATGGCCTGGATTCACTTTGATGAACATCTGTCTCATTCCGATATATGGAAAATCCCAAATTTCTACTTTTCAGATTTGTTTCTTTCAACAACTACCACATCCCCCGTGATAACCTGTTGGACAAGTTCGGGGACGTCACACCTGAGGGTCGCTATGTTACCCCATACAAGGTATGCTGGCTGGTACAGCTGAAGTGTCCACACAGCAGTCAGTCCATATATTATCCTTGAAATATTCTCACGACCAGAAATCTAAGAGTTGAAGATGACCCCATTGTAAATATTGTATTTAGATAAAAATGAAGTGATATTACTTCCGAATACAATGAATAATTACCACATCATTTGGTATTGTTTGGTTCTGGGCTGTTTCCACCATTGTTTCCATGGTTACAGGATCCGAGCAAGAGGTTTGGCGCCTCCCTTGGCGCCCTGTCTGGTGGGAGAGTGGGCATCACAGGGATGTGTACGTGCAACATGAAGCTGGCTCTACCCATCGCTGTACGCTACTCCGCAGTGCGCAGGCAGTTTGGACCATCGGACAGTGAGATCCCAGTTCTGGAGTACCAGCTTCAGGTAGGAGCAGGGCGGTGGGGTAGCCCAGTGGTTAAAGTGTTTGCTCGTCATGCCAAAGACCCAGTTTCAATTCCCCACATGGGTACAATTTGTGAAGCCCATTTCTGGTGTCCCCTGTCGTGATATTGCTGGAATATTGCTAAAAATGGCATAAAACCATACTCACTCACTCAGGTAGGAGCAGTGTATGAATTTGTTTCCATAGTTCACAGCCAAGAGGGCTTGTTAACAAATATGTTGCAAGCCCTCATATTTTAATGGCCCAACTTGGTTGGCCACCTGTGAAGATGATCTGTGTTGCAAAGCGAATATCACTCAGATAATGCTTTCACTAGATGATATAACTCAGATAATGCTTTCACTAGATGATATAACTCAGATAATGCTTTCACTAGATGATATGACTGAGATAATGCTCTCACTGGACGATATGACTGAGATAATGCTCTCACTGGATGATATGACTGAGATAATGCTTTCACTGAGTGATATAACTCAGATAATGCTTTCACTGGCTGATATAACTCAGATATCGTCACGATATGGCTGAAATATTGCCGATGTGACGTAAAAGCTTTAACTCACTCACTATAACTCAGATAATGCTTTCACTGGCAGATATAACTGAGATACTGCTTTCACTGGATGATATGACTGAGATAATGCTTTCACTGGATAATATGACTCAGATAATGCTTTCACTGGATAATATAACTCAGATAATGCTTTCACTGGATGATATGACTGAGATAATGCTTTCACTGGATGATATGACAAAGATAATGCCTTCACTGGATGATATGACTGAGATAATGCTTCTACTGGATGATATGACTGAGATAATGCTTTCACTGGATAATATAACTCAGATAATGCTTTCACTGGATGATATGACTGAGATAAAGCTTTCACTGGATGATATAACAAAGATACTGCTTTCACTGGCTGATATGACAAAGATTATGCTTTCACTGGATGATATGACTGAGATAATGCTTTCACTGGATAATATAACTCAGATAATGCTTTCACTGGATGATATGACTGAGATAAAGCTTTCACTGGATGATATAACAAAGATACTGCTTTCACTGGCTGATATGACAAAGATTATGCTTTCACTGGATGATATGACTGAGATAATGCTTTCACTGGATAATATAACTCAGATAATGCTTTCACTGGATGATATGACTGAGATAATGCTTTCACTGGATGATATGACAAAGATAATGCCTTCACTGGATGATATGACTGAGATAATGCTTCTACTGGATGATATGACTGAGATAATGCTTTCACTGGATAATATAACTCAGATAATGCTTTCACTGGATGATATGACTGAGATAAAGCTTTCACTGGATGATATAACAAAGATACTGCTTTCACTGGCTGATATGACAAAGATTATGCTTTCACTGGATGATATGACTGAGATAATGCTTTCACTGGATAATATAACTCAGATAATGCTTTCACTGGATGATATGACTGAGATAAAGCTTTCACTGGATGATATAACAAAGATAATGCTTTCACTGGCTGATATGATTGAGATAGTGCTGTCATGTAGTCTATTATCTACAGTTGGGAGACTGGCTGGTGTGTTCATGTCCTGTTGATGTTGTGTTGCAGCAATGGAGACTTATCCCCTACATCGCAGCAATGTACGCTCTGGAAAACTTCTCCACCACATTCTTCATGGACTACGTCATGTTGAGGATCGGCATGATGGTCGGGGATAAGAGTGAGAAACAGGTGGGATTATTGTTGACCTGAAAGTAGAATAACTTATTATCTCTTGGTGTGTAAAAGCTAGATCACCTTGATCATTACCTTAAAATAGTTTGGTGCTTTATCATTTATGGAAGGAGAAAGCCATGTTAGTAAGCAAGGAATGATGATAGTGTAGATCTAACTGCTGTTTGTCTACTCACACGGTGGGGTCGTGTTGTAGGCGGAGCTGGGTCGGGAGATCCACGCAATCTCGTGTGCCAGTAAACCGCTGGCTGGCTGGCTGGCCAGGGACTCCATCCAGGAGTGCCGGGAAGCTTGTGGTGGTCATGGCTACTTCAAAGGTACGGTCTTCAGCTTCTTTGTAATGTTCATGGGGGCACGGGTGGCCCAGTCGTCTAGGCGCCACGATTCCCTGTGCAGAGTTGCGTCCCTTGGGCAAGCCAGAAACCTATGATTGTATGTTCGAATCCCGTTTCGCCCCGATTATGTTTCTAGGTTTGTCAGCACCATACCCGTGCTCGTGGGTTTCACCGAAGTGGTAAACGTCTGAGACCTGCATTACTTCGGGCTTTCTTCCCACATTAAGCTGACACGTCGCGATATAACTGTAAACTGTTAAAAGCGGCGTTAAACCCAACTCACTCACTCACTTGTAATGTTCATTTAAGTCCGGGATTTATCTTGTTGATGGAGTAGCAAAAATAGTCGTTTTTCATTTACAGATTAACAATCACCTTAGAAAGTGATGCTTTAGGGCTCAGACGTTATTCCATTAAAATTATTTGGCAAAGTACAGGTAACAGATTGGTAAACTAGGTTAAGTGAACACACTGTGGTGATAATAGCCACTTGCTGATATGTTTACAGAGGTAAGGATTTAAGAAAAGTCCTCATTTATGCACGTTTATTGTTGAGGATTTAGGAAAGTCCCTCACTGTATATCTACATGAGTCAGTGGTTGTTGCAGTGAACCGACTGGGCGACATCCGGAACGACCATGACCCCAACATGACCTATGAAGGTGACAACAACGTGATCCTGCAGCAGACCAGCAACTACCTCCTGGGCATGTACGAGATGGCCCAACAGAGGAAAGGTAGACCTAGTTGTGTGTCTGTGTGTGAGATGGCCCAACAGAGGAAAGGTAGACCTAGTTGTGTGTCTGTGTGTGAGATGGCCCAACAGAGGAAAGGTAGACCTAGTTGTGTGTCTGTGTGTGAGATGGCCCAACAGAGGAAAGGTAGACCTAGTTGTGTGTCTGTATGTGAGATGGCCCAACAGAGGAAAGGTAGACCTAGTTGTGTGTCTGTGTGTGAGATGGCCCAACAGAGGAAAGGTAGACCTAGTTGTGTGTCTGTGTGAGAGATGGCCCAACAGAGGAAAGGTAGACCTAGTTGTGTGTCTGTGTACGAGATGGCCCAACAGAGGAAAGGTAGACCTAGTTGTGTGTCTGTGTGAGATGGCCCAACAGAGGAAAGGTAGACCTAGTTGTGTGTCTGTGTACGAGATGGCCCAACAGAGGAAAGGTAGACCTAGTTGTGTGTCTGTGTGAGATGGCCCAACAGAGGAAAGGTAGACCTAGTTGTGTGTCTGTGTACGAGATGGCCCAACAGAGGAAAGGTAGACCTAGTTGTGTGTCTTTGTGAGATGGCCCAACAGAGGAAAGGTAGACCTAGTTGTGTGTCTGTGTACGAGATGGCCCAACAGAGGAAAGGTAGACCTAGCTGTGTGTGAGATGGCCCAACAGAGGAAAGGAAGACCTAGTTGTGTGTCTGTGTGAGATGGCCCAACAGAGGAAAGGTAGACCTAGTTGTGTGTCTGTGTGTGAGATGGCCCAACAGAGGAAAGGTAGACCTAGTTGTGTGTCTGTGTGTGAGATGGCCCAACAGAGGAAAGGTAGACCTAGTTGTGTGTCTGTGTGAGATGGCCCAACAGAGGAAAGGTAGACCTAGTTGTGTGTCTGTGTACGAGATGGCCCAACAGAGGAAAGGTAGACCTAGTTGTCTGTGAGATGGCCCAACAGAGATAAGGTAGACCTAGTTGTGTGTCTGTGTGAGATGGCCCAACAGAGGAAAGGTAGACCTAGTTGTGTGTCTGTGTACGAGATGGCCCAACAGAGGAAAGGTAGACCTAGTTGTCTGTGAGATGGCCCAACAGAGATAAGGTAGACCTAGTTGTGTGTCTATGTGAGATGGCCCAACAGAGGAAAGGTAGACCTAGTTGTGTGTCTGTGTACGAGATGGCCCAACAGAGGAAAGGTAGACCTAGTTGTCTGTGAGATGGTCCAACAGAGGAAAGGAAGACCTAGTTGTGTGTCTGTGTGAGATGGCCCAACAGAGGAAAGGTAGACCTAGTTGTGTGTCTGTGTGTGAGATGGCCCAACAGAGGAAAGGTAGACCTAGTTGTGTGTCTGTGTGTGAGATGGCCCAACAGAGGAAAGGTAGACCTAGTTGTGTGTCTGTGTGAGATGGCCCAACAGAGGAAAGGTAGACCTAGTTGTGTGTCTGTGTGAGATGGCCCAACAGAGGAAAGGAAGACCTAGTTGTGTGTCTGTGCGAGATGGCCCAACAGAGGAAAGGTAGACCTAGTTGTGTGTCTGTGTGAGATGGCCCAACAGAGGAAAGGTAGACCTAGTTGTGTGTCTTTGTGAGATGGCCCAACAGTGAAAGGAAGACCTAGTTGTGTGTCTGTGTGAGATGGCCCAACAGAGGAAAGGTAGACCTAGTTGTGTGTCTGTATGTGAGATGGCCCAACAGAGGAAAGGTAGACCTAGGGCATGTTCCTGTCCCACACTGAAGCACCTGTTTACTTGACAAATGACTGTCCACTCAAGAGTGAATGGGTACCCGGTAGGATTAGATGATATTGTGACTGTAAACCTTCTAGGGCCTTGTTGTTGTTGTTGTTGTTGTTCATGTGATAAGAAGTATGGTTTGTTGCCTATCAGGTCAGCAAATCCCCACGCCATTGAACAGTCTGGACTTTCTGGCCAACCTGGACAAGATTCTGTCATCTAAATTCACGAGTTCCACTGTGGAAGACTGTCTGAATCCACAAGGTAAGCTACAGACAAAGCTTTCTCATGCGCATCCTCAGCTGTGATAGTTGTATAATCTGTGATAGTTTTATAATCTGTGATAGTTGTATAACCTGGTCATAATATCTGACTGTTAAGGGTGTCAAAACAACAAAGCGACAGTTACAAGTTGTCTTATTGATTGATATTCAAGGTGTGTAAGGACTGCTTACAACCAGTCATGTGATAGTGTGACCCTGTGAGGAATCCAGGTTAAAATACCTGAGCAACCTCTCCTGGTCATGGATCCAATCAAATGGATCCGGTGGGAAGGTTTGGTTGACTTAATTGATTGCATGACATTATACCCTGACGGCATGGATCACTGCTCAAAGTATTAGTCACAGGATTGTCTGGTCCAGACCCGATTATGTACAGGTTGACACCATACAGCTGGAATATTGCTGAGTGTGGCGTTAACTACCAAACGTAAGGTTAATGTGCACTAATTACCATCACACTGTGTGTCATGCATGTATCATGCCGTCAGCTGACATAGTGATGCAGGCTCCCTGTTTGTTCAGTGTCCCTCGCGGCCTACCAGTGGCTGGTCTGCTACTTGATGAAGGACAGTACAGCCAGGCTCAAGCAGCAGTCAGCAGCAGGCAAGGACTCCTTCACGGCCAGAAATGACAGTCAGGCCTACTACTGCCGCAGTCTGGCACTGGCGTATATAGAGGTGGGATATTAGAGACTGTCTGGCACTGGCGTATATAGAGGTGGGATATTAGAGACTGTCTGGCACTGGCGTATATAGAGGTGAGATATTAGAGGCATTGTCTGGCACTGGTGTATATAGAGGTGCGATATTAGAGACTGTCTGGCACTGGTGTATATAGAGGTGGGATATTAGAGACTGTCTGGCACTGGTGTATTTAGAGGTGAGA
This sequence comes from Haliotis rufescens, assembly GCF_023055435.1. Taxonomy (NCBI): domain Eukaryota; kingdom Metazoa; phylum Mollusca; class Gastropoda; order Lepetellida; family Haliotidae; genus Haliotis; species Haliotis rufescens. The sequence continues at coordinate 550,704 of NW_025964387.1, forward strand.
TATTAGAGACTGTCTGGCACTGGCGTATATAGAGGTGAGATATTGGACACTGTCTGGTACTGGCGTATATAGAGGTGGGATATTAGAGACTGTCTGGCACTGGTGTATATAGAGGTGAGATATTGGACACTGTCTGGTACTGGCGTATATAGAGGTGAGATATTGGACACTGTCTGGCACTGGTGTATATAGAGGTGAGATATTGGACACTGTCTGGCACTGGTGTATATAGAGGTGAGATATTAGAGACAGTCTGGCACTGTCTGGCACTGGTGTATAATAAGATGAGATATTAGAGATATTGTCTGGCACTGGCGTATAAAGAGGTGAGATATTAGAGATATTGTCTGGCACTGGTGTATATAGAGGTGAGATATTAGAGACTGTCTGGCACTGTCTGGCACTGGTGTATAATAAGATGAGATATTAGAGATATTGTCTGGCACTGGCGTATAAAGAGGCGAGATATTAGAGATATTGTCTGGCACTGGTGTATATAGAGGTGATATATTGGACACTGTCTGGCACTGGTGTATATAGAGGCGAGATATTGGACACTGTCTGGCACTGGTGTATATAGAGGTGAGATATTAGACACTGTCTGGCACTGGTGTATATAGAGGTGAGATATTGGACACTGTCTGGCACTGGCGTATACTGAGGTGAGATATTGGAGACATTGTCTGGCACTGGCATATATTGAGGTGAGATATTAGAGACATTGACTGGCACTGGCATATATTGAGGTGAGATATTAGAGACATTGACTGGCACTGGGATATATCGAGGCGAGATATTAGAGACATTGACTGGCACTGGCATATATTGAGGTGAGATATTAGAGACATTGACTGGCACTGGCATATATTGAGGTGAGATATTAGAGACACTGTCTGGCACTGATGTATATAGAGGTGAGATATTAGAGATATTGTCTGGCACTGGCGTATAAAGAGGTGAGATATTAGAGATATTGTCTGGCACTGGTGTATATAGAGGTGAGATATTAGAGACTGTCTGGCACTGTCTGGCACTGGTGTATAATAAGATGAGATATTAGAGATATTGTCTGGCACTGGCGTATAAAGAGGCGAGATATTAGAGATATTGTCTGGCACTGGTGTATATAGAGGTGATATATTGGACACTGTCTGGCACTGGTGTATATAGAGGCGAGATATTGGACACTGTCTGGCACTGGTGTATATAGAGGTGAGATATTAGACACTGTCTGGCACTGGTGTATATAGAGGTGAGATATTGGACACTGTCTGGCACTGGCGTATACTGAGGTGAGATATTGGAGACATTGTCTGGCACTGGCATATATTGAGGTGAGATATTAGAGACATTGACTGGCACTGGCATATATTGAGGTGAGATATTAGAGACATTGACTGGCACTGGGATATATCGAGGCGAGATATTAGAGACATTGACTGGCACTGGCATATATTGAGGTGAGATATTAGAGACATTGACTGGCACTGGCATATATTGAGGTGAGATATTAGAGACACTGTCTGGCACTGATGTATATAGAGGTGAGATATTAGAGGCGTAGTATGGAACTGGCAGATATAGAGGTGAGATATAGGAGAGTGTGTCTGGCACTAGCATATATAGACATGATATAGGCAACATATTTGGGTCACACTCCGGTACTGGCAGAAGGTGACATATTACAGTTTAGGTCTGGCACTGATAGAAAGGGAAGATATTCAGGCTGTCACAATTTACCTCAATATCAATGCTATGAGCATCTTCCCGAGGCAAGAGAGTTAACTGACTTTAAAAGTCCAGTTTCCACCCTTGCCGAACTAGGTTGGAATTCCTGGGCTCGATCGTAGCGCCATCAGTGGCTATTACGGGTTATGTCCTTTCTATGCCTCTCCTATTGACCAATCAGATTCAACCTCTCGTATCACTTGCATTTGCTTCAAACAAAACGGTGGCGCCCAGTCAAGACGGTCTGATCGATAATGAAGATCTATATTGTGATAAAACGAATCTTACAATGCGAAATGCATCAAATCACGTGAGCACCTTGATTAAAAAGATGAAAAGATTTAGAAAATATCTGTTGACAACGAGTTAGCGGTGCACATGCTTTGCAAATCTTGCAGTCGACCGAAATCTGCATGACACTTTACGAACCGGATTTCGATTTCGGTGCACGATTTTGATTGGACTATGCATAGACTCGTTAGTCCAGCCAAAATGTAACTCCATAATACCAGCCTAGTTCAGCAAGGGTGGAAACTGGACTTTTATAGTCAGTTAACTCACTTGCCTCGGGAAGATGTGCTATGAGGGATGGGTATTTTTAACACTTTAACATGGGTATTTTTAATACATGTACGTATCAATGTGAATCAAATAAAGCTGATACAAGTTGAAGTATTCTGTAAGTTAAGAACAAACTGGCAGTGCAAGCCTTGTGTAGGAGACAGAGAGAAATCTATACAGTAAACTGTGTATGTAATGAACATGCTTATGACAACAAACGGATATAATGAACTGCTTTTTGGTCCTGGCCATTTGCCGTATATATGCTGTATAGATGGTATATATGCTTATAATGAACGACTGAAATTAGAAACAAACTGAAATTAGTGGTCCCTTTGAGTTCGTTATAACCGTAGTATACTGGAGTTAATGACTTAAGCAAGCTGCTATCAGTGACATGAGGTTTTTTTGTTTGTAGTTGAATGTCTTGGACAGATTTGTGAAGCTGCTGGAAGAAAACAATGGGGAGCCGACACCTGCCGGCCTCAAGCCTGTGCTGACCCGCCTGTGTACGCTGTACGGCTTGTGGAGCATTGAGAAACACCTGACCACCTTGTACCAGGGTATGTACCTTTAGACAGAAATACCTGACCACCTTGTACCAGGGTATGTACCTTTAGACAGAAATACCTGACCACCTTGTACCAGGGTATGTACCTTTAGATAGAAATACCTGACCACCTTGTACCAGGGTGTGTACCATCAGACAGAAACACCTGACCACTTTGTACCAGGGTATGTACCATCAGACAGAAATACCTGACCACCTTGTACCAGGGTGTGTACCATCAGACAGAAATACCTGACCACCTTGTACCAGGGTGTGTACCTTCAGACAGATACACCTGACCACTTTGTACCAGGGTGTGTACCTTCAGACAGAAACACCTGACTACTTTGTACCAGGGTATGTACCATCAGACAGAAACACCTGACCACTTTGTACCAGGGTATGTACCATCAGACAGAAACACCTGACCACTTTGTACCAGGGTATGTACCTTTTGATAGAAATACCTGACCACCTTGTACCAGGGTGTGTGCCTTTAGATAGAAATACCTGACCACTTTGTACCAGGGTATGTACCTTTAGATAGAAACACCTGACCACTTTGTACCAGGGTGTGTACCATTAGATAGAAACACCTGACCACTTTGTACCAGGATGTGTACCATCAGACAGAAACACCTGACCACTTTGTACCAGGGTGTGTACCATCAGACAGAAACACCTGACCACTTTGTACCAGGGTGTGTACCATCAGACAGAAACACCTGACCACCTTGTACCAGGGTGTGTACCATCAGACAGAAACACCTGACCACTTTGTACCAGGGTGTGTACCTTTAGATAGAAACACCTGACCACTTTGTACCAGGGTATGTACCTTCAGACAGATACACCTGACCACCTTGTACCAGGGTATGTACCATCAGACAGAAACACCTGACCACTTTGTACCAGGGTATGTACCTTTAGACAGAAACACCTGACCACCTTGTACCAGGGTATGTACCATCAGACAGAAACACCTGACCACCTTGTACCAGGGTATGTACCTTCAGACAGATACACCTGACTACTTTGTACCAGGGTATGTACCTTCAGACAGATACACCTGACCACCTTGTACCAGGGTATGTACCTTCAGACAGATACACCTGACCACCTTGTACCAGGGTATGTACCATCAGACAGAAACACCTGACTACTTTGTACCAGGGTATGTACCTTCAGACAGATACACCTGACTACTTTGTACCAGGGTGTGTACCTGCAGACAGAAACACCTGACTACTTTGTACCAGGGTATGTACCTTCAGACAGATACACCTGACCACTTTGTACCAGGGTATGTACCTTCAGACAGATACACCTGACCACCTTGTACCAGGGTATGTACCTTCAGACAGAAACACCTGACTACTTTGTACCAGGGTATGTACCTTCAGACAGATACACCTGACCACTTTGTACCAGGGTATGTACCTTCAGACAGATACACCTGACCACCTTGTACCAGGGTATGTACCTTCAGACAGATACACCTGACCACTTTGTACCAGGGTATGTACCTTCAGACAGATACACCTGACCACCTTGTACCAGGGTGTGTACCATCAGACAGAAACACCTGACTACTTTGTACCAGGGTATGTACCTTCAGACAGATACACCTGACCACCTTGTACCAGGGTATGTACCTTCAGACAGATACACCTGACCACCTTGTACCAGGGTATGTACCTTCAGACAGATACACCTGACCACCTTGTACCAGGGTATGTACCTTCAGACAGATACACCTGACCACCTTGTACCAGGGTATGTACCTTCAGACAGATACACCTGACCACTTTGTACCAGGGTATGTACCTTCAGACAGATACACCTGACTACTTTGTACCAGGGTGTGTACCTGCAGACAGAAACACCTGACCACTTTGTACCAGGTTGTGTACCATCAGACAGATACACCTGACTACTTTGTACCAGGGTGTGTACCTTTAGACAGAAACACCTGACTACTTTGTACCAGGTTGTGTACCATCAGACAGAAACACCTGACCACTTTGTACCAGGGTGTGTACCTTCAGACAGAAACACCTGACCCTTTGTACCAGGGTATGTACCATCAGACAGATACACCTGACCACCTTGTACCAGGGTATGTACCATCAGACAGAAACACCTGACTACTTTGTACCAGGGTATGTACCTGCAGACAGAAACACCTGACCCTTTGTACCAGGGTGTGTACCATCAGACAGATACACCTGACTACTTTGTACCAGGTTGTGTACCATCAGACAGAAACACCTGACCACTTTGTACCAGGGTGTGTAACATCAGACAGAAACACCTGACCACTTTGTACCAGGTTGTGTACCATCAGACAGAAACACCTGACCACTTTGTACCAGGGTATGTACCATCAGACAGAAACACCTGACTACTTTGTACCAGGGTGTGTACCTTTAGACAGAAACACCTGACCACCTTGTACCAGGGTATGTACCTTCAGACAGATACACCTGACCACTTTGTACCAGGGTGTGTACCATCAGACAGAAACCCCTGACCACTTTGTACCAGGGTGTGTACCTTTAGACAGAAACACCTGACCACTTTGTACCAGGGTGTGTACCATCAGACAGAAACCCCTGACCACTTTGTACCAGGGTGTGTACCATTAGACAGATACACCTGACCACTTTGTACCAGGGTATGTACCTTTAGACAGAAACACCTGACCACTTTGTACCAGGGTGTGTACCATCAGACAGAAACCCCTGACCACTTTGTACCAGGGTGTGTACCATTAGACAGATACACCTGACCACTTTGTACCAGGGTATGTACCATTAGATAGAAATACCTGACCACTTTGTACCAGGGTATGTTCCATCAGACAGAAACACCTGACCACTTTGTACCTGGGTGTGTACCATTATATAGAAATACCTGACCACTTTGTACCAGGGTATGTACCATCAGACAGAAACACCTGACCACTTTGTACCAGGGTATGTACCATTATATAGAAATACCTGACCACTTTGTACCAGGGTATGTACCATCAGACAGAAACACCTGACCACTCTCTACCAGGGTATGTACCATCAGACAGAAACACCTGACTACTTTGTACCAGTGTATGTACCATTAGATAGAAACACCTGACCACTTTGTACCAGGGTATGTACCATTAGATAGAAACACCTGACCACTTTGTACCAGGGTGTGTACCATCAGACATAAACACCTGACTACTTTGTACCAGGGTATGTACCATTAGATAGAAACACCTGACCACTTTGTACCAGGGTGTGTACCATCAGACAGAAACACCTGACTACTTTGTACCAGGGTATGTACCATCAGACAGAAACACCTGACTACTTTGTACCAGGGTATGTACCTTCAGACAGATACACCTGACCACCTTGTACCAGGGTATGTACCTTCAGACAGATACACCTGACCACCTTGTACCAGGGTATGTACCTTTAGATAGAAATACCTGACCACCTTGTACCAGGGTATGTACCTTTAGACATAAACACCTGACCACCTTGTACCAGGTTGTGTACCTTTAGATAGAAATACCTGACCACCTTGTACCAGGGTATGTACCTTGAGATAGAAATATCTGACCACTTTGTACCAGGGTATGTACCTTTAGATAGAAATACCTGACCACCTTGTACCAGGGTATGTACCTTTAGATAGAAATACCTGACCACTTTGTACCAGGGTATGTACCTTTAGATAGAAATACCTGACCACTTTGTACCAGGGTATGTACCTTTAGATAGAAATACCTGACCACTTTGTACCAGGGTATGTACCTTTAGATAGAAACACCTGACCACTTTGTACCAGGGTGTGTACCTTTAGATAGAAATACCTGACCACCTTGTACCAGGGTATGTACCTTTAGATAGAAATACCTGACCACTTTGTACCAGGGTATGTACCATTAGATAGAAATACCTGACCACTTTGTACCAGGGTATGTACCATCAGACAGATACACCTGACCACTCTGTACCAGGGTGTGTACCATTAGATAGAAACACCTCAGCACTTTGTACCAGGGTGTGTACCATCAGACAGACACCTCACCACTTTGTACCAGGGTATGTACCATCAGACAGAAACACCTCACCACTTTATGGGCAGGCAAGGGATATTCCGACCAAGGGAGTTTACATTTCAAACCAAAACTGATGAGAAGTGTTTCTCTGACTTGTAAACCGTTGAAACAACATTTCTCAGTATTTGTTTAATATTTTGTATAAAAGTGTGTTACGACAGTCTATAGAAACGCTAATAAACTATGTCTGGCCAGGAAATATGATACGTTCCACTGAACCACCTATCTTGAACCAGTTCTGTGGTCTAATGGTTAGATTGCCTGACTTCTGATCAGGAGGCTGTGGATTTGATTCCCATCATCCTTAATGAAAAAGTTTTACTATTGCATTAAAACGGGTCTTACCTCGCGAAGTGCATCAAAGCACTTGGAAACGTTGTTAAGAAATGTGAAATATTTGGAAGATGTTGAGGTCCAGCTGATGGTACACATGCTTTGCAAATCCTGCAATTGACCAAAATCTGCACAGCAGTCGCCATGTTATTTATGAACCAGACGTCAGTTTCGTAATGCAATTTTTTGTTGTACTATGCATGGCCTGCCAAAATATAACTCAGAAATTCCCACTTAGTTCGACAAACCTGGGAAACTGGTGGTTGTGGTTGTGGTTGTTGTGGTTGTGGTGGTGGTGGTGGTGGTGATGCTATGGTCAGTTAACTCCCTTTCCTCGCGAAGATACAGGACACAAGTTTAACGTCTAACATTATTGGGAAGGGAAAAATAACAAAACAAACAGCAACCAACCTGGAAGTCTATACAGGACAGTACACATCAACCCACAATGCAGTAGATCATGTGTTGTGGCCAACAGAATACATAAACAGTTTCAAATGAAAATGATAAAACTTTGACATCCTACTAGATTACTTTGTTATATACAAGACCAGTTACAGCAAGGCTTACTATTCATGGTCCAGAATGCATTATACATCAGGGTTAAAACTAAACTCAACAGCTTTCCTGGCCCGGGTAAAGATGAACTGCCCTTGTAATGTTACAGCAAAGGGAAGTTTGTAAATTTGTACTAGCCTGCAGGAATTTGTACTAGCCCCAGGCTAGCAGGCTAGTGTAAGTTCTAACGCTGTCCATGCCTTCCCATTGTGCAGGTGGCTACATCACTGGCAGCAGTCCTCCCCGTGTGGTGAGGGAGGCCATCCTCCGCTTGTGTCAGGAGCTGAAGAACGATGCCGTCGCCCTCGTGGATGTGATGGCGCCCACCGACTTCATCCTCAACTCACCCATAGGAGCATCTGACGGACAGGTGAGTTACACAATTGCTACACACCTGTAAGAGCATCTGACGGACAGGTGAGTTACACAATTGCTACACACCTGTAAGAGCATCTGACGGACAGGTGAGTTACACAATTGCTACACACCTGTAAGAGCATGGGGTGGACAGTTACACAGTTACACAGAATTGACGTTTGTGCCATGTATTCTTGTATACAAACCCGTGAAGTAATGACAGCTATGTACAGTATCAAACACTACAGCGTGCATCTCTCTTCAGATTTACAAGAATCTATACGGCGCCATGATGCAGGGAGAGGACGTGCTGCAGCGACCTGATTGGTGGAGAGAATTTGTGAACAAGCCTGTGATTCGTCAGCCTAAATCAAACTTGTGATTGGCCTGCTAAGACAAGAGACTTTAAAGCTCATTCCGTGAAAGATGACTGAGAACAAAGACTTTATTTAATGCATAATGTCTGTGATTCTGTACATGAGAGAGAAATGCTGAGTGTTGAATGAAGATAGTACTTGTGTTCGAAACTAACGGCAGTCCTGGGGTCCTGATGTTTGCTCTTGTAGTATTTGAAACCCTCGATTTGGATCCATTAACATTAGGCTTATGACAAGACCCTTTGACTTTCTTGCTTAATCTCGAACATTGTAGTAACGTCATTGTATTTTAACTTTGGCAAATGTTGTGTGAAAGATTATTTTGTGTTTGTGCTGCTGAAATTATGGGTGGAAAACAACTATTACCCTGACAAACAGCATGTCTTTAAGTTGTATTAGAAGCTATTGAATCAACGAAGACAGGAGTGAACATGCATTTCAACTTTCAGTCTTTTGCACAGGTACTTGTGCCTCTGTGAGAGTGTCCGTCACAGTAGCTTGAACCTCAGTTACACAATATTCAGAAGGGATATACAGTCGAACCTTGCTTATCTGGACACTTGCGTTTTCTCAAATATTGTCCGGATAAACAAGTTACTGGATATCTGAATCCCTTGTTAACTGAGTTTTCTCCCCTGACCAAATTCAACCGAGGTATAAACAAGGTGTTATCTCATAGTATGTCACCCAATCACTCAGGCAAATCACCTCATTGTCAAATGACAATAACTGACCAACAAACTATCGAGAGATGTAACTAAATAACACAGTGATCACATGATACCCTCTTTGATGTTGGCTGCTGGGTGATAAGTTGTATAACAACCATCGTCAAGCGCGGTCGCTGTCCGGAAAGTGGGACACAATAGTGTGCATGTTGTAGGGCTGGGACAAGTCCAAATATACTACCCAGGTACCCGCCCCCCTATTATCCTACCCTACCCGGGTACCCACTGTAGGTCTCAGGAGATCTCTCAAAATGTCCGATTGGGAACTTTTTTAGCATAGCCCTGTATTAAACAATCTGGTCATGCATACACTGAAGTTGACTTAAGTTATATCTTTATTCATCCATATGACAAATCAGAAGGAATGGGTGCATAGTCAGAAAGAAAAGTGAACATTAATGACTTGTAGTGTAACCATAGAGTTCCAGATAATTTTAGTCATTAGACAATATATCACGTGACTAACCACGGGTCCGGGTTATCCTGTGGGTACCCGGGTAATCCTGTGGGTACCCGGGTCCTACTCAGTACCCACCCGACCGGGGTACCCGAGTTACACGTCCCAGCCCTAGTATGCTGGTCATTGAAATTCACTGTCCAGATCTGGAAACCAGATTTTCAGATAAAGGAAGCATTTTAGTATTTATTTCGTTTCACATAAATATTTCCGGTTCTCTAGGGTCTGGTTCTCTGGGTCTGGTTTAGCAGGGCTCCACTGTAGCGTGTAAGTCAGGAGCTTCAGGTGTACAACTCAACCTGCAACACGCCAAATAGTGATAACATAGTTATTCTTAATTAGTCTGGAATTCGAATAGCTTTCAGAATAACTTCTTTGAGTGGCATTTAGAATAAGAAATTGTTCATCCATATATCATGTCCTTACTTACCGTATATGCCTGCAGATAAGCCCACCCCGTAGATAAGCCGAGGTATTAAGTTGACCATTGAAATATGAAAGAAAATGATAGATAAGTTGAACCAGGAAGTGAAAGGCACATGGCGAAGTCGGACTGCAAGACTGTACCGGTACTTGCAGATATTCAATAATATAAGATGAAAAACATTGTAATTATATTGAAAAAGTCATTATAATTTCTAATAAAAATTTAACAAACCAGTCATCCACTCCCCTAATGTGGGAAGCTGTTTCTGTTTTGTTTTTTTATTATGATCCTTGGTTTATGCTCATGGGTTTTTGCCAGAATGATAAATACCTGAGTGAATATGGTTTTACGCCGCTTTTAACAATATTCCAGCAATATCACTGCGGGGGACACCAGAAATAGGCTTCACACATGGTACCTATGTCAAGAATCGAACCCGGGTCTTCAGCGTGACGAGAGAACCCTTTAACCACCAGGCTATCCGACGGCCCCATTATAAATATCTAAGACTTGCACAATTTTCCTTCCACTGTCATTGCTTATAATTAAATTTCGACAACGAAAACATGTTTCATTTACAATAGTTTAACTGAAAACAGTTGCATATATATACTCAACAACAAAAGTTCCTGTGACACCGATATTTTAGTGTATTTTTCAAACAAGTAAAGTTTGGTTTTCAATATTGTAGTACATGTATGGAATCAAGTCACAAAAACGCAACTGCTTCAGAAAAGCATGCATTCCATGCAAAAGTTTACTTTTATGCAAGCCCCATGCATTTCACTACCCAAGAATGAGTATAAAAACATGCGTTAACGGGATTCCATATGCATTGTTTAGCATCATGCTGACAACAACCACTCAGAAAAACAACAAAATTTCGCAATTATTAAACATTACGAAATGCCACGCCTGTCCAAAAATGAGCGTCTGCGAGCCGTTGGTATGCTTGAAGCAGGATCGAGTCAACATGATGTTGGAAGACAATTTAACGTCCACAGAAACACCATTTGGTGTTTATGGCAACGTTGGCAACAGACGAATGCAGTCAGAGACCATCCTCGGAGAGGCCAATAATCGACAAGACAACTGGATTCGAACAACACACCTACAAATTCAATTCCAGCCAGCAACAGTGACTGCAAGAAGCATCCCTGGCCTTTGACGAATATCTCCACAAACCGTACGTCGTCGCCACAGTTGGGCAGGGATTGTCGCCAGAAGACCTTCCCGACGTCCAATTTTGACAGGAAACCACCGTCAAGCACGTCTACAGTGATGCAGACAGCGTCTATGCTGGACAGCCATGCAGTGGGGACATGTTCTATTCACTGACGAGTCTCGTTTTCACCTCAGCAACAGCGATGGACGGATTCGAGTGTACCAATGTCGAGGTGAACGTTACGTCAATCATTGTGTCATGGAAGAAGATCGGTTCGGGGGCGGCAGCATTATGGTATGGGGTGGGATTACAGCAAGAAAGAGGACCCATTTGATAGTGGTAGAGGGAAATCTCAATGAACAGAGCTACCGCGACGAGATCATCGGCCCTATTGTTCTACCGTTTTTGCGTCATCATGGTCCAGGCATTACCTTTCAACATGACAACGCCCGGCCTCATATTGCTCAATGTGTTCAGGATTGTCTTCAACAAAACAACGTGAATGTCATCCCCTGGCCGGCTCGCTCCCCTGATTCTCACCAATCGAGCACATGTGGGATGAGATGGATCGGCGCCTTCTACAACAACCACGTGTTCCACAGACACTCCAGGAACTTCGAAACATGCTCCAGCAGATATGGACAGATATCCCCACGACTTTGTCGACGCCTGGTCCATTCCATGAGACGAAGATGTGTTGCTTGCATCGCAACCAGAGGTAGACACACACGCTATTGATTTGTAAATTGACATTTTGGTATGTTCATGGGTTTTTTATGAAATCACGCATTTTCTGAAGTCAGTATGGCAAATAAAACCATTTGAACACTTACAGGAGTCTGTTATCTGTTGGAAACTGAATAAGATTTAATGCAAAGTTAAGTTTTAATACCAAATCTGAAACAATTTCAATGTCACAGGAACCTCTGTTGTTCAGTATATAAGAGCAGACAAAAATGACGAGATTGATAAACATTCCAGATGTAGGAATACATACTGTGGCGTGACATTGATCAGATGATTGTTTAATATATACACTTAACTTGACACGCCTTCAAAGTCAGTAGCCAATCAACAGAGAGTAAGATCAAAACAAAGTTCATAGGACCTGTCAATCAAGGCAAGAGGCGAGAAGAACTGCAAACAGTCAGACTGTAATGAGCCGGAACAAATATGTCCGTGAGAAGGCGGCCGTTTCAAATGGCTTGGTCAGTTTCAATCATTATGTCCCTGAGAACGGGAAGATAAAATGTTGGATAAAATTCTAGTTAGAAATGAAACCGAAGACATAAAAGTTGTGGAACCGAGGCGAGCGGGAAAAAATACAGGCGAGCGAGACTGCACGTTTGCTGTTTCATTCCTTCTCGGCCTTCGGGTTCAAAGGGTAGTTTGGACAATGAATATGCATGAAAGTTGCTTAATGTCCTGTGCATAACGATACACGTGAGCAGAAAGTTAATTCCCTCGACTGTAATATTGGGATTCCCCGACATTCCGTAATAAAAGTAATAAAAGTAGTCCGCTTCAGTGGGCGTGGCTTAATTTTTTACATTCATTAGAAAATGAATGCAATAACACGTGACCAATTCAGGTAATCAGAATGCAGGAATTTCAATGAACACAAAGAAAATTTAATTTAATTTCATGTGTTATAACTGAAATAGTGTTAAAGTGGCATTAAGCCAAACTCTCACACTCACGCTCCATGTCTAGTCACCATGTGTTTAAGGTTTCCAGAATGTTTCTCTCGTAAATTTCAAGTGCTCAGCAACACTATGACAACTATACTCACCAACAAAAGAAACGCAAATACCATACATGTTGGTTAATATATGAGGAATTACTCATATTCAAGAGATATTAGATTGGTTCTATGCACAAATGAACATACGCATCATTATTTATTATGTGACGTCCCAGATCCATGCACCATTTGTGTCGTACAGGATAGCGTGTAAAGTTTGGAAATCACGTAAAAGCATATCGTGATTAGAATGAAGACAGTATGTGGTAACACATGACTGATTGTTAGTTTTGTCATTAAGTGGTACACATTGGAAACATCTCTTCTTACTCAAAATGTTCCTATGGTTTGCATTTATTTTGGCGTTAAGTATTTATGGGTAAGTGAACACAAGTGATATATGGGACAGAAAAGCATGGGAAGTTTGTTTAAACATTTGCAACATATAGTCAGCCTGACATATCATTTATTTATTTTGTGTAAGGAGTCAAACTGAGATTTGTCACTTTCTGACATTTATAAGAATGTAATAATTTATTGCTTTAGATATCTTGCCATTGTGATATTTGAAGATTATTTTGATACTACAAGAATGAATATCAGCTTGTATCTAGTGCGGTTAACAGTCCAAAAGGATGTTATCTGAACAAGTGTGAATAAAGAAAGTATTCATGTAACGTGTAGCCTAGAGGTTAAAGCGTTCCCTCGTCACGCCGAAGAGTGAGTGAGTGAGTTGGGTTTAACGCCGCTTTTAACAGTATTCCAGTTATATCACGGCGTGTCAGCTTAATGTGGGAGGAAAGCCCGAAGTGATGCAGGTCTAAGACGTTTACCACTTCGGTGAAACCCACGAGCACGGGTATGGTGCTGACAAACCTAGAAACATAATCGGGGTGAACCGGGATTCGAACCCACAATCATAGGTTTCTGGCGTATCCAGGGGACGCAACTCTGCACAGCGAATCGCGGCGCCTTAGACGACTGGGCCACCCGTGCCCCCTCACGCCGAAGACCCGAGTTCGAAACCCGACATGGGTACAATGTGTGAAGCCCATTTCTGACGTCCCCTGCCGTGATATTGCTGGAATATTTCTAAAAGCGGCGTAAAACCGCACTCACTCACTCACTCACTCACTCACTCATGTAACGTGTAGGATTCTTCTTTTGGTCAAACAATAACATCAAACGCAATCTTTTTTTGTGGTGTGCACCATCCAGCGATATTTAAACATTATTTCATTGTAGATTAGTTATTTGAGGTAACGTACTGTGTTGTTAGTCCCAATAGATGTTTCTAGGTTCGTCAACACTTTCTCCTCGCTGTATCAGTGAAGTGATGCTTGTTTTCCATGGACTGCTTCTTCAGCTTGACTTCCACGAGCACAGGCATGGTTCTGACAGACCTGGACACATGGGCGAACCAGGTTTCGAACCCACAATCATAGGTTTCCACTTGTGCCCAAGGAACCGGCCTTTGAGTGCACAATTTGCCTCTCTTTGAGTGAGTGAATGCTGTTATACACAACTGTCAGTTTTTCATCTAATTCATGGGGCGGTCGGGTAGCCTAGTGATTAAAGCGTTCGCTCGTCATGCCGAAGATCCGGATTCAATTCTCGACATACGTGTGAAGCCCATTTCTGACGTCCCGCGCCTAGATATTGCTGAAATATTGCTAAAAGCGGCGTAAAACCATACTCACTCACTCATCTACTTCATGGAATCCTGGAAGTGATCGCGGCTTGGCCAAGCAAACCAGCAACTGAAAGCAGGAGCAGGTATGCAGGACTTCCGCATGGCTTGCTGCGGAAGGACGGGCTGCACGCGACGCCTTAGTTCATTGAAAGAAAATTCCCATTCCCGGCACGTAACCGGAAGATCTATCGAAACTGCTTTTTCAATCAATGTGTTTGCTTGTTTATTGTGTACATGTATAATATGAGTAAGAAATTGACGCGGGTCACACAGCGTAGCGCAAGGTATATCCCACCTCATCCGCGGGTCAAGGCAGCTAGGATCCCGGCCGTTCAACTGTAGGTTAATGTCCTGGATAACCTCGCAATGATCTGTTGTGACATTCAGCGTTTAGTTGTCTGTATATGTATTTTTGGTACAGAACTGTACCCTACCGTCTGGTCAAGACATTAAACGAAACAACAGACGATAAATCGCCTCATTTCTATTTTCAGCTTTCTTACTTTTCAATCAGCTATTGGTTACGGGTTGGCTGTATGCTTATAATATTCATTTCGTTCAACAATACTACACGTTGTTGATCTCCTGGGTCGATATGAAAATAACGTGTCCTTCTGTACCTGCTGAATATTGAAATGATATACCTGAATGCCAATGCGTATCTTGTCAGTGTGGTTGGAGAAATGAACACTTTTGATGAATGTACTTGTACATCTGTATGAAGGTGGACGTTCATGGAGCAGTAATGGTTATTTATATAAGTATCGTATTTCACACAGATGGCGTAAAAGGGAGGTGGTGTAGCTGAGTGGTTAAGTCGTTGACTCATCACGCCTAAGGCCCAGGTTCTATTCCAGGTATAAACGCTTATTATACAAACGTCCCTTCTTGGTGCCCTCCGCCGTCATATGGGATCAAGCCGTGAAGACCCGGGGTAGAATAGGTCTCCAGCAACCCATGTTTTTCCACCGTGAAGATCCGGGGTGGAATAGGTCTCCAGCAACCCATGCTTTCCCCCCGTGAAGATCCGGGGTGGAATAGGTCTCCAGCAACCCATGCTTTCCCCCCGTGAAGATCCGGGGTGGAATAGGTCTCCAGCAACCCATGCTTTCCCCCCGTGAAGATCCGGGTTGGAATAGGTCTCCAGCAACCCATGCTTTCCCCCCGTGAAGATCCGGGGTGGAATAGGTCTCCAGCAACCCATGCTCACCTTAAAAGGCGACACGTTAGTCGCCTAGCAAGCATAGTCGCTAGGCGACTAACGGGATCAGGTCGTCAGGCTTGCGGACTTGGTTGATGCATGTCAACGTATCCCAATTGCGTGGATTGATGCTCATGATGTCAATCACTGGATTGTCTGTCCAGACTCGATTTTCTACAGACTGCTGTCATATAGCTGGAATATTGCTGAGTGCGGCGTGAAACAACAAACAGACGACAGCTACTAAGTGAATGCATGTACAGAAGGCTTCTCCCGTAGACGATAGCTGGTGACTGAATGCATGTGCAGAAGGCTACTCTGGTAGCAGAGAGCTGGTAAGTGAATGCATGTACAGAAGGCTACTCTGGTAGCCGACAGCTGGTAAGTGAATGCATGTGCAGAAGGCTACTCTGGTAGCAGACAGCTAGTAAGTGAATGCATGTACAGAAGGCTACTCTGGTAGCAGACAGCTGGTAAGTGAATGCATGTACAGGAGGCTACTCTGGTAGCAGACAGCTGGTAAGTGAATGCTTGTACAGAAGGCTACTCTGGTAGCAGACAGCTGGTAAGTGAATGCATGTACAGAAGGCTACTCTGGTAGCAGACAGCTGGTGACTGAATGCATGTACAGGAGGCTACTCTGGTAGCAGACAGCTGATAAGTGAATGCTTGTACAGAAGGCTACTCTGGTAGCAGACAGCTGGTGACTGAATGCATGTACAGAAGGCTACTCTGGTAGCCGACAGCTGGTGACTGAATGCATGTACAGAGGGCTACTCTGGTAGCAGACAGCTGGTAAGTGAATGCATGTACAGAAGGCTACTCTGGTAGCAGACAGCTGGTAAGTGAATGCATGTACAGGAGGCTACTCTGGTGGCAGACAGCTGGTAAGTGAATGCTTGTACAGAAGGCTACTCTGGTAGCAGACAGCTGGTAAGTGAATGCATGTACAGAAGGCTACTCTGGTAGCAGACAGCTGATAAGTGAATGCTTGTACAGAAGGCTACTCTGGTAGCAGACAGCTGGTGACTGAATGCATGTACAGGAGGCTACTCTGGTAGCAGACAGCTGATAAGTGAATGCTTGTACAGAAGGCTACTCTGGTAGCAGACAGCTGGTGACTGAATGCATGTACAGAAGGCTACTCTGGTAGCCGACAGCTGGTGACTGAATGCATGTACAGAGGGCTACTCTGGTAGCAGACAGCTGGTAAGTGAATGCATGTACAGAAGGCTACTCTGGTAGCAGACAGCTGGTAAGTGAATGCTTGTACAGAAGGCTACTCTGGTAGCTGACAGCTGGTGACTGAATGCATGTACAGAAGGCTACTCCTGTAGCAGACAGCTGGTAAGTGAATGCACATACAGAAGGCTTTTCTGGTAGCCTGCAGCTGGTAAGTGAATGCATGTACAGAAGGCTACTCTGGTAGCCTGCAGCTGGTAAGTGAATGCATGTACAGAAGGCTACTCTGGTAGCAGACAGCTGGTAAGTGAATGCATGTACAGGAGGCTACTCTGGTAGCAGACAGCTGGTAAGTGAATGCTTGTACAGAAGGCTACTCTGGTAGCAGACAGCTGGTAAGTGAATGCATGTACAGAAGGCTACTCTGGTAGCAGACAGCTGGTGACTGAATGCATGTACAGGAGGCTACTCTGGTAGCAGACAGCTGATAAGTGAATGCTTGTACAGAAGGCTACTCTGGTAGCAGACAGCTGGTGACTGAATGCATGTACAGAAGGCTACTCTGGTAGCCGACAGCTGGTGACTGAATGCATGTACAGAGGGCTACTCTGGTAGCAGACAGCTGGTAAGTGAATGCATGTACAGAAGGCTACTCTGGTAGCAGACAGCTGGTAAGTGAATGCATGTACAGGAGGCTACTCTGGTGGCAGACAGCTGGTAAGTGAATGCTTGTACAGAAGGCTACTCTGGTAGCAGACAGCTGGTAAGTGAATGCATGTACAGAAGGCTACTCTGGTAGCAGACAGCTGATAAGTGAATGCTTGTACAGAAGGCTACTCTGGTAGCAGACAGCTGGTGACTGAATGCATGTACAGGAGGCTACTCTGGTAGCAGACAGCTGATAAGTGAATGCTTGTACAGAAGGCTACTCTGGTAGCAGACAGCTGGTGACTGAATGCATGTACAGAAGGCTACTCTGGTAGCCGACAGCTGGTGACTGAATGCATGTACAGAGGGCTACTCTGGTAGCAGACAGCTGGTAAGTGAATGCATGTACAGAAGGCTACTCTGGTAGCAGACAGCTGGTAAGTGAATGCTTGTACAGAAGGCTACTCTGGTAGCTGACAGCTGGTGACTGAATGCATGTACAGAAGGCTACTCCTGTAGCAGACAGCTGGTAAGTGAATGCACATACAGAAGGCTTTTCTGGTAGCCTGCAGCTGGTAAGTGAATGCATGTACAGAAGGCTACTCTGGTAGCCTGCAGCTGGTAAGTGAATGTATGTGCAGAAGGCTACTCTGGTAGCCGACAGCTGGTAAGTGAATGCTTGTACAGAAGGCTACTCTGGTAGCCGACAGGTGGTAAGTGAATGTATGTGCAGAAGGCTACTCTGGTAGCCGACTGGTGGTAAGTGAATGCACAAACAGAAGGCTACTTTGGTAGCCAACAGATGGTAAGTTAATACACAAACAGAAGGCTACTTTGGTAGCCAACAGCTGGTGACTGAATGCATGTACAGAAGGCTACTCTGATAGCAGACAGCTGGTAAGTGAATGCTTGTACAGAAGGCTACTCCGGTAGCTGACAGCTGGTAAGTGAATGCATGTACAGAAGGCTACTTTGGTAGCCAACAGCTGGTAAGTGAATGCTTGTACAGAAGGCTACTCTGGTAGCAGACAGCTGGTGAGTGAATGCATGTACAGAAGGCTACTCTGGTAGCAGACAGCTGGTGAGTGAATGCTTGTACAGAAGGCTACTCTGGTAGCAGACAGCTGGTAAGTGAATGCATGTACAGAAGGCTACTCTGGTAGCAGACAGCTGGTGACTGAATGCATGTACAGGAGGCTACTCTGGTAGCAGACAGCTGATAAGTGAATGCTTGTACAGAAGGCTACTCTGGTAGCAGACAGCTGGTGACTGAATGCATGTACAGAAGGCTACTCTGGTAGCCGACAGCTGGTGACTGAATGCATGTACAGAGGGCTACTCTGGTAGCAGACAGCTGGTAAGTGAATGCATGTACAGAAGGCTACTCTGGTAGCAGACAGCTGGTAAGTGAATGCATGTACAGGAGGCTACTCTGGTGGCAGACAGCTGGTAAGTGAATGCTTGTACAGAAGGCTACTCTGGTAGCAGACAGCTGGTAAGTGAATGCATGTACAGAAGGCTACTCTGGTAGCAGACAGCTGATAAGTGAATGCTTGTACAGAAGGCTACTCTGGTAGCAGACAGCTGGTGACTGAATGCATGTACAGGAGGCTACTCTGGTAGCAGACAGCTGATAAGTGAATGCTTGTACAGAAGGCTACTCTGGTAGCAGACAGCTGGTGACTGAATGCATGTACAGAAGGCTACTCTGGTAGCCGACAGCTGGTGACTGAATGCATGTACAGAGGGCTACTCTGGTAGCAGACAGCTGGTAAGTGAATGCATGTACAGAAGGCTACTCTGGTAGCAGACAGCTGGTAAGTGAATGCTTGTACAGAAGGCTACTCTGGTAGCTGACAGCTGGTGACTGAATGCATGTACAGAAGGCTACTCCTGTAGCAGACAGCTGGTAAGTGAATGCACATACAGAAGGCTTTTCTGGTAGCCTGCAGCTGGTAAGTGAATGCATGTACAGAAGGCTACTCTGGTAGCCTGCAGCTGGTAAGTGAATGTATGTGCAGAAGGCTACTCTGGTAGCCGACAGCTGGTAAGTGAATGCTTGTACAGAAGGCTACTCTGGTAGCCGACAGGTGGTAAGTGAATGTATGTGCAGAAGGCTACTCTGGTAGCCGACTGGTGGTAAGTGAATGCACAAACAGAAGGCTACTTTGGTAGCCAACAGATGGTAAGTTAATACACAAACAGAAGGCTACTTTGGTAGCCAACAGCTGGTGACTGAATGCATGTACAGAAGGCTACTCTGATAGCAGACAGCTGGTAAGTGAATGCTTGTACAGAAGGCTACTCCGGTAGCTGACAGCTGGTAAGTGAATGCATGTACAGAAGGCTACTTTGGTAGCCAACAGCTGGTAAGTGAATGCTTGTACAGAAGGCTACTCTGGTAGCAGACAGCTGGTGAGTGAATGCATGTACAGAAGGCTACTCTGGTAGCAGACAGCTGGTGAGTGAATGCATGTACAGAAGGCTACTCGGGTAGCCTGCAGCTGGTGAGTGAATGCATGTACAGAAGGCTACTCTGGTAGCAGACAGCTGGTGAGTGAATGCATGTACAGAAGGCTACTCTGGTAGCAGACAGCTGGTGAGTGAATGCATGTACAGAAGGCTACTCGGGTAGCCTGCAGCTGGTAAGTGAATGCATGTACAGAAGGCTACTCTCGAGGCAGACAGCTGGTGAGTGAATGCATGTACAGAAGGCTACTCTGGTAGCCGACAGCTGGTAAGTGAATGCATGTACAGAAGGCTACTCTGGAGGCAGACAGCTGGTAAGTGAATGCATGTACAGAAGGCTACTCTGGTAGCCGACAGCTGGTAAGTGAATGCATGTACAGAAGGCTACTCTGGTAGCCGACAGCTACTAAGTGAATGCATGTACAGAAGGCTACTCTGGTAGCCGACAGCTGGTAAGTGAATGCATGTACAGAAGGCTACTCGGGTAGCTGACAGCTACTAAGTGAATGCATGTACAGAAGGCTACTCTGGTAGCCGACAGGTAGTAAGTGAATGCTTGTACAGAAGGCTACTCTGGTAGCCAACATCTGGTAAGTGAATGCACATACAGAAGGCTACTCTGGTAGCCTGCAGTTGGTAAGTGAATGCATGTACAGAAGGCTACTCTGGTAGCCTGCAGCTGGTAAGTGAATGTATGTGCAGAAGGCTACTCTGGTAGCCGACAGCTGGTAAGTGAATGCATGTACAGAAGGCTCCTCTGGTAGCCGACAGCTACTAAGTGAGTGCATGTACAGAAGGCTACTTTGGTAGCCGACAGCTGGTAAGTGAATGCATGTACAGGAGGCTACTCTGATAGCAGACAGCTGTGAAAACAACATAAAACAAGATCATGCTTCTTTAGTGTTTATTGCATCTAGTCCAGAGCAGGGGAGAACAACTTTATACAAGACATAGAGAACAGATACAAATGTCCAATAGATAGAGGGAAAATAAATTAAGTGCTGCTACATGAAATACATTACACTCATAGCATAGTACCAGTAGTTCCCAGGCATACTGCCAGTACTGCAAGTAGGAGCAGGTGGGTTTTATACGTCATTATACCACTGGGGTACTTATTGTCCATTGTTTTGGTGGGATGGAATATTCGATTGAGATGAGAGGGGAGCGAAACACGGTTCACAGTTTGCGCATTGCCTTTGGGTCTCATGTGCTATAAACCAGTTAGCGCTCCCCTCTGAGGGTCGTATGGCTTAGTAGTCCATATCGCCCTTGAGGGAGGAGATAACCTATACATATTCTCAGTAAGAACAGATGGGGCCATAGTGTCAACACTGTGTCACTGAGTGGGTGGGTTCCACCCAAAACCGAAAATGTTATGTTACATATTTAAGAGAATATTTTGGCAAAAGAGGCAATCAAAACTCAAAATGAACACTGATTTGTTTCTTTGAAATTCACTCATTGACATTAATAGCGTTTTGGGATTGGGAACAAAACCTGGACTTTAGTGAAATGAATCAACACGTTGCCCTTTTGGCCACCCACTGTTCCAATTACATTAAAGAAAAGTGTGGACAGTTTTGATGTTCAGTGATAGGATGACTAGTGGACTGTTAGCTCACTTGGCTTCCACAAAATCTGAAGCAGCTTGTTCGGAAGCTTTTAACAGTATACCAGGTATATCACGATGTGTCAGCTTAGTGTGGGAGGAAAGCCCAAAGTGATGCATGTCTCAGACGTTTACCACTTCAGTGAAACCACGAGCACAGGTATGGTGCTGACAAACCTAGAAACATAATAGGGGCGAACCGGGATTGAAACCCACAATGATTGTTTGATGGTTTTCGTGAGCCCAGGGACGCAACTCTGCAGAGCGAATCGCAGCCCCTTAGACGACTGGGCCACCCGTGCCCCCACTTGATCTGGAGAAAACCTGGACTCCGTGCACAGCCTCCTACATAAGGGAACACTGAAAGTATGCCTGGAGCACTAATTAACAATTAATATTCTAAGAAATTGCGTAGTTAAAGATTACAGCTCCAATAGGAATTGCATAAAGTTTGTGATTAACTGAAAAATTGCATTTTATAACCATTTATATCAACAAAAAAGAAACATTGCAGAACCTACTACTTAAAAAAATAAAACTTTCTAAAATGTTATCAGTAAAATAGTTGCACATCCAACCTCGTGTGATGAAGCAGCCACCTATCCTCTATGTTTCAAGATGTACACACACTGTAACTATTCTAGTAATATGAACACGAATTACGTATAGATTTTACTAAAACTTTAGGTGCTAAAATGGTCCAAAATGTTGAAGTCATTTTATTTAATAAATTTATGAGTGAGTGAGTGAGTCATAATGTGACGGCACATCTGTAATAGAGTCAACACAATAAAATAAAGTAAATCAGACTATTCAGTAAGAATTGTAACATCTAAGATGTAACCTTCAAGGAAACATTTGACAAATTAATTCAATTGAAATCCATTTATTTGTATATCTATCCTTACCTGAAAACTAGTCACAATTCAGTAACCATGGTAACATCCTAAACTTTACCTGTGGAAAACCTTTTAAAAATGAATCCAATTGAATACCCAAACAATATGTAACTGCATAATTCTTATCTGAAAACGAGTAACAATTCAGTAACCATGGTAACATCCAAACCTCACCATGAAAATACTTTTATGAATTTATTCAAATAAATACCAACTGCAACTTGGTATTCATATATTTACAATGTTCATATTAATAGAAAACTTACATTTCATAAAATGTCAAAATGTAATAGGAAATAGAATGTGAAGATAAAAACTACATTTGATATTTTTTACCTGAATTAAGTAACAAACTGCCAACTTGTACATTTGTTAAACATGAAAATATGAATGTATATATAAAAGTTTCTATAACAGATAGAGGTGGGAACCCACACACGGTATCCTCTTCCTCCATCAGGTTCTAACATTACATGTAATATAAATAGTGTAATGTCAAGGGGTAGGCAACTGTAAGGTAGGTAATATGTATTCATATATATACATTAGATAAGAAATATGTATACAATGTCAAGTGGAGACATGTAACAAAATATAAAATATCACCAAGTGTTTGTAAACTGACTAAGCCAATACTCTTGGTCAAACGTGGCAACAAGGACCCTTTACACCATATCTAAGACTTGCTGTACTTCCCTCACTGACTGTTGCAACCGCTAGCCATAACCATATCTATTTTTCAAGTTGTTTACAAATATATACTACTCCAAAAGAGTTACAGAATACCAGATTCTTTAATATTACTAAAGTAAATCTATCATGACATGACAGATTAACTAAAGTAATAGTATCCTCTGGGCCCTTGCCTCTTCCAGTCAAGGATAGGGCTCAGTATCCTCTGGGCCCCGGCCTCTTCCAGTCAAGGATAGGGCTCAGTATCCTCTGGGCCCAGGCCTCTTCCAGTCAAGGATAGGGCTCAGTATCCTCTGGGCCCAGGCCTCTTCCAGTCAAGGATAGGGCTCAGTATCCTCTGGGCCCAGGCCTCTTTCAGTCAAGGATAGGGCTCAGTATCCTCTGGGCCCTTGCCTCTTCCAGTCAAGGATAGGGCTCAGTATCCTCTGGGCCCAGGCCTCTTCCAGTCAAGGATAGGGCTCAGTATCCTCTGGGTCAAGGCCTCATTCAGTCAAGGATAGGGCTCAAGATCCTCTGGGTCAAGGCCTCATTCAGTCAAGGATAGGGCTCAGTATCCTCTGGGTCAAGGCCTCATTCAGTCAAGGATAGGGCTCAGTATCCTCTGGGCCCTTGCCTCTTCCAGTCAAGGATAGGGCTCAGTATCCTCTGGGCCCTTGCCTCTTCCAGTCAAGGATAGGGCTCAGTATCCTCTGGGCCCAGGCCTCTTCCAGTCAAGGATAGGGCTCAGTATCCTCTGGGTCAAGGCCTCATTCAGTCAAGGATAGGGCTCAGTATCCTCTGGGTCAAGGCCTCATTCAGTCAAGGATAGGGCTCAGTATCCTCTGGGCCCTTGCCTCTTCCAGTCAAGGATAGGGCTCAGTATCCTCTGGGCCCTTGCCTCTTCCAGTCAAGGATAGGGCTCAGTATCCTCTGGGCCCTTGCCTCTTCCAGTCAAGGATAGGGCTTAGTATCCTCTGGGCCCAGGCCTCTTCCAGTCAAGGATAGGGCTCAGTATCCTCTGGGCCCTTGCCTCTTCCAGTCAAGGATAGGGCTCAGTATCCTCTGGGCCCTTGCCTCTTCCAGTCAAGGATAGGGCTCAGTATCCTCTGGGCCCTTGCCTCTTCCAGTCAAGGATAGGGCTTAGTATCCTCTGGGCCCAGGCCTCTTCCAGTCAAGGATAGGGCTCAGTATCCTCTGGGCCCAGGCCTCTTCCAGTCAAGGATAGGGCTCAGTATCCTCTGGGCCCTTGCCTCTTCCAGTCAAGGATAGGGCTCAGTATCCTCTGGGCCCAGGCCTCTTCCAGTCAAGGATAGGGCTCAGTATCCTCTGGGCCCAGGCCTCATTCAGTCAAGGATAGGGCTCAGTATCCTCTGGGCCCAGGCCTCTTCCAGTCAAGGATAGGGCTCAGTATCCTCTGGGCCCAGGCCTCTTCCAGTCAAGGATAGGGCTCAGTATCCTCTGGGCCCTTGCCTCTTCCAGTCAAGGATAGGGCTCAGTATCCTCTGGGCCCTTGCCTCTTCCAGTCAAGGATAGGGCTCAGTATCCTCTGGGCCCAGGCCTCTTCCAGTCAAGGATAGGGCTCAGTATCCTCTGGGCCCAGGCCTCTTCCAGTCAAGGATAGGGCTCAGTATCCTCTGGGCCCAGGCCTCTTCCAGTCAAGGATAGGGCTCAGTATCCTCTGGGCCCAGGCCTCTTCCAGTCAAGGATAGGGCTCAGTATCCTCTGGGCCCAGGCCTCTTCCAGTCAAGGATAGGGCTCAGTATCCTTTGGGCCCAGGCCTCTTCCAGTCAAGGATAGGGCTCAGAATCCCCTGGGCCAAGGCCTCATTCAGTCAAGGATAGGGCTCAGTATCCTCTGGGCCCTTGCCTCTTCCAGTCAAGGATAGGGCTCAGTATCCTCTGGGCCCTGGCCTCTTCCAGTCAAGGATAGGGCTCAGTATCCTCTGGGCCCAGTTCCACAAAGATGCCATAACACATCGCAACTACCTCAGTTTGACACAGACTTATACAATCAGCGCCAAGATCTATTTGTGGAACAGAGCCCTGTACAGCTCAGAGGTGCCTAATGTCATACTTGACATCCAGGGTTACGACACTGCAATGTGTCTGTATGCATTCAGGGGGGAACGTAGTGTACACCACCCTGTGAAGTAGTGATGATGACAGAGGTAATACGGACATTGCTGACACCTGAGTCCCATGGTAGCCATCTTGAGAATATGTTTTTATCCTTTCAGCATATATCAATAAACTTGGCTATATTTGTTGCACTAAGATTATCGTACCTTCAGTTATAAGGGATTGAATCATTATTGAAGAATGTTGTCCATTGAGACAATTTATCAATGTTTGATCACAAACAACTAATCAACTGAACACAGTTTGTAATATTTGACACAAACAAAACCTTTTAATGGTTGATTGAGAACAAATGACCAACTTTGTCAGTTTGGTTTAAAACTGCTTTGAACAGCAAGTCAGAAATTGTCAGTTGCATCATGGCGTGTCAGCTTGATGTGGGAAGAACTTCTGAAGTGATGCAGGTCTTAGACACTTTGGCGAAACCTACAAGCATTGGTAAGATGCTGACAAACCTGGATTCAAAGTCAAGATCATAGTTTCCTGTCATGCCTAAGGGGCGTAACTCCTGCACAGTGAATTACAGTGCCTCAGATGGGTGAACAACCCCTGTCCCTGTTCATACTGAAGTGTTAGGGATCATAATATGAACGCCTTGCTCTGCTCACACACTGATCTGAACCCCTGCACGTTGTACTGGTCATGCAACGCTGTATTATTCAATTTGTGGCTAAAATGTCACTGACCAAATGACTATGATCAAATATACATACTGTATGTCAACACAGCCTGTTTAGTTCATAGATAAAGAAATAAGCAAACATCAAAAGATCTTAAAAAAATCATCATATCACATATTTTTCATGTGTTAGAGAATCTGGTTTAATTATTTCAAAACACTGATAAAAACCAGTGACGACACTGATCAACGCTGACATCTTTATATTTCCTGAACCAGGGCACAACTAATGACACCCTGGGCTCTATGGGGTACGCGAGTACCTGATCAGGGGAGATAACTCACACCTACACTTCTCCAAAGTGAGTTACAGACAAGGAGAAAGGGGTAGGGGCAGTTTGGAAGCTGTCAGGTTGAGTCCAACTGTATAATACTAATCTAATGCTGATGCATGGGTGCTGTCACAAAGGCTTGACACTACATGATGATCACATACTTCAACTC
Source organism: Haliotis rufescens (assembly GCF_023055435.1). NCBI lineage: Eukaryota > Metazoa > Mollusca > Gastropoda > Lepetellida > Haliotidae > Haliotis > Haliotis rufescens. The sequence goes on from NW_025964387.1 coordinate 577,437, forward strand.
CAGACACTCTTCAGTGTGTTTGTTGTTTAACACCACACTCAGAAATATTCCAGCCATCTTTACATAATTGAATCTGGACCAGGCAATCCAGCGATTGACGTCATGTCGATCTAAGGAGTTGGGATGCGATGACATGCATCAACCAAGTCAGTGAGCCTGACCACCCAATCCCGGTAGTTGCCTCTTACATGAGTTGCTGAAGAACAATTCTAACATGTTCAGAATACAGAGTAAGTTTGGGGCAGTTTTAGCAATATCCCATCAATATCATGGCGCGGGATACTGGGAGAACACTGACAGTAGTCTGAACTATCCAATCCCTGTGGACACATAATATGGCTGGAATTTTCCCCATTTATTCCAGATGAATTCAGTTTGTATATTGTGAAACAGGCTTGCCTCAACCACAGCCAACACCTCCAAACTTGTTTAGTCAAAACACATGGAACAAAGCCAAGAAATAAAAAATTAACAGATGCTATATATGAAGTTATGTTTTAAATTTCTACCATCTGTTCAACAGACTCTCGCCTAGTTCCTAATTAAAGGTGGACAATCCATTTCAAATCAACAACATCCAGCCTGATGAGTGAGTAGGATCTTACACCGCTTTTAGCAATATTCCAACTCGATCAAGGAGCAAACAACATGGTACCATGGGATTCAAACCCACGATTTTGGCATCATGAGCAATGCTTTAACAAGACTACCCCAACCCTTCCAGCTGAGCTTAATTGTGCATAAGATTTGATATGATTGACAGAGGAGCTGGTAACATCTGCGATGTCACAGCAAGGCAAATACACACATTGTGAACCACCATCCTTTGTCAGTAGATTTGAGGGACGTGGGGTAGCCCATCGGTGAAAGCATCTGCTCGTCACGCCAAAGCCCTGAGTTCGATTCCCCTCATAGGTACAATGTGTGACACCTGTTCATGTCGCCCCTTCTGTGAAATTACTGGAATATTATTAAAAACGGCACAAAATCAAACCACTCATTTGGCCAGCTTGATTAGATGAACACAGATAATTATCAATGATTATTGATGAAGGATATAAATACTGTAATGGTATGTTGAAAACTATCACTGCTACCCTATCTACATCTAACTATAATGTAACAAATGTTATATTTGGGATAACACTTTCTTAGTAAAGTACAGATTCTAGTACTTTTTTGGGTTGAGTCCCGTCCGGAATTCGAACCCACACTTGCCAGAGTGAGGCACCTAATCGCCAGCACACAAAGTCAGCGATCTAACCCACTCAGCCACCGAGGCTTCCACAAAATGAAAGTCCGACAACTGGTAGTCTAGATCAAGTCATTTTGTGGAAGCCTCGGTGGCTGAGTGGGTCTGTACTTTACTAAGAAAGTGTTATCCCAAATATAACATTTGTTACATTTGACCACTTTCTAAAAGACATTGTGTATTCATACATCTAACTACACCTGATTCTACGCCAGCGACACATGATGGCATCCATGCAGGAACTGATACTAATATCCTACCATGGCTTAGTATTTCTTTACTGGACAGTTCCTGTTTCAACATTTGTGTAAGTGTGAGACATTTCATCAACAAGTTAGTTTATAAACATATCACATATGGTATTTCGTACATTTTATGTAGTAAGGAGACAACTTTTAAAAAGTAGGGTATCACCACTGTTTTAATAATCTTTATTTTAACAACTTAAAAAACCCAATGAATTACCCTTGGTATTTTGCCATGTTAAAACTTGTTTGTTTTTCATTACTAGCAGTAGTAATCTGGAACTTTTCATGTTTTTGCTTCACTGAATTTAAGGCCATTTTTTGTTAACCACCTGTTAAAAAATAAAAGGCCTAAACACACCTGTTAGGTGAAGGGAAAGGCCTAAACACACCTGTTAGGTGAAGGGAAAGGCCTAAACACACCTGTTAGGTGAAGGGAAAGGCCTAAACACACCTGTTGGGTGAAGGGAAAGGCCTAAACACACCTGTTAGGTGAAGGGAAAGGCCTAAACACACCTGTTAGGTGAAGGGAAAGGCCTCAACACACCTGCTAGGTGAAGGGAAAGGCCTAAACACACCTGTTAGGTGAAGGGAAAGGCCTAAACACACCTGTTAGGTGAAGGGAAAGGCCTAAACACACCTGTTGGGTGAAGGGAAAGGCCTCAACACACCTGTTAGGTGAAGGGAAAGGCCTAAACACACCTGTTAGGTGAAGGGAAAGGCCTAAACACACCTGTTAGGTGAAGGGAAATAGCTCACGAGACAATTTGTGTCTGGTAGTCGTATCAATTTTTTAAAAATTATATAAACTATTATATGTTTATATGTGTTTTATACGTTTACAGTTTTTTTTACTAAATGTGTAAATGCTTAACATGCACGGCCTCTGGGTTCACAAAGGTATGTAAACTATCACTTACATTAGAACATAATGGTTAATTCCAGTACACTCAGGAATCAGTCCAACATGATGGGGATACAGTTTTATCTATGTGGATGACTAACTGATGGTACAGAAGAGTAATGATAATAACTTAATGAATCTGTTGCCATGGTAACTGAGTATCGTTTAGCAAGTTAAATCTTTGACAGCTGTGCAACTTGTTCATACTGCAAAAAGCAAAGATGAGTCATCAAATAATAGTGTATGGCAAATATAAGGAAAAAAATCAGATCATAAAATATATTAAAATCAGTAAAATAATTGAAATGAATTTATATAATAATGAACATTGCAACAGAAAAATATACCATTCTATTCATATTTATTCATGTCAAGTCAGGTTCCATGCTGTGTCATGACTTGCATATTTATTCATGTCAAGTCAGGTTCCATGCTGTGTCATGACTTGCATATTTATTCATGTCAAGTCAGGTTCCATGCTGTGTCATGACTTGCATATTTATTAAGAAGCGAAAAATGACAATAGGCAATTGATAATAATTTTTTAAATGGTTTGAATTAGTAAAACTTTTGTGTAATGTTGTTATTATATTAGTTGCATCATTACGGAAATAGGAATTATTCCTTTGCTGAATTATCTCTTATGTTTACCAAATACGACAAGTTTCATGACTTGCATCTAATACTGTTTACCTTAAGCTAAACATTGTTCAGTTTTCATATTGGTCATGTGAGCTCTTAATATTTCTTTGCATACAACACCCTTAGCATGCTGGGAGACAGAAGTTGAAGCACAACATTGAGGCAAATGAAAACTATAAACAAAGGAAAGATGCCCTGAGACACGTACCCTGAATACTATGATACACATTGTGTTGAAATGAAACTATCATCAAAAGCTGCTTCAGTTTTGTCCATCCCTTGTCACGCAGTCAATGTCTGGGCTTTGGAATTATGGTTTTATCGGAAATAGTTCAAGATTGTACTGTCCTTATAATGCTAACAATTCCTCGTTTAAACTTTACACTGACTGTGGAACTGTTTCTTGCCAGTATATATACACCACTCAAAGAAGTTGAAGAACACCCATTTTTTCATATGAGTATTGTCAGTCTATCCTAGCTGTATGTATTGCCACACACAGCCTTCCAATTGAGGTTGTTCTTGGACTTGTTTTGAGTACTACATCATCATTACTTCATAGGTTTGAATACACTGCGTTCCTCCACCCCACGTGAATACATACACCTGATAGTGAGTGAGTGAGTGAGTGAGTGAGTGAGTATGGGTTTACACCACTTTTAGCAATATTCCAGCAATATCACAGCAGGGGACACCAGAAATGGGCTTCACACATTGTACCCACGTCGGGAATCGAACCCAGGTCTTCGTCTTGATAATCTAACGCTTCAACCACTAGGCTACCCGACCGCCCCCCGACATTAAAGAATTCAACAGAGAAAATACCATGTCTCTGTGACACATGTTGCACACGGTTATCTAACGAGAAACAGTTACGTTAATATGATATAAGCTGATTGCTCATTGGTCGGAGCACCTGCTGGCTTCACTCTTCAACCAATCTGTGGCTTGAGTCGTTGGTTAAATAAAGCGACTACAGCGTACGGGCGATGAAGGAACGCAGCAAACTAATGCAGTTCAATATCGATTTCCTGATCAGTTGTGACAAAGGGAGAAAGGACAGGCATGAAACATCTCTCCATCGAAGAAAAATTAAAAAATGCATTAAAAAGACATTTGTACCCTGCTACACCCTGTGATGACAATGACCACACAGAATATCACTGCCCCTGGGAACACTGGGAATACATCTCATAGAACTAAAGGAACACATGTTCCTATAAGTCACCAAGGTAATCAGTAGGGCTGGGACGACACACCAACTGTGCGATCCGATACGTATCAAGATACCTTACTCACGATCCGATATGTATCACGATACTTGCACGTGCTCTTATCTGTGGTGCGTAAGGATGGACAAATATACCCGGCACACTGATAATTTTACAGTTCGCAGTGTCAAGTATGGTGCAATGGATGAAAATATTTGTTTTCAAAATTTGCTTTCTTCTGATTAGTGTTTAGTGGAACAGTTATTAAGGCAAACATTTAAGGTAAGAATCGATATTTTCTTCTTAGTGTGCGACTGTGATCGATACTTGTATTGAGAAGTAAATCGGGATCCACCGATGCATCGTTGTATCGTCCCACCACTAGTAATCAGTAACCAAAGTATTATTTTCATAAACCTTGAAGATATATACAACCAATGAAATATCCCAAAGACACGACATGCCAAGTTATCCACGAACTAATAACAAGTCGCTATTCGTAAGTGTTTTAATATTGCCTGCTGCAGAATAACAGTATTATGCTGTCTCTGTGTGACTGGCAATATAGCCCTGAAATTTACATTACTAAGATTTGCATATGTAGATAATGTTAAGCATATATCATGGTAACAGTTGCCAAACATAACTGCAATAACAATTCAGTTTTTTATGACTCTACTATAGAAATTCAAAGAGAATGAGGGTCTTAAAGATTAACACACATGATTATCTTTTCCCATGTAAACATAATTTGTTTGTACATATATATATATGACATACTAGTTAAGTCATTCAACTGATGAAGGGGCATAGCCCTGAAACGTGACAAAAAATTAAAAAGTTATAAAGTTTCATGTCTTCATTTTGTGTCAACTTCTAAATACCAATTAAATATTTTATCGATTTAACATGATTATCGTAACATTCATCAAATTTTCCACACCACAGTCAGATTGGTATTGTGGCTGGTTCATTGTGCGATGAAGACATTTTGTTCCAGGAACAAGACCATACCCATTTGAAATTAAAAAACAATATCATCATGAGACCATAAAAAAAAGCTAAAAACATAAAATAGCCATCAGCATTAAAAGTATGAAATTAAATAGTGAGGTATTAAAAAAACAATTTCTATGATAAAAAAAGGCTAAAATAGAGAAGCCATGAAATTTGTAAATGAAGCTCTGGGAGGAGTATTACAGGTAAGATGGGCTGTCTACACACACTATGATTACTCCTCAGGTAGATAGTATTTGCTGTACTTGGCTCCAGGTATGCATGCCACCCCTGAACGCTGGCTGCCCTATATGACAAATATCATGATCGGTCAAACATAAACAAATAAGTTCTACAATACAAAGTACAACAAAACAAATTGCTATTTCATCTAAAAATATAATGCTCACAACAGAACAAATATTACAATTATTAATAATTCATATAAAACAATAACTAAATAAACAAAATTGTCATGAAATTCCTAATTTTTTTTGCCACTGTGGCGGATATAAGTTTTAAATTTAACATGTTTAATTCAACTTCCAGTTCGGACACTAAAGTTCCAATTCTTAATTTTGTATAAAAACGTTATAACTTTTCATTCTGGGATACCAAAATTTCTATTTTTTATAACTGTTTATCTATTTCTTGAAATTTTCATATTGTGACACAAACATTTCCAATATAAGATTTTTCGTTTATCAAATAGAAGAACAAATCAATATTCTGTCCATATTGACTGCAGAGAATAACAACGGTATATGTCATAAAACAGTATATTCTTAATACCAGTGCTCAGAGGGAAGTAAGTGAACACAGACACGAGGTATGGGTAGCCGGGACATCTCGACTCAGGTTATCAAGTACTACACTGATTCAATCTCATTAAAATCAGATCTTAGATCTCGCTACCGCTAAACAAAGATCTGAAGACATCCCCTTAAGGGTCACATCAGACTCACCTTTCGCGAACTTGGACCGACCAATGGAATAACAGACAAGAAGTCGACAATAGCCAATCAGAAGGCAGCTTTTTTGGCACAAGTATCAAACTGGCGACTACGCTTCTAGACATATTTTGACAAATTCTCGATTAAAAAATTGAAAACTGAACAAAAGTACATTCTGGAATAGCTAATGGATGGCCTAGATAGTATGGCAGCACTTCCCACGGGCAACACAAAGTCTCGAATGTTTATCCCATTGAAGCAACAGACAGATGATGATTTCTACGGATTCAGTCGTAAAGCCTGTAACTATCGTTCGAGTAACCCGTGTTAAACGTTTTGAGGTTGCATGGTAGGAAAACACATTCTGACTGTCACTTTCCCGATCTGGTAAGTGAATGTCTGATTGGTCAGATGAAGGTCTTTATGACTTGACCTGTAATGGGATGTCCTCAGATCTTTGTTCAGCGGTAGCGAGAACTAAGATCTGATTTTAATTAGATTGTACACTGATTGCAATACTCCAGCTCGGACTGTACCCCTGTGCCAGAGCAGGGTGTATCGAGGACCCTGCACACACACAGATACATACAGATATAATTACACAACTAGATGTACAAGTATTTACATCACAAAGCCCAGCAAAATATACACTACGTTGGGATTCCAACTATCTTGACTACTGGTGTCCTCGATTATCCAGTAGATTATATTTCTATTTAATTTTGATAAAAACCCTGGAACCATTCACAACAACAGCTTTGTTTTGACCCTGATTTGAATGAAACGACACTAAAAATAGCCATCCAAAGGAATTTATCTCAAGAGCAAGAGAAATTCTGGGTTGAAACAGGGATAGGAGACAGAGATTGAGACGGAGACGGAGACGGAGTCTGAAACAACGATATCAACTTCTCGTTGGTGGTGAACGGGTCCAGGTTAATTATCATTACAGAACAGAGAGATAACGCCCTGAATACACAAGGATGGATGACCTATAAGAGAGGTGAATGATTTCCTGACGTTTGTCATGTGTCTGATCGTATGTGCACTTTGTCAATGTCCAGGCATGAGAGGATCATCCTCTATCCTCCAGGGCATATTATCTCCATTCTTCCAGTATAACGATAAACACCCTGGACTCAATCACCACCATAGTTTCGGCTGAGAAATGGTGTTGCCATCTCAATCTCTCTTATCACAGAACCACTCTTGCAGATCAATTTAAATTGAATGGTTGATTGTTGGCGGTACATATGCTTTGCAAAACCTGCAGTCGACCAACTTCTGCATGTTGAAATCTGGGTAGCTTACAAACCGGATGTCTAGTTCGTTTCCCCATTTTTGAATGGTCTATGCAAAGACTCATAAGTTCAAACAAAATGTAACTCCAGAATTCCAGCCCAGTTCGGCAGGGGTGGAAACTGGACTTTTACAGTCAGTTAACTCCCTTGCCTCGGGAAGATGCCCTTTAAGGAGTAAACTTATCGGTAATCTTGAGAGACTGATGTCACAACTTGCAAATTAACATAATGATACTGAAAAGATGCTTCACCACATGAGTCCAACAACTATGGTGGACGATGTTTAAAGTAGACTACAACGCCTAAACTGTTTGAGATGGTTGGAACCACAAAGTCTATCAACGCAGGGCACCTGCCCTAGTAAGCTGTCTCAAAAGAAGACTCTTAAAACAGTAACATGGTAACTACATGACTTCTCTAACATACATCTATCCAGTATGTATTCCCACTCTGTAACTAAAATTTACACTGTGATACCGTCTGTACAACTGTAGAAAACTCAACATCTGCCCAAGGTATTTGCCTCATAAAATAATATCAAAGAAATTATTAAGAACAATTAACATGAATAATAAAACAGTTTGTTACAGTATGAATTAGGTAACTACACTTGCATATGTTTCGTAATGACCTGGCAGTGTTGCTCCGAGGTGACTGGGCCCTGTAGGAATGAAGTACTGCGTCCCACTGTCCACACCCATACTGACAAATGACCCGCAAATGTATTTTATTTCCCAAGTAAAACAGGCAATGAACTGTTATTCAACATATTTTCAGGATAAAAGAAGGATTTTATCATAACCCCGACATGAGAAATGTCCTCGTTTCGGTCAAGACGAATAAAACATTTGAAGAATGTATCAAACAGAATTGTTACATAAGGGACTTATCTAGGACTTTAACCAAAGTGTCCACGGCAGGCAATTTGGAGGAAACATATATAGGGCATTTCAATACGGCCAAACAGTGCATACAGTGCATACAGTGTATGATGTCAAATTAAATTATTTAATTGGCTTCAACACATTTTACGTTGAAACTTCATATAAGTTGAATGGGGACTTGTTTTATTCCAATTTGGACGACTGAACAAATCAATAAAACTATGTGATATTCATTTTTATTAGTACTCGTTGAACAGCTGTGGAGGAACTGTTTATTTCTTGTGACCGCTTATTACGAGTCCTCCATGTCGTAGGAGGATTGGGATTGATGGCCTCGGAGCAACACTGAACCTTGCTTCCAAGCCTATCTAAGTACAGACTTAAACCGAAGTGGTAGCAATTTGCATCGGCTTTGAATATCACTCAGCAGTGATAAAGACATATTTTTTTTATTCAGTTTCTTGTAAAAGAAACTTGAATTCAGAGCTTTACATGGGACAATTTGATTACGAAACACTGTAATCTTACACTTTTGCATTGGTTTAAGGTCATCTAAACAATGGACCTCCACAAAAAATATATTTTGGATTAGAATCCCACCTTTTCCCCTTGTTTTTCTTCAATCATCATCTTCATATGGTAATAGTTCCACAACACAAACTGATAACAACCGCTGCTGTAGTTCATCCACTTGTCATGTATTTTGGCAGAGTAAATAGTAGTAAAATAGCGTAGGTGACGTCCAATAATGCCTTACGTTATGACACGACAAAAACCAAAATGTCATTTCACCATTTGTTCGTGTTTTACTAAATCAAAAACACCTCGATGATTTTCTTTCAGTATTATCAGTGATTATCATGTCACCTTCGTATGGCATTCATTGAAAACAAATTTGATCACAACACAATTTCTCACAAATTTTACAACTCCAAATTCATGACTGTTGGATAAATGTTCCTCCCTAAGACTCCATAACTGTTCACAGCCTCAACGACCATCAATTCACTCTCAGCCCAGATGAACTTTAATTGAGTTCTACTCAGTCAACACATCCTCACTACAATCAATACTAACGTGTCTCCAGTAACTTCAACACTTCTCACTACATGCAACTATATACATATGCAGGAAGCAAAAAACAGCCTTGATGTGACAGCGTACAACACGAGCGCCATACTGGCAACACTGATATGTCAATACCCTGAACGACGAAACTACCGTACAGCAGACTGGGAGCCTGCCATAGTCTACTATCACGGTCAACTGTGATGTTTTCATCTAAAAAATTACTAATCTCAACTTGGTATTCCACACTTTTCTTCTTGCTAAAAATAGTACAGGTAACCATGGTAACTGAGATAATTTCAACTCCCACAGCCCATATGCCTGACATTTTCATTTTTCCTCCATTTATCATCTTAATAATTGTTTTTATTAACCATTCTATGTCTTTATTCTATAGTTTTAAAAGATTGAAAGTTTATATGTCTTACAAGACATCTTAAAAATTATTTCCATACCATTTACACTGAGTATGATGTGAAATTATTATTGTGAAAATTTTTCGAGACACATCTCATTCCTTGGTAGCATAACTTGTAAATCAAAGCAAGACAGTTATAATTTAACAGGTCTTGCTGGTGAAGAATTGTGATTTACATATTTACAAATAGTACATTGATAGCTGTATATGAACAAGAGCATCATACACTGACAAACATGAAACAAACTTGAAACACTTTTCATGAGGACACTACTAAACACTGTCTGTAAACAATAACTCAAGGACCTTGTCGGCAATGCTGAATTATCTAAGGGAGACAACTGCGTGCTGCTACAGCTTGCTGCCCGCTACACCCTGTGTGAGCTGTCGGGGTTGTATGTGATGATGGTGTCCGGGTGGTACGGTGGGCGTTGTACAGTCCGAATTCTTGGCACTGAAGCTGGTGGGAGAGACTGGAAGCATAAAGGTATTATTAGGCTGAGATCATCCTTGAATATTCAGTGAATTTTATCTCCATTTAGTTTCAGGAACAATAGAGTGAGTGAGTGAGTATGGTTTTACGCCGCTTTTAGCAATATTCCAGCAATATCATGGAGGAGGAACAATAGAACTGAAGCTTGCAAAAGTTATTTCTTGTGACAGTCTCAAGGGAGATTATTCAGTGAATGTTATCTCCATTTACTCAGGAACAATAGAACTGAAGCTTGCAAAAGTCATTTCTTGTGACAGTCTCAAGGGAGATTATTAGTGAATGTTATCTCCATTTAATTTCAGGAATAACAGAATTGAATCTTGCAAAAGTCATTTCTTGTGACAGTCTCAAGGGAGATTATTAGTGAATGTTATCTCCATTTAATTTCAGGAATAACAGAATTGAATCTTGCAAAAGTCATTTCTTGTGACAGTCTCAAGGGAGATTATTCAATGAATGTTATCTCCATTTAATTTCAGGAATAACAGAATTGAAGCTTGCAAAAGTCATTTCTTGTGACAGTCTCAAGGGAGATTATTCAGTGAATGTTATCTCCATTTAATTTCAGGAATAACAGAATTGAATCTTGCAAAAGTCATTTCTTGTGACAGTCTCAAGGGAGATTATTCAGTGAATGTTATCTCCATTTAATTTCAGGAATAACAGAATTGAAGCTTGCAAAAGTCATTTCTTGTGACAGTCTCAAGGGAGATTATTCAGTGAATGTTATCTCCATTTAATTTCAGGAATAACAGAATTGAATCTTGCAAAAGTCATTTCTTGTGACAGTCTCAAGGGAGATTATTCAGTGAATGTTATCTCCATTTAATTTCAGGAATAACAGAATTGAATCTTGCAAAAGTCATTTCTTGTGACAGTCTCAAGGGAGATTATTCAGTGAATGTTATCTCCATTTAATTTCAGGAATAACAGAATTGAATCTTGCAAAAGTCATTTCTTGTGACAGTCTCAAGGGAGATTATTCAGTGAATGTTATCTCCATTTAATTTCAGGAATAACAGAATTGAATCTTGCAAAAGTCATTTCTTGTGACAGTCTCAAGGGAGATTATTCAGTGAATGTTATCTCCATTTAATTTCAGGAATAACAGAATTGAATCTTGCAAAAGTCATTTCTTGTGACAGTCTCAAGGGAGATTATTCAGTGAATGTTATCTCCATTTAATTTCAGGAATAACAGAATTGAAGCTTGCAAAAGTCATTTCTTGTGACAGTCTCAAGGGAGATTATTCAGTGAATGTTATCTCCATTTAATTTCAGGAATAACAGAATTGAAGCTTGCAAAAGTCATTTCTTGTGACCTGCCTCAGATTGATCTGGCTCTGTGATTGAGTAATATTCTACCCTTATGGTATTGCGCTTTCTCACGGGTTTGTCTGTCCATGCGCTCAATGATTTACAGGCCGTCATGCCATAGTTGGAGTATTCTTGACAGGGATAACCAACATTCACTCACTCACTCTCAGATTTAGAGAACTACAGTCAAGTCCTGTTAATCAGACACTCGTTAAACCCAGTCGGTTTTATCCGTGCTATTTAGACCTGTTAATCTGACAGTATTGCACTCCGACAAACCTAATTGTGAGACGAAAAGGCTGGAGGCTGTATGTTGCAATGGCTGCTGAGATAAACTTGCCTAACAATTAATACTTTAAACTGGAATTAATCACATGTTTAGAATAATTTTGAGAATACCTGAAACTCATTAAAATCAGATCTTAGTGCTCGCTACTGATAAATGAAGATCTGAGGACATCATACTATGAATAACGTCAAAACGACTTTTGCAAACTTAATCTATTGTGTAGTTGTCCAATTTTCGATAATGAACATTGATCATACTTAATTTAGTTTATCCGACATACTCGTCAATCCAACATCATCATACGCAACCAACGATGTCGGATTAATGGAACTTGACTGTACTGGGTATAACAAACTCACCATCGTGTCGACATCAGCACCCTCATCATAGGCAAGATGGCTCTCAGAGTTACCTCCGTCTACATCAGAGTCCTCTTCCAGCAGATTCATCCTAGAGGGCGCTAGTTTCTCACGTATACTTGTTTGCTAAGGAAAACCTTTTTTCCGTTCTATTTTTTTGTAAGTTATTGCATGTGCAGTGAACGAACATCTCTGTGAACATCAAGACACTTTCAATTCAGCATGCATAGGTGTTTGTTTGATTTGTTTGTTTGTTTGTTTGTTTGTTGTTTAACGCTGCACTCAGCAATATTCCAGCTATTTGACAGCGGTCTGTATAAATGATTGACATCATGAGCATCGATCCACGCAATTGGGATACGATGACATGCATCATTCAAGTCAGCGAGCCTGACCACCCAATCCCGTTAGTCGCCTCTTACGACAAGCATGGGTTGCTGATTATTCTACCCCGAATCTTCACAGGCTTTTACTTGATAAGACGTGACCTATGAACTTTATACACACGCACAAGTACTGCAAGGGTTGATGACACATCAATGAATGTCTGGATTCAAGCATGTTTGTATATTTGTTGTTCAATGATGCACTCAGCAATTTTCAATGCTATGATGATGGCCTTAAATAATCAAGTTTGGACAACTGTCAACATGGTCAAGTGATTGATATAATGAGCAAGTTTCCACACCATTTGGGTACGATGACACACAATCAACCAACCACTAGTCTAACCATCTGATGTATTAAGTTGCCTCGTACAACCCTCAGAGCTTTTAACCGACATTTCCTTTTTGGGTGAGGTGAAGTGAAATGGGGTTTAACGAGGTGTCCAAGGTTATTGCACTTATATAGAGACGTTGACGCATGTGTGTGTGGCAGCTTGTTGTAGTCTGGACTAATGATGATTTTATAGTGCTAGCCCATTGAGATACCATGCTGCAGTTTAACAGGAATACCCCACTCAGACACAGTACTGACTCCGAGCCGACCAGTCCTTGTTTTGCCCCTTAATGCCGAGCGCCAGACAGGGTAACAACAATTCAATCTTTTAACGTCTTTCGGTATGACTCTGCCGGGAATCGAACACCCGGACCTTCCACTCTACCACTAGAACATGGAGGGGTTTTTCCTTTTTGGAAGAGAGCAAACTGGGGGTCAGGCCACTTCAGTTATACCTGGGGGTGTCATCTTGATGTGGGAGGGAGTCAGGCCACTTCAGTTATACCTGGGGGTGTCATCTTGATGTGGGAGGGGGTCACGCCACTTCAGTTATACCTGGGGGTGTCATCTTGATGTGGGAGGGGGTCACGCCACTTCAGTTATACCTGGGGGTGTCATCTTGATGTGGGAGGGGGTCACGCCACTTCAGTTATACCTGGGGGTGTCATCTTGATGTGGGAGGGGGTCACGTCACTTCAGTTATACCTGGGGGTGTCATCTTTATGTGGGAGGGGGTCACGCCACTTCAGTTATACCTGGGGGTGTCATCTTGATGTGGGAGGGGGTCACGTCACTTCAGTTATACCTGGGGGTGTCATCTTGATGTGGGAGGGGGTCACGCCACTTCAGCTATAGCCGGGGGTGTCATCTTGATGTGGGAGGAAAGCCTGAGATGACACAGGTCTTAGACGATTACCTCCTTCGTGAGACCCATAATGAGGTCGAACCTGATTCAAACCCACGATAGTGTGTTACCGGAACGCCTAAGAGTCAACTCTGATCGCAAATTTCAGCACCATTAAATGACATTGCCCTGAGGTACTTTATAGCACCTGAGACAATACCCACAATTCCATCAACAGTATTAACAGTTAAACATATCCTTTGTCATGAACAATAATTCCCCATAATGTCACAAAGGTGGAAAAATGTGTGCAATATTTCACCTACAAACCGAGGTGTTTAGCAAAGGATACATTTGTTTTGAAGACTTCTTCTTCTTTCTTGAAAAGAATTTCCTTGCTAAGGAAGCAAACTGTTTCCTTGAAGCTGCAAGGAGACAGTTAACAACATGACAAGGCACAGATACAATGAGCAGCAAACAACCACAAACAACAGTCTCAAGTGGTGTCACTAATCATGTGCCACATAAAGGAAACCTCTTTCATCAAACTTTCAGTTTCTGGACATTTACTTAGGGATGTCTGCATGTATAGAAAGGATATCAATCCATTACAATGTAAGTAAACTGGGATACATATTCCTCCATTTAATACACCTACTGTATGTATGTGAACCACTGCTAGCAATCTGAAGCTGCAGTCTGAGCCAGACATGTCGTGTGTACTATCTTGAACCTGGGGATTACTCTTGCTATATGATGTTGGCATTTTTCATGTTAATAGCTAGGCTTAGGCTTAAAAAAATAAAACAATTGGTTCTCAGGCAATGACTTTTGAAAATATATGCGGTCTGTTTTTTCGCTTGTTCAAACTAGTATGCAACCAAATAACAATCCACCTGGGAAAGGGCCTCCCTATATAAACAAGCACACAAACTCCTATTGCTGCCATGAACATAACACAAGATGCACAGTAAAGCAGTGTGCATGTAAAGGGAAGTAACTGCATGCCATAATAGATCGCATTGTTTTTAAGTATTAGGATTTAAAAACGAAACGTGCGGCAGACTTAATGATGATGCGGGCGGTGCCTGAGAACTGGACTAAATTTCTTTTAGCAATACTAGAGTCAGAAATGTTACTCGATTAAACAAGCGGCAAAAGTCTCAAATTATACGTCAAGTGATGATGTAAAGCTGTCATGACTAATACAAGGTGATGTGAAATAGGGTTTAACACCTCGTTAATGACTATTGCACTTTTAGCGACATGAATGCGTGTCTTTATGTGCCTGTTCATACTTGTATTAGACCGGACCAGTCCTGCTTCATACCCCTTTTACCAAGCGCCAGTCAGACTAACAAGTTCCATCTTTTAACATCTTTTGTATGATGCAGCCAGCTGGGGATCAAACCCCCAACCTTCTGCTCCCTGCACTTTATCCGCTAGACCCCAGAGGTACTTTACTAAGGCTAATATCAACATTGTAAAAGTGATACTGCATTTTTATGACACCTTAACTATTGGGCAGTTTGGCAAGGACTATAGGACTAGTGCCAATTTCTAATGCTGTTGATGTGAACTGGACATTTTGTTACCCACCTTTACCCATGTGTTTGAGTTTCCGCCGGAGTTCTGCATCCTCATCATCCCCCTTCGGAAGCTGCTGGCTGAACGGAAACGCCTCTAGAGTGTCGTCCCTGTCATCGCCATAGCCCTCCATCATGGCTGCAAGTGAGAGTGAGGGAGGTGATGCGAGTCCGCAGTACACAAGGTAGGTGAATGGGGTTTAACATCGCATCCAAGATTATTGCGACATGCATGCACGTGATGGTGTGGCTGCTTGTACTATTTCGGATTGATGCCGATTTTATAGTCCTAGCCCACTGAGAAACCATGTCGCAGTTTAACATGAACACCCCACTCAGCAGAGTATACATTTTAGTCCCTTAAAGCCAAGCACCAGATAGGGTAACAACAAGTACCATCTTTTAACGGCTTTTGGTATGACACCAAACGGACCTCATACCTTCCACTCTCCGGGTAGACGCTCTACAACAAGACCATGGAGGCGGTCCCACAGTACACAATGATACAAGTCTGAATGTTGAAAACATATAGGACATCAGCTCTTGAATGAGTGAGTGAGTGAGTTTTGGTTGACACAGATCTGATCAGTATTTCAATGTGACAAATACAATCAGTGCTAACCAGGATTCGAACCCATGACCACAGGGATACTGCATGGCCAAGGGAAGCAACTCTGCACAGCTATACTGCTTCTGAAACTCTTCAAATTCATGCCCTAAATACTGTTATCCTGCTCAGGATAAGTATTGATAAACACTGTTCAGGAACAATGTGACACTTGTTGCTCTTGACATATCAGCTTTTAGCAATATTTTGGCGGAGGGGACACCAGAAATGAGCTTAACACATTATACCCACGTGGGCAGTAAAATCACGGGTCTTCAGCATGAAGAGCAAACACTTTAGCCACTAGGCTACCCCTCCTTGATAGAAAGGAAAGAGGTGACTACATTGATATTCCCAGTTACAAGATAATTATTCTTCCTACCATCCCTGTCAGGACTGACTGGTGTCACCGCTGGCTCGAACGCAACTGCATTCATACGATCTGAAAACATATTGTATCATCATGATCATCACCCCACTGGGAATGCACCTAATTTCACCCTCTGTTTTTTATCTCATGGGCTGCATGGGCAAGTAAAGTCTGGTGTTTTATTACCCAAACAGTATGTTAGTAATAATATGCTAATTACCGATTACTAATTGTTTTCCTAAATGTTCACAATGTCAAGATCAAGGGTCGTTTCACACATTCAACAAGGTATGGAATGTTGATATTTTTGTAGGATATGTATCATCATGATCATGATAGATAAACAAGGCAAACATGACAGCCAATGAAAACAGTTGTCACCGGTGCAACGGTAGCTTTAGGCCACACCCCCAAACAGGTTTGTTTTTAAAGCTGATTACAGAGGGTTGGATTCCATCACTTTCACCTGGACATTTAAATACATTTCTATGAATATTTCTCTCTCGGAAATTGACTAAATGTATCTTGAAAAATTTATAATTGCCAAAAAAAAATAGGAATAACTTTTTCACTTTACTTGCCCTTTAAAACAAGACTTACTATGCGAGGAAAGCCTGAACATACTGAAGGCAGATGTTTCCAAACATGGAGTGAGTAAGTTGGGTTTTAACATCGCTTTAACATTATTCCAGTTATATCACGGCGTGTCAGCTTAACATGCTTAATGTGGGAGGAAAGCCCGAAGTGATGCAGGTCTCAGACGTTTACCACTTTGGTGAAACCAACAAGAACAGGAATCGTGCTGACAAACCTAGAAACATAATCAGAGCGAACAGGGATTCTAACCCACAATCATAGGTTTCTGGCGTGCGCAAGGGACGCAACTCTGCACAGTGGGCCAACCCTGCCCCCCTCCAAAACATGGAATGGAACAGTATTACATGGATTGTCTGAAGATTAGATATGTTTTCAGCAACAGCTGTGAAACCTGATATGTTCTTAATTAAAACTATGAGTCTGAATATTTTTTAAAGAAAAACACCAACAATAGTGAACAATGTAATTTTTGTGGCAGACAATTTCTTTTCTTTCAACATGTTCAACAGTCTGAAGCATAATTATTTTTTTCAAGAATTTTCTGGGACTATTTTTCTCTCTTTTTAAATCCCATCATTCACACTGCCAGGGTACAATTCACATTGCTGGTGTATGATTTACACCACTGGGGTACAATTTACGCCTACGGAGTGCCGTTCACACCGCGGGGAAACAGTTCACACCACTGGGGTATGATTCACTCCATCAGGGAACAATTCACACCGTTGGGTTACTGTTCACACAATGGGGATACGATTCACATCGACGGGGTACAATTCACACCGTCTGGGTACGATCCACACAATCTATGTATGATTCACACCTTTGGGGTATGATTCACACCGACGGGGTACCGTTCACACCGCCGGGGTACCGTTCACACCGCCGGGGTACTATTCATACTACCAGCTACAATTCACACAGCTGAGGTATGATTCACACAGCCGGGGTATGATTCACACTGCTGGGGTACAATGTCACACAGTCAGGTCACATATTGTAAACACATGATTGTAATAGTACAAGTAGAAGGTGCCTATTTCGCCCCTCGCCCCTCGCCCCTCCCCCATCCCCTCATGAAGGGCTGAGCCTCATGGTAAATGATACCATATATGATCCTAAAAGAGCCAGCGTCTACATGTACACAGGGTGTTGATTCTACCACAGCCATGACAAAAGATTTATTTTCCTGGCAATTGAAAGGCAGAAAGTATTTTCCAATACCACAAAGTAGGCAACTCACCTCGCTCCAGTGTGTTCATGAAGTCCTCGTTGTCCCGAAGCTCCTGCAGGAACTCACTGTTCTGAAACATCAGGGCAAGCCGCTCGTCCTCCAAGTACTGAGCCAGCTCGGGGTCAAGGTCACTGGAAGCCATGCGGCGCCGACGCTCGTTTTCCTTGATTCTCTCTTGTAACATGTCGGAACTAAACTGATGACTGTGATTGGACAGAATCTGAAACAGAGAATGAGTAACTGATATGAGTCTTGGGGTGATTTCACAATAGTATTAACAATACATCCATCAACATAGAAATGATAATCATATTGTCAAACCTCATCATGTTCATAGTTAATTGTTCAATTTTGTTGGGATCTGTATCATGGAATTGACTGACAAATCATAAATCATACCATATATCTTTTCTTACATGTATTACATGCAACAAACAAACAAACAAACTAACAAAACAAAACATCACGGTGCCCTGGGTCAAACATGTCACAGTATTCATACATTAAGCACTGTTAACATATCATGATATTTTGAAGACCAAAACAAGCCGCCAATAGGCCATATATATTGTGCATATATCCTCACCACACAGGCCAGAGGCATGCTCAAAGCAATGTTATCACCCTGGTCAATGGATCAATGTGCAATCAACAATCATTCTCAGCTCCCTGGGAAGTATGCAACCCAAGCTGCCTGTGAGGCACTAGAAGGTTCACAACAATTTTCCCACTTCCCCTTGCCACGAACCATATGATGAACCAGCTGTAAAAATTATCAAGTTAATATTCTAACAGTATTCAATGACGCCAAATACTGTTAGAAAGTTGACATCTGATTGGCTGGAGTATACTTCTATTACTAGTTCCAGTAGAGGTAGCATAGAGCATGTATATGGACACCAGCAAGATGGACATTGCACTAGCCCCCAGGATAGCTACAACATTAAACACTGTCATTCTCTGTACATACCCTTGGCTGTGACGCTGTTCTCCTGTGCTGAGACTTCTCCGTGGTTGTCACTGACGATGGGGATCTCTGGGGAGACACAGTGGGAGACAGTCGGAGGAAGTCATCGGGCAGTCGGCCCAGCATTGGTGGGTTCCAGTTCCGATAGGACGCTTTCTTCGTAGCACTACCCATACTGAGACTCCGGCCGTGGAGCTTCCGAGACGTGTGATCAGCTGGGCCGTGCATACTCCATGAGCGACTAGCTAAGGCTGATGACGGACCTTTCCAAGATGATTTCTCTGTGGCTCCAGAGTGACTCCAATTGGATCCGCTCGAGGCAATTGGACCATGCCATGAAGGATTGGCTGACGCAACAGGACTGCTCCAAGATGATATGGGAGTCTTTGGTTCAGTATTGGACAAGGCCAGTTCATCAATGCCTAAATCCAGTAAGTTTGCTATGGGCGGGTTGGGTGGACTAGATTTGACTGTCTTTCTTATACTGGGGGATATCAGCATCTGTGGGGACTGTACAGCTTCAGAGTAGGGGGGTGGGGATTCCCCAATAGGGTCTGGCAGTGGAGCTTTCTCAGAGAATGATCTCTTCGGTGGCAGGCAATCTTGTTCGAGAGGGAATGGCTGCGATGCAAAAATCAAGGTGTTTATATACATGAAATACCGTAGATCATCTTCCCGAGGCAAGAGAGCTAACTGACTATAAAAGTCCAGGCTATTTCAAGCAAATTTATATATTTCATGCGCACAAACACAATTGAATCAAAAGGCTTGAAAACTGAATATGTGGTCTCATCTTTGAACATGTCTTATTTTATTGCTTCTTTATTTCAGATAAATCTTGAGTGTCAACACCATGCTAGAACAGCATAGAACAGAATTTAAGTCACAAAACAATGGTCATAGTACAATGTACATTATCATGATTATTGGTAGATATAGCTTAAAGCAATAAATATGAAATTGTTTATCAAAATGTAGGTAGGACAATTTTGCCAACTAAATTATTCCATTGCTGTTCTACATGTTCCAGATCTACCATGTGTGAAATGATTTCCTGGAGGAGACTACAGCATGTACAGTGTTCGAAACAGTCAGGCGGGTGACCCATGGCATAAGTGTTGCCTGCCCATCTTCAAAGTTACCTGCCGCATTCTGGCATTATTAATATTGAAAATCGCAAAAATTTAGAGACAAATCATGTCTTGATTCAGTTGAAATATTGCAAACAGTTATTGAGAATCTACAAGGACTTATAATAAAACTGAATCCTTAACTAGTCTTAAAAGTATCTGCCAGATAGTCAGGCAGGTGGAGGAACACTTCATGCAGCTCGACAGAAAGTTACCAGCCCCCGGCACGCGGGCAAGCAGTTATTGCGGACACTGGGTGACTTGTATTTCCCTGATAACCTGACCAATAAACATGATAAAGAGGAAGAGGCTTTAATGTTTAAAGTTTAACATTATGAACATAACAGCAGAGAACATGCTCAATTCAATGTTATAGGTTTGAAGAAAAAAGAATTCTTCTCAATTTGATTTCCCATGGAATTTGGAATACCGTATTCGACGTAATAAGCGCCCAGGGCGCTCTCAAAATTAGAACTAGGGGGCTCTTATTGGAATATAATTTTGGTGAGAGAAAAAATAGAGTTGAAGATTGTAAATTTTGTGGTTTATGCTGACAGCCTGATACAAATGATACAAAAGAAAAGTCTGTGCGTATTATACACAACAGATATATTTTCCAGAATTTAATTGCCCATAATTAAGGGTGCATGTAACAAACGAGTGTGTATTATACACCAATAAATAAGTCTTGTGTACATTGATCAATCGGAAGGGGTGCTAATTGGGATTGTTCACTAGCCAATATATTAGCAAATATCGCCGTGGGCGCTTATTATAGCAGGCCGCTTATTAGAGCAGGGCACTTATTACGTCAAATATGGTACTTGATAAATTCATCCAAATTATTCATGTACCTAAAGTTATAGGCTACCCTTATACATATTCAACAATTCATGTTCCAATTTCATACTTTCTACAAAAATGATACAAATTAAACTGGATCAATCCACAAGATGTCACTTTAATTTATATTTACCAGTCCAGCAGCCAAGGCCGCCTCATCCTCCCACTGCAAGTCTTCAGGGAAAACCTCATTGTCAACATTCATGGTGAGAAGCTGATCTATAGTGGCATCAACAATTCCGTTATTGGCTCGGAGGACTGCCTCAATGACTTCCTCATCCATAGTGGGGAACATCCTCTTAAAGTCTGTCATTGCCTGGTGAAACTCAAGCTGCTTGGTTGGTCTTGAGTTCACTGTACCCGGCGTGAAATCATTTTCATATCGTGGGCCCTGACGGCCCCGTCGGTGGTTGTTCATCCTCTCCATTTCAGCCATTCCTTACAGAGGGGATGTCACCTGGGACACTTGGTAAAGAATGGCATCTGGCTGGGAGTCTTTAGTCACAATCACAAGTGCAGATGTACGCATCTGTAATCAGGATCTGGTCATGATTGTGTGAGTGTCTCCTTCACAGGAGCATCGGCAGCCTCTTCTCCCTGTAAAAAGGGAAATGATAATGCCAATATCAAATATAGGATCAGTACTGTGCCTGCTGTAGGCCAAAAACACTTCAATTACATAGTATTTGCCAAACATAAAAAAGTAAATACATATGCACTTGTCAAAAAGATGCTGTTACTTATAACATGTATTATCTAATGCAGTGTTATAATACACAGAGCAGTTTTTATTTGAAGGGTTAGAATTTGGCACTAGTCCTGCAGCCCTTGCTAAACTGCCCAAAACATAAGGTATCATACGGACCAGTAGAAATTTGCCATTTCTAAGGGTTTTGCTGACTTATAGACTAAAAATGTTAGTTTCTAAAGCTGATTTATAGTTTGTACACGCAATATCTGCGATATCATGGGTTATATGTGGCACAATTAAATAAAATGTATAACATGAAGATTGCTTCAGGAACAGCTATGCTATGGAACAGTTAAACGAGTCAATATTTGCAAGATACACTAGCAAAACAATTCCCTGCAATGTTAGTAAAACAACAGTAGCGATGGAAACTAACATTTTTAGTCCACAAAACCTTCAAAAATGGCAAATTTCTATTAGTCCTTATGATACCTTAGCTATTGGGCAGTTCGGCAAGGACTATTGGACTAGTGCCAATTTCTAACACTGAACAGGGTTGCTGGTGTCATCGAAGTGTGCAAAATATCTTCCAATGATATATCATCTCTACATGCAATTGAATAGTCACGCAATCTTGAGAGTTTTCAATATTTGTTTTCTAAATATCATGAATATAGAGAGCGATGGCACATTTTATTATGTTTTCAAAATATTTTGGTTTTTGGTTTCAACATGATTCATGGGGCTAGAGGGATTATAAACCAGAACTTATGTATCATTTTTATGATTTGGTACTTTTCATAATTATACACAGGAGTGTGGTTTATTAAGTATGGATTTATTGACAATGTTGACGTTCTACACCAGGTACCAGTCTGAATAATATTCATGTATCCTTTGCAATAAATCAATTAGGTCAGTACAGCGATTCTACAGGGGTTACACCTTCTCATGCATTTCAAAGCAAAATGTTGTAGTGTTCAAATAATTGCACTTGTCACTGCCGGGATAATCATGTTCATTTTATTGCTTTAAATTTTTCAGTTGCATTTATTCTTCACACAAAAACGTTGTGAGAGCAGGAAGAAGTGGTTACAGACAACGATAATGGAACCTTTCAGCCGACCCTTGAGACTTGACACCTATGTGAAACACCTGAAACAATCTAAGTGATCAGTTGAGAAAGGACCACGGGTTATAATATCCCGAAACGATATATATCTTTAAAAATATTTGATTGTTACAGAGACACGTGACATCGAATAAGTTTCTTTGTACAGCTGCAGACGAGTGGGATATTGTTCCTTTGTGTGGATATTCACGGATACATTCCTCGAACAAGGAAGCTGCCCAAAATTTATACACATAAATTTGGTAGGTTGTAATTATGGTATTTGCATTTTGTTTTCCTTCATTCGCTGTAGCATTGAACCGATTCGTTCTTGTTCCTCTACGTCTAGGTTGGGAAATTCTTCAGATTGACTAAAATTGATTAAGACGATCAAAAGGGCCTAACAACATCACAACAGATTATTATGTTGGATTAGAAGCCAAACAACATAGAAATGTACTTTTCAACGTAACATTTTCAGTCTCTTGGTGATGACATTAAACATCAAAATGTTTGGAATTCGTTATCATAATAATACAGATGGAAATGTTTTTCAGTCACTTTGTAAAATAACTGAATATTTAGGCGTTTAATAAATTTGAAAAATGTTACGCATTTTGACAGTAAAAAAATATACACACTATAAAAAAAAGCAATGCTCAGGTGAAATATTTACTTTGTGTTGCAAGTCAAAATTGTGTAAACGAAAATCGCAAAATTACCAAGCAAGTGACTTATCAAAATTTCGTCACCATT
Organism: Haliotis rufescens; assembly: GCF_023055435.1. Taxonomy (NCBI): domain Eukaryota; kingdom Metazoa; phylum Mollusca; class Gastropoda; order Lepetellida; family Haliotidae; genus Haliotis; species Haliotis rufescens. The sequence goes on from NW_025964387.1 coordinate 601,224, forward strand.
ACTGATGCTACCCGCAAAGATACCTACATTTCCTTATTATCTCAAAAACCGTATTTCATTTTGTTGATCAATGTGACCATACGCCCTTATTACTACCCATAAAAGTGACTAATGCCCTTACGAATGGCGCAGCAGAGGTCGCGAACTAGTCTAGATTTCTGCTATACATCCGGGTACTCACTGGGAAAAAACAATAACAAAGGCAACAACCAGTCCCGGGGAATTGCGTTAGATCAGTGCCCCTTTAAGGGTACTATGAAGCACGTTATCTTTAAAGTGTTTTCTGTCAAAACCACCTAACAAATCATTTAATATTCTGTCATTAATGCGTACCATCTCTGATGCTAGCAGCCGTTTTCAGTTTGCGCCACATGAGCTCATATCTCACCATTACGGAACTGGACAAGATGCCAAATGGCAGCTGGATCACTTGTAAGTCTCAATAGACTAAAGTCACAATACACCAAGGCTACCTGTAACCTTCGTGAGGGTCTGTCTCCATTTCGGTAGCTGTTTAGGCATGACCAGAAAAATGGAGCACCTTTAGAATACAACTTCTGGTGACGATCTCTGCTGTAGGTCACATGTCTCTCAGTTTATCAGTGTGCATGTAGCTCAGTCATACCTTTTTGAGCTAACAATCTGAAGGTCATAATTTCGAGTACGATGGATTCTCACCAAAACCTGTCTCAGTGACATGTTACCTACTGCACAACGTTATCACAAGAAGTGAGTTAGTATAAGTGAGTATGGTTTTATGCCATTAGCAATATTCCAGCAATATATCACGGCGGTGGACACCGTGGCGTGACGAGCGAACTCTTTAACCACTAGGCTACCTGACTGCCACTGTTATCACAAGACATTGTAGTGCTGAACTCTAAAGGTGCATCCTTGGCACACATAAACATGACTAACACAATCCTCTCAGCTAGACATGCAAGATGGTACTTGGCACTCCGTGTATTTTTCTACACATTAGATGTGGGCCATTTCAGTAAATTTTCAAGGGTGGTTTATAAGCGTAGTTCATAAGGAGATACAATCATGATTATATGGGCTAATTATGATGAGAATCTGACATAATAGACAATGATAGTGAAAGTAAACAGAAGACAATAATAGAGAAAATATCTACATAAGCCAGGATTCTTTGGTTAATGCTGGGTCTGATAATTATGAAGAATAGTGGCTGAGCAATCCACTGAATCCTTAGTGTTATAGATCTACTGTTTACCGAACTGCCACCTGCTCTGTGATTCAGATGACAGCCAAACCGGGCTTGTTATGACACTTCCATTTACACGTATTACGGAGCATGTGTACATCAAGTGTTCATGTATTGGAGACAAAAAGATAAACAATAAATAACTACAACATTTAACGCAAACACTACCTTATTCAGATCCACATAAACACCAGAGATCGTCTTTTCCTCTGATGTTACAAAGTACAGAACTTCCTTTCGGAAGTCTTTAATTACATAAAATCTGTAACAAATACTGAAACGAAATAAGAATTGGTATTCACTTTCCAGTCGCGCACGGTACGAACATTTCGTATGAAAAAGAATATACATTACACGATCAAACTTTAGTTATTTTTAAATCATATGTCTAAAAAGACATTCAAATTATGATCAGTTTATGCCACGAGCATATATCTGTCTTCGATGGAGAGTATTAGTTTTTAACATTATCCAGGGTCACAGAAAGGTCAAGGGTAGATAACTCCAAATTGCAGACCCGGCGTGCTCATATGAAACGATAAGTTTGGATGAACTCGATATGAAAAAGTCGATGCTTACAGTTTGATTAAAGTCATGGCAGGCAGTCGAATTGAAAAGTTTGGAACGATATACTCAAGGTACTGTAAATGAGAAATGAATGGTTTTGTTTCCTATGAATCCTATGCCGGGAGATTCATGTAGGCTAGGCCTACATCGTGTTCAGCTCGGTACACGGGAACTCGTTTTTGATCAGTAAATAAACTATGTACCCTAAGTAGGTAGACTAGATCTACTTACATATAGGGTGTACATGTTTCATTTACTGACCAATAACGAGTTGCTGTGCCTGGGTAATCACAAAGAATATGTTTCACATTTTACGTTCCAAGGATGATGAGTGTATTTAGTTTATTATGTCTATCATGCGTGTTAACTTATAGATCAAGCCTGTTATTTAAAGTTAGTAAAAACGGATACTAGTATGTAGATTATTTATTGATGTATTGCACTAGCCTAACTAATGCTGAAGGGGGTCATTGTTGGCACAGATATGTACCCCAGGTACGTTTCTGGATACAAACAGGTACCCTGTGGGAGCCTTTGCATGATACACAAGCAATACGCTCTCTGCCGCTGTTGCACGTGCCTCAAGCTCCAACCTTGAGCTTAACAAATCATGGTTCACAGCTCTTCATAATTTCATGAGGTCCTAAACTAGTATTTAATAAATTACTTGCACATTTTAAATACATGCTGACGGGGATTATAGGAAAAATAGAGCCATGAACAAGGGTGTATACATATGTTTATCAGACGTTTTTTCTCTCGTTTATCTAATTGCTTTAATATGAACATTGTTATAGATAACTAGCTGGAACACAACATTTCATACACAATTATTATTTTTTTATCTTTTAGGATTATGTAACTATTTAACAGTAAACTTCACACTGTACTGTCATGTGTTGCCGTAGCTAAGGTCGACAATTAGACATCCTCAAATCAAACAATACAGGTTCAACCCCACTGGCGACACATTTTCCCCCCAAAATGAAATCATTCCCTTGAAAAAATATTTAAAAAATAGTTCCATCTCTTCCAAGTGAAAATAATTGAAACGTTGGTTCAGGATAATGTATAATTCACAAACAACTCTATTCCTGAAAAATAATGGTGCGTTTAAACAATAGAATGATGTCACACATGTGTTTTAAATCCAACCCACTCACTCACTCACTCTGGTAATGTCATCAACATGATCTACTATTTTGCAAATACCGTATTCGACGAAATAAGCACCCAGGGCGTTCTTAAAATTAGAAATAGGGAGCTCTTATTAGAATATAATTTTGGTGAGATTAAAATGAGGTTGAAAGATTGTAAATTTTGTGGTTTATGCTGACAGCCTGAAATGATATAAAAGAAGAATCTGTGTGTTTTATACACGATAGATATATTTTCTAGAAATTAATTGCCCATAATTAAGGGTGCATATAACATGTATAACAAACGAGTGCGTATTATACACGAATAAATAAGTGTTGTGTACACTGATCAATCGGAAAGGGTGCTAAATGGGATTGTTCACTAGCCAATATATTAGCAAATATCCCCGTGGGCGCTTATTAGAGCAGGGCGCTTATTACGTCGAATACGGTATCTACAAAATGCGGGTAAGCTACAGTCTTGGCCTGAATATTCACCATGAACCATCACATCTTCCAGGCTTCAGGGGTTGTTGAAGTCTGGAGCACTGAGTGAGGTGGACTGCCCAGTATGGAAGTCTGTGTATGAAGCGTTCCCCCCTCAGAAGGAGCCGATGCATGAGAGACCAGTTCCAGAACAGAAAGTCCGGCCTATTCTGTACCCGGAGGACTTTGTGAGAGTGTAAGTGGCGGACACCCTTTAATATTACCCAGAGGTCAGAAAGTGTAACAGGTTTCCCATTGTTAATACTCTACAGGCTTTGTTGCTCTACATTTCTCCATCACACGTGAATGCATATAACGGATTTGCTGTGTAGTAGTGACGTGTCTATTTCTGAAAGTCAAATGAGCCCTACTCTGTGAATGATCCTTGTGCGAACCCCATGTTATGATATTGAAGAAACACCTGGAGTAGATGGCCTGAGGCTGTGGCACATGTTGCATGAGATACAGTATTGTTTGTGCAGCGTTAGAAATTGGCACTAGTCCTGTAGTCCTTGCCAAACTGTCCAATAGATAAGTATCATAAGGACGAGTAGAAATTTGCCATTTTTAAGGGTTTTGCTATATGTTATCATCAGAAGGCCTAGTGGACTAAAACTGTTAGTTTCTACTGCTGTTGTGGGATGTAATCTGGTCAGAGCAGTTGCTGGCTCCCTCTCACTGGAATAGCGACTACACCACAAAGTGGCCATACTAGGGCTGGGACGAGTCCAAATTTACTACCCGGGTACCCACCCCCCTATTACCCGACCCTACCCGGGTACTTGATGAAGATAGCTATAGGTACAAAATGTCCGATTGGGAAACGTTTGATCGTACTGGGGCAAAATGTATTTAGATACAGGTATAAAATGATCTGGTCATGCATACACTGAAGTTGACTGAAGTTTTTATCTTTATGCAAACATATAAAGTCAGAAGGAATGTATGCATAGTCGGAAAGAAATGAGAACATTTGTCACTTATAGTGTAACCATAGAGTATAATCACATGATAATAGATAATTTTTGTCATTAAACAATATAATCACGTGACTAACCACGGGTCCGGGTAGTCCTGTGGGTACCCGGGTCCTACTCAGTACCCACCCGACCCGAGTACCCGAGTTACCCGTCCAAGCCTAAGGCCATACAGCATTAGAAATTGGCACTAGCCCTTGCCAAACTGCCCATAGGTGAAGGGACAGTATGTTGACACTTCTGTGTTTTCAAATCATCCATGAAATAATTTCCAATTGTGACTTCACGTGGCCCATTCTATTCTCAAACAAAAACAATAGAGCTCTGCACAGTGAAGCTGACAAAGCAAGTGCTGTGCAGAGTAAACTGGTTTCATCTGGCAGTAAGCTTGCGTTATTGTTTACAAACAAAGCTTCAGAACGGTCCACATCCTGTCCTTTTGAGGTATCATAAGGACTCGTAGATATTTGCCATTATTAAGGGTTTTGCTATATGTTATAAGGATCAGTGGACTAAAACAGTTAGTTTCTATCGCTGCCATATGTATTCGGGGGAGGTAGGAACGTCGTGTGCAGAAACTTGTTAAGTTCTGATGATGGGTGATTTATCATAATATTTAATACCAATAGTACCGGATTCTTAAAACTTCAGTTTTAACTTTTTTGCAACAGTTTATTCTAATAACTGTTTACTCTTATTAATATCTCAAATTTTGTAGCATGATTCGTTCTAGCAGTACAAAAATCACCTACTTACAATGTCTGGATGAGAACAGGAAATGGCACCAGACTGCTGTGCCATGTCAGCTTTAACATTAAAAATAACATTTACACCGTTACTGTTAGAGTTTGATGGGGGTCATGGGTCCTTGAGGTTTCCTGTATAGTATTTGAATGCATGGACATATTTAATCGTTGTGACCCCTCGACTGGCATGCTTAATTTTGACCTCTATTTTATTCTTTCAGAAAGTACTATAACACATTTGGTAACACCGATGTGGTGGACCTGGGCAATGAGTCTGTGAAGACAACATGTCAGAAGTAAGTCTGTGTGTAGAAGGTTTGTTTTGAAAGGTGCCGATACCCGGTGTTTATTTATATGGAAGATCCCAAGACCCGGTGTTTATTTATATGGAAGGTCCCGATACCCGGTGTTTATTTATATGGAAGGTCCCGATACCCGGTGTTTATTTATATGGAAGGTCCCGATACCCAGTGTTTATTTATATGGAAGATCCCGAGACCCGGTGTTTATTTATATGGAAGGTCCCGATACCCGGTGTTTATTTATATGGAAGGTCCCGATACCCAGTGTTTATTTATATGGAAGATCCCAAGACCTGGTGTTTATTTATATGGAAGGTCCCAAGACCTGGTGTTTATTTATATGGAAGGTCCCAAGACCCGGTGTTTATTTATATGGAAGGTCCCAATACCAGGTGTTTATTTATATGGAAGGTCCCGATACCCGGTGTTTATTTATATGGAAGGTCCCGATACCCGGTGTTTATTTATATGCAAGGTCCCGATACCCAGTGTTTATTTATATGGAAGATCCCAAGACCCGGTGTTTATTTATATGGAAGGTCCCGATACCCGGTGTTTATTTATATGGAAGGTCCCAAGACCCGGTGTTTATTTATATGGAAGGTCCCAAGACCCGGTGTTTATTTATATGGAAGGTCCCGATACCCGGTGTTTATTTATATGGAAGGTCCCGATACCCAGTGTTTATTTATATGGAAGATCTCGATACCCAGTGTTTATTTATATGGAAGATCCCAAGACCCAGTGTTTATTTATATGGAAGGTCTCGATACCCAGTGTTTATTTATATGGAAGGTCCCAAGACCCGGTGTTTATTTATATGGAAGGTCCCAAGACCTGGTGTTTATTCAAGGCAGGTATTTCGTGTTTTCAGAAGGAGATTTTTACGTCAAAGTTTTGTGTTGTTTCATGTTCTGTATTCCCAAGCTGATCTGGTATAGGGCATGGATCCTTACAGATATTGACTGGTAGGGAAAGGGAGCAGGACGTAACTAAATTTGCAGCCTGGGTCGTTGGACCCAGCGTTTATTCATGGCAGAGGGTCGTTGGACCCAGCGTTTATTCAAGGCAGAGGGTCATTGGACCCGGCGTTTATTCAAGGCAGAGGGTTGTTGGACCTAGCGTTTATTCAAGGCAGAGGGTTGTTGGACCTAGCGTTTATTCAAGGCAGAGGGTTGTTGGACCTAGCGTTTATTCAAGGCAGAGGGTCGTTGGACCTAGCGTTTATTCAAGGCAGAGGGTTGTTGGACCTAGCCTTTATTCAAGGCAGAGGGTCATTGGACCCAGCGTTTATTCAAGGCAGAGGGTCGTTGGACCAAACGTTTATTCAAGGCAGAGGGTCATTGGACCCAGCGTTTATTCACGGCAGAGGGTTGTTGGACCCAGCGTTTATTCACGGCAGAGGGTCGTTGGACCCAGCGTTATTCAAGGCAGAGGTTCATTGGACCCAGCGTTCATTCAAGGCAGAGGGTCGTTGGACCCAGCGTTTATTCAAGGCAGAGGTCGTTGGACCCAGCATTTATTCAAGGCAGAGGTTCATTGGACCCAGTGTTTATTCAATGCAGAGGGTCGTTGGACCCAGCGTTTATTCAAGGCAAAAGGTCATTGGACCCTGGGTTTATTCACGGCAGAGGGTCATTGGACCCAGCGTTTATTCATGGCAGAGGGTCGTTGGACCCAGCGTTTATTCACGGCAGAGGGTTGTTGGACCCATCGTTTATTCATGGCAGACGGTCGTTTGACCCAGCGTTTATGCATGGCAGACGGTCGTTGGACCTATCGTTTATGCAAGGCAGGCGCTTATTCCAATCAGGTGTTTATTCAAGGATTTACGGTACTACGGACATTCTGTATTCAATTACAAACATGCCGCAGTGATATTGCGGGAATATTTCCGACTTTATACTTGCACTGTTTAACTCTGCACCACTTTTTCATAAACTTGTCATTTCAGGTGAAGGAAATATTATTAAATTTATGTGGTGTCTGGTGTCTGCATCATTGCAATATGGCTGAAATATTGCTGATATCACTTTCTGGTGACAGGGGACAGTCAGGTAGTCTAGTGGTTAAAGTGTTCGCTCGTCATGCCGAAGACCCGACATTGGTTCAACGTGTGAAGCCCGTTTCTGGTGTCCCCCGCCGTGATACTGCTGTAATAATGCCAAAAGCGGCGTAAAACCATACTCACTCACTTTCTGGTGACCTGGCAGACCATGTATCATTTTGTCCTTATCAAAGTTTACAGCATTGTCACTGGAACCTCTCGCTTGGAATTGATTACTGTCATCTCTCACATCATCTCCTATCACCAATCTGTTTAAATTGCAGGATATTCACTAGCTCCCATCATGCCATAAATATCTGTGTTTTGCCAATATATTCATGAAATAGGAAATAGCATTTCATTAAATTAGCATATCAGAACTTATGTTTGCAAGCTTTTACATCCAACAACTCTTTAGCTGTCTTTTTGCCAACTGCTGCGTAAAACAGCAGTCATGTTACCATGGTTACAGTTATTCCATAATGGTAGTTGAATGGACATATTGCAGCAGACCTGGCGTGGATGCTCACATCATCAGCCACTTGTGCATGTTGTGTGCTTCCTGTATGTCCTGTTGTTGCTGACTGCAGTGTGTATCCATGGCAACGCCTCATTCACTCATGTTCATCTTTCTGACATAGGTTTGTGGAGAAGTACTTCGACCTTCAGGAAAAGGGAGTCCAGCCAGAGGATCTGTTTGACAAGACTACAGAGATCTTGAAGACAGAAAATGCTCGGCTTCGTTCAGTAGATGAACATGCAGAGGTAAGCTCTGGACTGGCTGCTTTCATTAAGAAATAAACGACTTGTGGTCGTTGAGTATCATACAGTAAAACACTGCAGAGAGAATGGTTTATTCCCCCTGCAGTGTTTTACTGTACGATAAACAACAACCACAAGTCGTTTATCAATAAGAAATATCACCATTTTCTAAGCATTTCTAAGGATTTTTATAAAACGTGCAAGCTGCATTTATATGATGATGACTCCCTGAATGCAACTCCATTTTATGTACAGGGGGTTTAAGTTTGGTATGTTCAAAATTGTCACGTTCATTATCTGTACCTTTTCTCCCAATACCGACAGTCAAATTTCTCTCACTTCTGGGTGCGATCGTTCGGCCATTGCGTTCATCAGCGCTGTCCAGCTACTGCCATGGAGAACAACTCACTAGATACTCCCCCTTAAAAAAAGTTGTCCAATTTACTACGTCATCAAGTTGCAAGCTCATGTTCAAATCGTCAAATGACGTCATGATAGAGCAATGTTTTATCGTGAAAAAAAACATGCTTCGTTCTTCATTGTTCTTTGCGATTTATCTCGCAGGTATCTTATGTTTGATGACAAAGACATCAGTAGTAAGGAAGACATCAGATTCTTTCATCATGTTCATAACTGCTCTGACGGAGTTTGAAGTTCATCACTGTGTACTAGTATAGAAGTGCTTTTGTTCTCCGTTCTCTGCGCAACATTTTTGTTCCCTTTTAAGTCCTTGTGTTTCTTGTATAGTTTACAATGTTTTTTCTTAGAAACGGGATAGTTGATTGAAATTAAAATATGAATAATATTGCAAGTGATCAGTAAATATTATAGTCGGTAGGGTGAAAAAACCCACATATTTAAACTTATCCTATCTCACACTACGCATTTCTTCATTCTTCTTTCGATCCTTTTGTGGAAACGTATTTGAAAAATGTTTCCCGTTTCTAAAAACAATTCACCCAAACTCATACCAGCATCGCCATGGTCATCACCCCAATGAATGGGTGAGTATTGTTTTACGCAGCTTTTAGCAATATTCCAGCAATATCACGGTGGGGGACACCGGAAATTGGGCTTCACACATTTTACCCATGTCGGGAATCGAACCCAGGTCTTCAGCGTGACGAGCAAACACTTTAACCACTAGGCTACCCGACCACCCCTCATCACCCCAATGAATGGGTCACACACTGTAATCCTCTGTGTTGTGACCTAACACGATATGATCACCTGACAACCCCTGTCACACAGTGTTTGATATAATTGTTTCATGCAGCCCAACAGAAAAGTTACCAGCCACGGGGAGGCGGGCAGTCAGTTATTTTGGACACTGCTGCCACATCACTTTCTTTCTGATTGCCACCCTGGGAGACATGTATTGTGTTTTAGAGTAGATTTTTGTTTTTTTACGTGAACTGCCGCCTTAATTGTATCAACTTTACAACATTAATTTGGGTGTTTGGGTACAAGACATGGAAAACACCCGGCCCGTCTTAACTGCAGAAATTGGCAGGGTTTAGAATTGATCATTTTTTGCATTGCAAGTTTTTATTTCTAGATTTGATGTTGGTGTTTCTTTCATTAAGAACTTGGCCAGTGAAGATCTGGGTCAGAATTGATCTTCAGCAACCCATGCTTGTCGTAAGAAGTGACTATCAGGATCGGGTGGTCAGACAGTTAATGCCTGTCATCATAATCCATTTGCATAAATCGATGTGTATGATGTCAATCACTGGATTATCAGGTCCAGACTCTAATAGACCCGTGAAGATTCCGGGGTAGAATAGGTCTTCAGCAACCCATGCTTGCCGTAAAAGGCGACTATGCTTGTCATAAAAGGCGACTAACGGGATCGGTTGGTCAGGCTCGCTGACTTGGTTGATACATGTCATCTATCCCAATTGCGTGGATCGATGCTCATTATATCCATCACTGGATTGTCTGGTCCTGGCTCGATTATTTACAGACCGCCGTCATATACCCCGGTAGCTGGAATATTGCTGAGTGCGGCGTAAAACAACAAACCAACCAACCAGACTCTAATATTTACAGATTGCCATCATATAACTGGAATATTGCTATGTGCAGCATTAAACAACAAACAAACATTATGAACTGATTCATTGGAAGACCACATCTGGAGACTAGTATATACTGACCGCTCATATCAGAAACCTGTCAGTGTCATCAGTTTTCTTCAGGTATTTCAGCAGGTGTAAATGTTGCAGTCTCTGATTTGCTACAATTGTAGCCCCTCCATCTAGGCTCTCGGAGATGAATGGAAAATAAGAGATTATTTTTTAATAACACTAGCATTTAACTTGTCATTACAGCCAGCAGGTATTACTTCATAGAATGAACTTTAATCAGTATGCTATGTTTTATCCTGTTAATAGTATGGGGCAGTTGGGTAGCCTTGTGGTTAAAATGTTCGCTCATCACACTGAAGGCCTGGGTTTGATTCCCCACATGGGTACAATGTGTGAAGCCCATTTTATGTGCCCCCTGCTGTGATACTGATAGAGTATTGCTAAAAGCAGCATACAACTCACTATTTTTATTAATGTATTTTAATTGATAATAATGATAATACTGTGTATATTGATAATGCACCAAATCCATACCTTAGAGCATACTGAAAGCAATACATCGTGTATCAGTATTCCACACAAAGGAATGTGGGCGGTCGGGTAGCCTAGTGGTTAAAGCATTCGCTCGTCATGCCGAAGACCCGGGTTCGAATCCCGACATGGGTACAATGTGTGAAGCCCATTTCTGGTGTCCCCTGCCGTGATATTGCTGGAATATTGCTAAAAGCGGCGTAAAACCAAACTCACTCACTCACCCACTCACAAAGGAATGTAACGGTCCTGTCTCTTCTTCAGATGATCTCTGCCCAGGAGGCAAGCAGCAAGGAAGATGGAGAGAAGCTGTAGCTGGTGGAACGACAAAACTGTGTGAATTATCATATTGGGGAGAAGTGTTTACCAGGGTGCCGTTGTACAAAGCGATCTTAGCGCTAAGGTGATCATAACTCCCATACCTTAACACAGACTTACGACACTCGTAGCGCTAAGGTTGTTTTGTACAAAGTCACCAAGCACTGGAAACTCCAAATGTAGAGAGAAACTGTTCATGTCAAGGCATATTTGCGTTTATGGAATGGTCATTGCTGAACGTCTCGCAGGCGATTAACATCTGACGCCATCCAGTACGTAAATCTGAAAACACATTTTTGTTATTTGCATTGTAAATGCAAAGGTTATTGGTAGTTTTTCAAAGTACTGTCTCTCTATCATGTCTATGTCATCTCTCACCATTGTGAGACAATGGACGCCGCTATGGAATGATACAAAGCCATGCTGGAACATGCAATGATACAATGTATGGAGTCATATTCTTCCGGGACGACTGAATTCGAGCTCACCTGGTAAACAGAAACTGGTAAAGCAAGTAAATCAAGTTTGAGTTAATGTTGTATCCATTTTGCCATGATGACGTGCACGTTTGCTTCAACTGTGGGATTGAGAGAAAAGGATATATATTATTCAAAGCATTCATCCAAAGTGAAATGTTCGAAAAATTTCCGGGCTCAAATGCATTTAACACTTTTCAAGCAATCAGACTACAGAATCCAATCCTAGTCATTGTACAATAATGTATGTTACACAAGCAGGGTGGTTCCACATCTCCCCGCTTCTCCATGAGAACAGGTGCCTGTATCTTGAAGGAAGTCATCAAGTGCTGCTCAAAGACTGGAACACCAAAAAGAACATGTGACCTATATAAGTCAGAGTGTTTTTTTGCACACTACACCAGTACATCTTGAGTGAACATACTTCACAAGATAAGGAGTTATGGGGAAAAAATCTTGACATTAAAAACAACAATATCTTTGTTATTTTGTATCAATGGAACAAGTCCTTTATTAGGATAGAAAGGGTTAGCTTTTGGTCAGTTGATGTAGCTGAGATATTTCATTTTAACAACAGCCATGTTTTTGCATATCACCTTCTTGTGAATCATCCAACATGGCTCATTTCATATTATGACCCCTACAAATCTGACAAGAGTTAGGCTTGTTGTATTCAGGAAATGAAATTTGGGCTATTGGTCCTTTCCTTTTCTCCTACTGTTAAACAAGTGTCTCGTTTGTCTTAAACTTTAAACATGTTAAAGTCTAGTTTTGGTTTGTTATTATGCAAATAATCATGTTATAATGAAGTGCATTTCAGTACCCCATTCCAAAAAGCGATCTTAGCGCTAAGACGGTCTTAACTCTCATACTTTAACATAGACTTGCAAAAGACGTAGGGCTGAGATCGCATTGCAGAAGGGGAGCCAGCTGCATGTGGTTTTAGAATGTGTGCACATATCTACAAGTGTGTGACGTGTGTGTGTGAGATCAGACAATAAATTTCAAATCTTCAAAAAATGTTTTCTGTCCTGAGATGATCTACCTCCTGTACTCAGAGTCCTATTTGGAGCAGCCTCTGGTGTTATGGTTTCTATGTTAGTGGGTTATGTCTAAAATGTCCCCAGTGAAACGGACCAGTGTCACAAATGAAACATCCCCCTGGACAGAGGAGTGAGTGAGTGAGTTTGGTTTAACGCCCCTTTTAACAGTATTCCAGTTATATCGCGGCGTGTCAGCTTAATGTGGGATGAAAGCCCGAAGTGATGCAGGTCTCAGACGTTTACCACTTCGGTGAAACCCACGAGCACGGGTATGGTGCTGACAAACCTAGAAACATAATCGGGGCGAACCGGGATTCGAAACCCACAATCATAGGTTTCTGGTGTGCTCTAGGGACGCAACTCTGCACAGCGAATCGCGGTGCCTTAGACGACTGGGCCACCCGTGCCCCCTCTGGACAGAGGAGGAGCTTACTCAATATATATATATATATATATATATCAATATATATCAATATATATCAATATATATATATATATATATATAGGTGTTGAGACGAAGAAATAATGATGCTAAATATTCAACAACAAAATCAAGGACACTAGTTCTTATACAGTTTCCTCTGACTGAATTTCAGGTTGCTGTCCGGCAAAATAATATCTGCAAAATAATATCTGGCATCTCGATATGTTCATGTTCTGCAGGGGCTCCCCAGATGTGGCTTAAGGCTAGTTAAACTATACCCATAGTAGATACTGTATGAAATGTTATTAACAGGAAGACTTAGTCTAGGTAATACGTAGTCTGAAAACATTAAGTAGGTGATACTCACAAATGACTTAAATGTCCAAAATTTAAGTGATATCAGTTTCTTGTAATAGGTATATGATAATAACATACGAATTGAGAACACAATACAATCGGTAGTAAATTATGACAGTAGATGTTTTGAAAATTATGTTTTTGGATCAGCAGTGCAATTTGTCAAACATTCATTCACGCGATGAGGCACACTGCATGTGAGTCGCCCGGAGGTGATCTGGGGGAGCCTGGCGATGTGCAACCATCATGGTCGACTGCCTATGACGTTGACAAACACATCTCCCTATCATTCACGCGATGAGGCACACTGCATGTGAGTCGCCCAGTGGCGATATGGGGGAGCCTGGCGATGTGCAGCCATCATGGTCGACGGCCTATGACATTGACAAACACATCTCCCTATCATTCACGCGATGAGGCACACTGCATGTGAGTCGCCCAGAGGTGATCTGGGGGAGCCTGGCGATGTGCAGCCATCATGGTCGACGGCCTATGACGTTGACAAACACATCTCCCTATCATTCACGCGATGAGGCACACTGCATGTGAGTCGCCCAGTGGCGATATGGGGGAGCCTGGCGATGTGCAGCCATCATGGTCGACGGCCTATGACGTTGACAAACACATCTCCCTATCATTCATTGATGAGGCACACTGCATGTGAGTCGCCCAGTGGCGATATGGGGGAGCCTGGCGATGTGCAGCCATCATGGTCGACGGCCTATGACGTTGACAAACACATCACCCTATCATTCACGGGATGAGGCACACTGCATGTGAGTCGCCCAGTGGCGATATGGGGGAGCCTGGCGATGTGCAACCATCATGGTCGACCGCCTATGACGTTGACAAACACGTCTCTCTATCATGACTTGGACGTGTCCAATCAGGGAAAGGTTTGGTGCTGGAGGTGAGCGTTGATGATTCGTCCACCGTTAGCACGGGCCTTGTCATCCTGAAAGTCAAAAACGTTGACCCACCCCCTTGCAATCGGGACAAGAAAGGGTGTCAGTGTCCCGATAGTACTGTCCAGTGACCCTTCCTTGCACGATATGGAGTGGGGTTTGCTCTGTCATAATGATGCCATCCCACACCATAACTGACCCACTGCCAAATCTGTCATGAGGTCTCCGGTTGACATCGGCTTGACTTTCATTTCGACGTCACCAGACAAGACCACGCCAAGGAAGCGCAAAGTGAAAACATGACAGATTACTCCAGTTTTACGTGGTGTATGACATCGTCGGCAATACAACGATTTTTAAGGGGAAGCACAACATATGGCCTTCGAGGATGGAGATGAGCAGCATGTAGACGATTTGTGGAGGTCTGGGTGTTATGGTTTGAATAGCAAATACAGCGACAAGCCTCATCGGCAAAAATAGTAACTCTCTTGTGTGGAAACACGGAAGATTCGAAATATTAGAGTTGTTCCCCTTCGTAACAGCAGACGACCTTAACATATATACCCTGACCTGTAACGCGTACTCCAGGAGCCTGATGAATGTATACAGCAGTTTGATTCACCGTCTGAGAGCCTGGTTTCGGATCAATCTCTTGCCATTGACTTGGGATGTCCTGAATGGGGTCGATAGTCAACATTTTGTGTTTGATGGTTCCTGTTACATTGTCTGCTAATCGCAGACTCGCAACATTTAACGTATTGGCCACAGCACGCTGACTTCTGCCGGCTTTGACATTCAAATAGCCCGTAGACATCCCGCTTGTTAACAAATGAATGAAATCAAGTAAATCATCACTGAATCAAGTGTCAAAATCAGGAATGACACCCAACACACGGCAGAATAACAGAACAGAACAGAACAGAACTGGCATTGGCCAAACATTGCCCGGAGAATAACTAGCCTTGGCCAAACATTACCGGGAGAAAAACTGGCCTTGGCCAAACATTACCCGGAGAATAACTGGCCTTGGCCAAACATTGCCCGGAGAATAACTGGCATTGGCCAAACATTACCGGGAGAATAACTGGCTTTGGCCAAACATTGCACGGAGAATAGCTAGCCTCGGCCAAACATTGCCCAGGGAAGAGCTGGCCTTGGCCAAACATTACCCGGAGAATAACTGGCCTTGGCCAAACATTGCCCGGAGAATAACTCGCCTTGGCCAAACATTGCCTGGAGAATAACTGGCCTAGGCCAAACATTACCGGGAGAATAACTGGCCTTGGCCAAACATTGCCCGGAGAATAACCATCCTTGGCCAAACATTACCGGGAGAATAACTGGCTTTGGTCAAACATTGCCCGGGGAAGAACTGGCCTTGGCCAAACATTGCCTGGAGAATAACTGGCCTTTGCCAAACATTAACAGGAGAATAAATGGCTTTGGCCAAACATTGCCCGGAGAATAACTAGCCTTGGCCAAACATTGCCCGGAGAATAACTGGCCTTGGCAAAACATTACCGGGAGAATAACAAGCCTTTGCCAAACATTGCCCGGAGAATAACTGGCCTTGGCAAAACATTACCGGGAGAATAACAAGCCTTGGCCAAACATTGTCCGGGGAACAACTGGCCTTGGCCAAACATTACTGGGAAAATAACTGGCTTTGGCCAAACATTGTCCGGGGAACAACTGGCCTTGGCCAAACATTGCCCGGAGAATAACTGGCCTTGGCAAAACATTACCGGGAGAATAACTAGCCTAGGCCAAACATTGCCCGGAGAATAACTGGCCTTGGCCAAACATTACCGGGAAAATAACTGGCTTTGGCCAAACATTGCCCGGGGAACAACTGGCCTTGGCCAAACATTGCCCGGATAAGAACTGGCCTTTGCCAAACATTGCCCGGAGAATAACTGGCCTTGGC
This sequence comes from Haliotis rufescens, assembly GCF_023055435.1. NCBI lineage: Eukaryota > Metazoa > Mollusca > Gastropoda > Lepetellida > Haliotidae > Haliotis > Haliotis rufescens. Next base: position 617,549 of record NW_025964387.1, read on the forward strand.
CAAATATTACCGGGATAATAACTGGCTTTGGCCAAACATTGCCCGGGGAAGAACTGCCGTCATATTGTGCTCTACTTCCGTCATACTGTGCAATACTGCCGACATACCGTGCTAAATCCATGGCAGGTCGAACACTCAACATCTCTGAACTGTTCGTTTTTTCGGTCGATATTCGTAGTATCGTACACACAACGGCGTTGATGTGTTTATACGGGTCGACAGCTGAACGAAGCGCCATATAATCACTTAGGCTGAGGATTTCAAAACACCTGCCCTGTGTGTACTTACTTACTTACTTTGGAGATTTAACGTGCGCTTTCCGACTGATGCGTGCGTATTTCGCACACGGGCCCGGCCAGGCCATTTAATGTGTTTCCGAAAGGGGCGAAGGTGGTCTGTGCAACCCAAGAGGGGGGTTTGGGATTGGGGAGGAGAACTAAGGCAGCTGGGTATGGTGGATGTTTGTTTGTTTATGTGATTTTGATTTGGTAGGTTATTGTGTTTTTAGATGCGTTTTATTAGTTCCGTTTTTATTAAGAATACGCCTAAGGCCTTGAAGTTTTCTAGTTTATTTTGTGGGTTTAGTTTTGCTTCTAGAGTTAGAGCCTTGTTTAGATTGAGGGTGGTTTGTAATGCGGTTCGATGTGTTAGGTAGTGTGTGCAGTGGATAAGTGCGTGTTCTGGGGTTTCTGGTTGTTTGCAGTGTGGGCAGTTACCTGTAGTGTGTTTTTAAAATATTTTTAGGTGGTTATTTAGGTTGGTGTGTCCTGTTTGGAGTTTAGTGATTACTCTGTCGATTTTTTTGGATGGATGGAGAATTTTTGGTTTGGTAAGTGGTTTGCTGAGCACTTTTGATTTGGCTATTTGAGTTTAGATATAGGTTATGCCATTTTTTGGTGATTTTTTGCTTGTTTACACTTTTAATTTCTGATTTTGAGATGGGTAAGTTTAAGCTTATTTCTGGGATTTTGAGGGATAGTTTAGCTGCTTTATCGGCGTTTTCATTACCGTATATTCCTACGTGGGCGGGTATCCACAAGAAGGTTATTTGTTTGCCTGCCATAGTTAGGTCGTTGGAGCCTTTAAGTATTTGATTTATTAATTTAGGTCGGTTTTGGGTATTTTTGTTTTGGAGGGCTTGCAGTCCACTTAGGGAGTCGGTAAGTATTAGGATTTTTTTTGTGTTTTTTGGATTCTTGATTATGGAGGGCTGAGGCCATGCCCATTAGTTCTGCCGTGAATATTGATTGGTTGTTTGGGAGTCGGAAGGATTGTGTGGTTTTAGTTGGTTGTGTGGTATGGACTCCGAAACCTGTGTGTTTGGAGGTCGGATCTGAGGATCCGTCCGTGTAAATGTGACACCAATTTGGCCAATTTTCGTGTATGTATGCTAGTGTGGTAGTTTTAGCTATGTTTGGGTCGGTTTGTGTATTTATTTGGCTAGCTAGTGTTGTGTCTATTTTGGGTATTTTAAGTTTAGGGGTGAAGATATTTGATTGTTTGCAGTTTTGTGTGTAGGGTCGATTACCACTATATAGGGGAGGGGCATGTCAAAATGTGACATGTACTTTTGGGAGGGGCATGACAAAATGTGACATGAAATATTGGGGTAGGGGGACGGAGGTGGTGGTGTGGGCAAACTGTACAGTCCTACCCACCGGCCGGCCGCATATTGAATTACAATTCCGCAGTTCAGATGGCATTAAGACCCGTGACGATCCGGGGTAGGATAGGTCTTCAGCAACCCACGCTTGTCTTAAAAGGCAACTATGCTTGTCGTAAGAGGCGACTAACTGGATCGGGTTGTCATACTCGCTGACTTGGTTGATATCACAATCCCAATCGCGTGGATCGATGCTCATGATGTCAAACACTGGATTGTCTGGGCCAGACTTGATTATTTACAGATATAGCTTAAATATTGCTTAGTGAGGCGTTAAACAACAAACAAACAACAACAACAAAAAAAAAATGTTGACTGCCGGGTCCCGCTGAGGACAGATTAGGTCCAGACTAAATTATGTAGAAGCTGTCCAACATGTGATCATGAGCCTCGAGACTTTACTGCTTGTCACAACACCCTGACGGCGGCGATCGTTGTTCATGCTATCACTCACTGGTTTGCCTGGTTCACACGCAGGCTATTTATAGATCGCCGTGACATAGCTTGGGCGTTTGTGCGACGTTAAACAACATTCCTTTATTCATTCAACGCCATGAAGAAAAGTATTTCTGACGACATTTCCAGATTTCAAGAGCCAAGGATTCTGTAAAAGGGTGTCCCCCTTCCAGTTGGTCGGACGCGTCTTTGGAGGAGCGGCAGCATGATAATACACCATATGACCCTTTCTCAAGTTGGCATATTTCTTGTACATATGTGTTGACTTTCTTTTGTGAAGGAATCCGTGTCTTCTCGTTCTTTTTTTCGAAGATTAAAGGTTCGACAAAAGCCTCTGATGTTCGTTAGAACGTATCGGCTGATGAATCCTACCACGGTACACCAGGCATTGTAGCGTTCCACCAATCATCCAGAGGCACGGCTCAGGTTTCAGTTCAGAACACACTTATTTTACCCCGATATTCCACATTCTCAATGATCTTCTCACATAATTTCATGCATAAACGACTTGACTGTTTTTTCGTTTCTTGTACATCATAGGCCGATGTCCATGCTTGACTACTGCCATTTAGTTTACAGGGTATTCAGTGGGAGACAATCACAAGAAGATGCGCATATTTGAATTATTAATCCATGGAATCGGGTCCTCCTTTTAAACGTCCGCGGGCGTCCGGGAGGTTTCATCAGACGTCTAGGAGGTAAATAATGCACTGCAGTCAGTCAGTTAAACATGTCTTTCTCAGTACAAACAAATAAAACACCCACGAAATACGTACAAGTAATAATTTAAGAAATATTTAATAGGTCGTGAAGTTTTTTTACCAAAAAAAAGGACCTTATGGTAATAACACAAGTTTGTTTAAAATTTTGTTTGTTTGTTTGTTTGTTTGTTGTTGAACGCCACACTCAGCAACATTCCATCTATATGAGGACGGCCTGTTAATAGCCGAGCCTCGACCAGACAACCCATTCTGTGAGTGACATCATGAACAGCGATCTACGCAATTGGGATACGATGACATGCATCAACCAAGTCAGCCAACCTGACCACGCGATCCCATAAGTCGCCTCTTACAATCATTGTCGCCAATTCTGACCCGGATCTCTCGTATATGTTTGTTCGATGTTGAACGTCGGACTCAGCAATATTCCAGCTGTAGTACCGCCCCGTCTGTAAGTAATCGAGTCTGGACCAGACAATCCAGTGATTTACATCATGAGCATCAATCTAGGAAATTGAAATACGATGTACATCGTCAGTTCCGCGTCAGTTCGAATAAAAGAAAATGTTATTTTGAACGCAGATTCAACATAAAGAATACTGGTGTATGTAAATATTTTCTTCATATATTTTATTTTTTCGATATTTGTTTCAATAATTTAATTTCAAATCTCACCTCTCTTCTCATTGCTTTTGAGATTTGTGTTAAATAGTATTTGGTAGCAATAAGCCTTGGAGTGAAAAACATTGATGGTATTCGTGATTCAAGGATAAGAAGGGTTGGCACCCTCCTTAATGGCACTTTAATATAATTCACACTAAAACACAATTATATGTAGAATACACTTTATTATTGAGTATCCTTCTTCCGGAGTTTCCGGATGCTCCCGGACGCAATTTATAATTAGTAGGACCGCTGGAATCTGTTCAACGTCAGAATTTACTTCTTCGAGTAAATTTCACCTCGGATATATTGAGAAAACAGAACAATCAATAGCCAACACTTCTACAACTAAGATCAAGCGTAACTCGATATAACTGGAATACAGTTCAAAGCCGCGTTAAACCCAACTCACTCCCTCACTTTGACACTTAGTCTTAAAACCTGTGTCTAGTCACGGTGTAGTGACTGCACCGCTTCCCTCTCTCTCATTGCCCGGTGCCTTCGCCATTCATTAAACTTCGGCGGAAGCTGCGCTCCGGTGTCTTCACCGTTCATCAAACTCCGGCGGTAGCTGCGCTCCGGTGTCTTCACCGTTCATCAAACTCCGGCGGTAGCTGCGCTCCGGTGTCTTCGCCGTTCATCAAACTCCGGTGGTAGCTGCGCTCCGGTGGCTTCGCCGTTCATCAAACTCCGGTGGTAGCCGCGCTCCGGTGTCTTCGCCGTTCATCAAACTCCGGCGGTAGCTGCGCTCCGGTGTCTTCGCCGTTCATCAAACTCCGGCGGTAGCTGCGCTCCGGTGGCTTCGCCGTTCATCAAACTCCGGCGGTAGCTGCGCTCCGGTATCTTCGCCGTTCATCAAACTCCGGCGGTAGCTGCGCTCCGGTGTCTTCGCCGTTCATCAAACTCCGGCGGTAGCTGCGCTCCGGTGTCTTCGCCGTTCATCAAACTCCGGTGGTAGCTGCGCTCCGGTGTCTTCGCCGTTCATCAAACTCCGGCGGTAGCTGCGCTCCGGTGTCTTCTCCGTTCATCAAACTCCGGTGGTAGCTGCGCTCCGGTGTCTTCGCCGTTCATCAAACTCCGGCGGTAGCTGCGCTCCGGTGTCTTCGCCGTTCATCAAACTCCGGCGGTAGCTGCGCTCCGGTTTCTCCGCCGTTCATCAAACTCCGGTGGTAGCTGCGCTCCGGTGTCTTCACCGTGCATCAAACTCCGGCGGTAGCTGCGCTCCGGTTCTTTCACCGTTCATCAAACTCCGGCGGTAGCTGCGCTCCGGTGTCTTCGCCGTTCATCAAACTCCGGTGGTAGCTGCGCTCCGGTGCCTTCACCGTTCATCAAACTCCGGCGGTAGCTGCGCTCCGGTGTCTTCGCCGTTCATCAAACTCCGGCGGTAGCTGCGCTCCGGTTTTTGCCGTTAATCAAACTCCGGCGGTAGCTGCGCTCCGGTGGCTTCGCCGTTCATCAAACTCCGGCGGTAGCTGCGCTCCGGTGTCTTCGCCACACCGAAGGTCATATTAACAAAGATCAATTAAGGATTGACTGTGTATTTTGTTCGGTTCATTGAGGTATGAATCGAAAAACCGATGTGCAAACTGTATGAATCCGCGTAGCGGATTCTTACAAAAGTTTGCACATCGGTTTTTCGATTCATACCTCAATGAACCGAAAAAAATATACAGTCAATGCTTATAATTAAATTCGACAACGTTAAACATGTTTATCTACAATTGTTTAACCCAAAACAGTTGCATATATCAAAACAGACAAAAATGACGACATTGATAAACATTCCAGGTGTAGGAATATATACAGTGGCGTGACATGAATCAGGTGATCGTTTAATTTATGCACATAACTTGACACGCCTACACAGTCAGTAGCCATTTAACGGAGAGTGGGATTAAAACAATGTTCATTAGACCTGTCAATTAAGGCAAGAGGCGAAAAGAACTGCAACAGTCAGACTGTAACGAAACGGAAAAAATATGTCGACCGAGAGAAGGCGGCTGTTTCAAATAACATGGTCGTTTACTGCTGATTCAAACATTACTTCCCTGATTACGGTAAAACACAGTTGGAGAAATGCTAGTTAGAAATGAAACCCGAAGACATGAAAGTTGAACCGTGACGAGCGGGAAAAAAATAGGCGAGAGAGCCTGCACGTTTGCTGTTTCATTCGTTTTCGGCCTTCGGTTTCAAAGGGTTGTTTGGAAAATGAATATGCATGAAAGTCGCTAAATGTCCTGTGCATGACGATACACCTGAGCAGAAAGGGAATTCCCTCGACTGTAATATTGGGATTCCCCGACATTCCGCGGTAATAAAAGTAGTGCGCTGCGGTGGGCGTGGCTTAATTTTTTACATTCATTGGGAAATGAATGCAATAACACGTGACCAATTCAGCTAATCAGAATGCAGGAATTTGCATGAACACAACGAAAATTTAATTATTTTGCATTGGACAACATTATTTTTTTTTTCTCACTGAGTTCATTCACAAATCCACGGCATTCATTCACTTGTTTCACGTGCCACAATCTCACTGATTCGAGATATTTAAGACAAGAAACATAGTTTTCAAGCCGGCAACTCAATTCAAACTGAGATTTTTATCGACACTATGTGGATCCTTGAAACGGTTTGTTTTTATTCACGAAGGTAAATAGTTATATATACAAAGCACAGGGATATGTAAAGTAACATCAATAAATTGAAGCTACATGGCTTCCAGTATATGTCTGGGCTCTCACTTCATTGTTTTGAATATTTACTGGTGTGTTGCGTCAACTGGGTGCATCTTTCCTCATCCACTTGGACAACTAGATGTACAACGAGTGATACATGACTAAACAGGACCTGATTCACACTTGCTGATGGGATACACATCGTTGTGTCAACGTTGTCAGATACACTCTGCAACACTTTCTAGAACTCACAATATGTTCAGTCTAGTAACAGACAGATTTTAAAAAGCGCCAGCCCAGCTAACACACTACGTTTTCACAACGTTGTGGTAAAGTTGTGAATTGGTAACGTAGTGATACAACGTTGTCACAACGTTATTATTACGTCACTGTGCAACGTCGTTTCACAACGTAATAACAACGTTGCATTTTTACGTTGTGAAAACGTTGTTCATCGAATATTTCCCAACGTCTTGTTACATCGTTCCTGAAACGTTGGTGCGACGTCAACTGTCGCCTTAACAAAAATTGTATGAACAAAAGTTTTACATACAAATCGACACAATTTCTGCCAAAAACAAGGCAGTAATTCATTATTTACCTATATCTTCGGAATCAGGATTTCCATCTCGTAAATAAACTAAAGTCTGTGTAAACACCTTATTATCACGTCACTCCAACGTTATGTGACAACGTAATCACAACGTAGCAAAATTACGTTGTGGAAACGTTGTGCATCGGGCGCCATGCAACGTTATGATGACAACGTTTCTCATACGTTGGTGCGACGTCAAATAGTCTTCATCGCGAAAAGCGTAAAAACAAAGGTGTTTACTCGAAATAAACTACATTTTGGCAGAAAATTACAATAATGTTAGATTTGGTTTTCACTTTTCAGCAACCCGTGCTTGTCGTAAGAGGCGATTAAACAACAAACAATGACAATAACATTTTCGATGCATGATTCGAACTTCCATCGTTGTTGAAAGGTTGTGGATTGGTAACGTCGTGATATAACGTTGTAACAACGTTATTTTAACGTCGACCTGCAACGTTATTTCACAACGTAATAACAACGTTGCACATTCACGTTGTGAACAAGTTGTGCATTGGACATCACACAACGTTTTGTAACTACGTTTCTGAAACGTCGGTGAAACGTTATTGAGTTTGCTTCTCGATAGTCATAAAGGAATAGAACTGCTTTATCAAAATCAACATGAATTTGTCAGAAAACCAAGGTAGTAATACATTACCTTTCTATATATTCGGCATTTGAATTTTCATCTCTTAATACTAATATTTCGAGAACGTAATTGCGTATATCTGTGACAACGTTACAACAACGTTGCAAATTAACGTTGTGATAACGTTGTGCTTTGGACATTACAGTACTTTTTGTAAATGATGTTTAGGAAACCACTTGTAGATCTACCATCTCTAAGTGTTATTTTTTTTTAAACATATATATCTATTAACGAACTAAATGTTGTCACAAGCAATATTACAGTTAAAAACAATTGGCGCGTATTTTTTGCGGCGTGAGAGCGACTGCAGAAAAGTTTAGCCTGTTGCCTCGTGAAGTGACGTCAGAATGACGTCACATTGTCGCGGAAGATTTGTTGTCACCAGCCATCTTAGCTCAAACTCACTCTGGACATAATATATTACAAGCAAGTGATTGTGCAGCAACTGGAACTGGACAGATGATCTGTGAATTCGATTGAGGTAAGTTAATTTTTCAAAAATAGTCTCCGCTTGTTGATATGTTTCTGTGCATGCAGTGCGTCAAATGATCTAAATGTATCGTATTATTCAGAAGTGGCAGGGTTAAGAATGCAGTTTGCCGGTCATTTTCACTGAGCGTCAGTGTTGATATTAATATGATACACAGAACTTGATGATAGAGGTGAAGGGGGCCCAAGACTTTTTTCCATATTATTATTTTATGGATACCAAGGGTAATTGCCAAGGGCAAGCGGTATATTTTTGACCAGAATTCAATCTGGTGGCGTTTTGTGGCCGTCATATTATGTTCGGGTTTCGTTCGTAAGCGTGTAGATTTGTAAATAGGCCTAACTTATGCATCGCCTACTGACCGCACTGACAGTTATGGCCATTTCTTCTGTGTTATTTCTGAAATCATTACTATTTAAAGTTTACATGTACTAATCTTCTGACTTTGATTTTTGTGCAACAATGTGGCTCATCCAGGCCATGGGAAAGGTTAAGTAGATTTCTCTTATACAGCGAAAAGAGGGAATCAAAACAATGGAAGTATTCAGATCGACTCTCTGTAGGCTGCTAGTTATAGCCCTAGTCTAAAGTGATCAATGATGTTATGAAAAAAATCGTATTTTCGGGAAGAGACAGAAACATACTTGATGTTTCCGAAAAGGCCCAATTAGCACTGACTGAAGTAGCCTAAATGTGGATCATCAGGTTGTTGCTGCTGTCTATAAAGTTTATCATAGCAAGGTGCTTATGTGTATTTTTATTATTTCCGAAAAAAGAATCAATTCATCATTTTCCGATAACTAGATCTATGTCCGACTCCTTTCTAATGAAAACGAGCAAAAGTAAAACGAGTCTCTCGTCGCGCGCTATAACGGGGTGTTTGCGGTATTGTCCTCTCTGGTGATGATAAGCTAGTCGATAGTCAAAAGTTAAATATCACCATATATTGTCAGTGAGTTGGTCATCGTTTGTTGATTATTAAAGTGAGATAGGTGTAGCCAATGTGCACCAATGAAAAATACAATGGAATTGATAGCAACCATATTCTTTCGGTTTTCGATCTGCATATGTTGCCACGTAGGCTACCATACTACAGAATTATATTTAACGATATTTAACTGTAATAGATCTATGTTAATAAACGTAGTGACAAATAAATTTCAATAAATATTTAGAGCTGTTTCAACTTCGTCTGGTATTGTATAAGCTATTGCATTTTGTTTATTTCCCCATGTTTCTAATCTTTGTAAATGTTAGAACATATATAACTATCCTGGCATATTAATATGGAAAATATTAAGGTAGATCTAAGTATTAAAAAAAATCACAGTTTTAATTAGGATAAATACCCCAAAGTGTTAACACTTTTATCACTTATTGGTGGGCCAATTCATAATTCATATTCAACATTCTTGCTTCAAATATGGGAACTATTTATTTTATTTGGCAATATATATTTTTCATTTATGTACATATTTTTCAAATAAGGTTTTAGAAACTTGGCCATGATATTCACTTGAATCACTAGTTTGAGTGTACAGCAGAAAGGTAAAGTTACTGCTTTTGAAAAACTACAGTTGATCTGTTGACTGATAAAACTATTTGCCAATATTACTATCAGTTACATCATACTCTATTAGTCTAAGTAAATGGGATTTATCTATACAGTACTGGTTTATTTAAGAATGTGATACTTTGTGGTTTCTGTTTTTCTTTCAGGTGGAGAAAACAGTATTGTGGGAGCGTATTTGTTTAAAGTACATATCACTGACAGAAAGGTATGTCTGATTCAATAATATATACAAACATCTTCAAGAATTAAAATTTAGATGATTCTTATTTAATTATACCCACAATCTAAAAGGGCGGGGGTATAAAGTTACACCAATGATTCAGTGCTAAAAGCTTTTCTGCTTATGTATGATCCAAGAGCATCATGGTATTAGTGTCAGCGCCTTCGCACTTTCAGCAGTTTTTAACAGTTTAAAGACTGACATCAGACATCAAAACATTATTTTGGGGAATGCAACCGTTATTTTGTTATGTCAGAAATATGTCCCTTGCCTTGCCATTTTATAACATTTGTGTCATTTTTTATTCAGTTACCAAGGCATAAGGAGAGACTGAGGATACAGTTGAAGATCATCCCTGTGACTTTTCATTTGAGGACTGAAAAGGCTCCCCAGCAATTCAGCCCAGGTTCTGACTTGTCATTTAACAAATAAATAAAGGTCACCTCAACCAGAATTCTATTGTCATTTCGTTTACCTAATGGATCTTAGGACATCAGATGCATAGACTATTCTGTTTGTCACAGTGTTGCTCTCAATGATGAATGTATGAGGTAAGGCCAAGAAAATTTAAATGTTTCAATTTGTGCAGGGCTTATTGTTTGATGGTTTTTAATTTGCAAATTCGTGGGGAAATCCAATATCTTTTAATTGTGTTGAAACATTTGTGAACAATTTGCACATAGCCTTGAAAATTGTTTTGGAAAATGAATATTATATTACCAAATTGTACATGTAATTTAAAACATTTAGATTTATATCTTGGCCGTATTTCAAACTCTGCCAAAAGAGAGTGCATTTCATTGACTTGCTGTTTCATGGATAGGGTTAAAGTGAATTCAGTTTGCAGAATGTATTTCTTGGTACCTGACGTCTTAACTAGATTGGTACAAACTTTTCAGGCTGCCTGGGAGGTATTGAGGATGAAACAGGCGTTAATCTACATGGACATTGCAACAACGTGCTGCAATGCCTGTAGTGTCGCCATATGTAAACAGTATGCGATACCTACGTTGTCGCGACGTAAAAAATGGACGTTGTGACAACGTCTTGATTTGGTTGTATTTTGGTTTACGCACAACGTTGTAGCAACCAATCTGGGAGTCTACAGAATTACGTTGTGACAACGTAACATCACAACGTTGTAGCAACGAAAAGTAAACGTTGTCACAACGTTGTAACAACGTAGAATTGTTGGCTGGGTACGTTGTCGCGACGTTTTGGTTAAACGTTGTAGCAACGTAAAAAATGGACGTTGTGACAACGTCTTGATTTGGTTGTATTTTGGTTTACGCACAACGTTGTAGCAACCAATCTGGGAGTCTACAGATTTACGTTGTGACAACGTAACATCACAACGTTGTAGCAACGAAAAGTCAACGTTGTCACAACGTTGTCACAACGTAGAATTTGTTTGCTGGGAGGTTGCGTCGAACCACTACCATCCCTCCGCAGCTCGCGGAGCCTCATTACACCTTTCCATAGCGACTGAAACACGTTCTTCTAATTGCGTCATCATGTGTATTGATTATGTCCCTGGGCACGTCAAGGCGGTAAATTAGTTTCCAATCAATTAACGAAACACAAAAGATGTAGTTCACTTTACCTGGTGTTATCATAAATGTATGACTGAAGTTGAACAAGAAGACAAGGAATTCATTACGACTGTAGCCTCACTTTCGTTCTCCTGTGTAGGTTCATTGAGGGCAATGGGGCACGGGTGGCCCAGTCGTCTAAGGCGCCGCGATTCGCTGTGCAGAGTTGCGTCCCCTGGGAACGCCCGAAACCTATGATTGTGGGTTCGAATCCCGATTCGCCCCGATTATGTTTCTAGGTTTGTCAGCACCATTCCCGTGCTCGTGGGTTTCACCGAAGTGGTAAACGTCTAAGACCTGCATCACTTCGGGCTTTCCTCCCACATTAAGCTGACACGCCGCGATATAAATGGAATACTGTTAAAAGCAGCGTTAAACCCAACTCACTCACTCATTGTGGTAAAACCAGCCCCGTCACCTATCCTAGTCAGCATCCCATACCAAGGCTGTACCAGCGTACAGATCAGCAGGCTTCTCACATAAACAGTGAAATTCACCTCTCACAATACACTCAGAAACATCCAACATGCCAATGGTCAAGTTCCTATCCTATCACCTATCACTTGGGGATGTGTGTATGAGATCTCATGCAACTGGGGAGATAAAAATATTGGAAAGACTTCACGCCCCATAGCCACAAGAATAAAAGAACACAGGACCTCTGTTTACAAATCTGACATGTAATCTGCCCTTTCGTAACACCTCATCAAAGGTCGAACTACCATAAGGTCGAAGTATACAAGCCTTGTTTGTACCCTGAGGTCGAAATGTACAACCCTTGTTTGTACATGGAGGTCGAACTATACAAGACGTGTTTGTACATGGAGGTCGAACTGTACAACCCTTGTTTGTACATGGAGGTCGAACTATACAAGACGTGTTTGTACACTGAGGTCGAACTGTACAACCCTTGTTTGTACCCTGAGGTCGAACTGTTGAATCCTTGTTTGTACATGGAGGTCGAACTATACCAACCTTGTTTGTACACTGAAGTCGAACTGTACAACCCTTGTTTGTACATGAAGGTCGAACTATACAAGACGTGTTTGTACACTGAGGTCGAACTGTACAACCCTTGCTTGTACATGGAGGTCGAACTATACAAGACGTGTTTGTACACTGAGGTCGAACTGTACAACCCTTGTTTGTACATGGAGGTCGAACTGTTCAACCCTTGTTTGTACGTGGAGGTCGAACTATGCAAGCCTTGTTTGTACATGGAGGTCGAATTATACAACCCTTGTTTGTACCCAGAGGTCGAACTATACAAGAGGGTTTGTACCCAGAGGTCGAATTATACAATCCTTGTTTGTACCATGAGGCCGAGGTATACTGTACATTAGTTTAAAATCCCCCGTTATTTTGCCTTTTACGCCCAAGGGACTATCTTTCGGTGGATATCGGTTATTCGTTTCATATTCACTTGACCTGGTGTTGAATAAATGTACGCATGAAAATGAAAGCTCTGACCCCGAAAAAAGGAATATGTTAAGATTGTAGCCTGGCTTTGTAGCCTTTTAAGTCGCATTGCGTAGTCATGCCTGGGTTGTTATATGTTGGGGTGTAGTCTTTTGTGTTGTTATTTTCGTGTGTTTTCAATATTTGTACTCGGAAGTCAGACTGTGGATCCCTTATTAGCACTCGAAAGTCTAACTATACAACCCTTGTTTGTACCCTGAGGTCGAATTGTACAGCCATTGCTTGTACACGGAGGTAGAACTATACAACCCTTGTTTGTACCATGAGGTCGAACTGTACAGCCATTGCTTGTACACGGAGGTCTAACTATACAACCCTTGTTTGTACCATGAGGTCGTACTGTACAGCCATTGCTTGTACACGGAGGTCTAACTATACAACCCTTGTTTGTACCATGAGGTCGTACTGTACAGCCATTGCTTGTACACGGAGGTCTAACTATACAACCCTTGTTTGTACCATGAGGTCGTACTGTACAGCCATTGCTTGTACACGGAGGTCTAACTATACAACCCTTGTTTGTACCATGAGGTCGAACTGTACAGCCATTGCTTGTACACGGAGGTCTAACTATACAACCCTTGTTTGTACCATGAGGTCGAACTGTACAGCCATTGCTTGTACACGGAGGTCTAACTATACAACCCTTGTTTGTACCATGAGGTCGAATTGTACAGCCATTGCTTGTACACGGAGGTCTAACTATACAACCCTTGTTTGTACCATGAGGTCGAACTGTACAGCCATTGCTTGTACACGGAGGTCTAACTATACAACCCTTGTTTGTACCATGAGGTCGTACTGTACAACAATTGCAGTGTAATGTCGTTGTTCATGCTATCACTCACTGGTTTGCCTGGTTCAGACTCAGGCTATTTATAGATCGCCGTGACATAGCTGGGGCGTTTGTGCGACATTAAACAACACTCCTTTATTCATTCAACGCCATGAAGAAAAGTATTTCTGACGACATTTCCAGATTTCAAGAGCCAAGGATTCTGTAAAAGGTTGTCCCCCTTCCAGTTGGTCGGACGCTGCTTTGGAGGAGCGGCAGCATGTATACTGAGTCAAATTAAAAACTTCACATTTTTAAAAGTAATCCCGTATACGACATACAATGGACAAATGTATCAGAGAAGGTAATTTTTAATCATTCATGTCCAAAGAAGGATTTTAATTAACGGTGGTAACCATAATTTGTTCCAAGCACCTACGGTATTCGGTAATAACATCAACAGTTTAAATCATAAGTCCCAAGCACGAGAATCTGATGGCACACAAGTTCAGTAGCGTGTATGGCCACCATGTGCGTTGACAACTGCCACACAACGCCTCCGCATGGACCTTGTGATGCTTGTGAACACATGATTGGGAAGACGACGCCATTGTTGCTGCAAAATGGTGCCAAGATCTTGCAAATTCTGTGGTTGGTTCTGGAGAGTGCGCCGACTTCTGCCAAGAGCATCCCAGATGTGTTTGATGGGATTGAGGACGGGAGACCTTAACGGCCAGTCCATGACGTTGACTCCCGCATTCTGAAGGAAATTCCTTGTCAAATTTGCTGTGTGGGGTCTGGCATTGTCGTGTTGGAAGATGAAACCGGGTCCATGTGCTGCCATAAAAGGCAGAAGTTCTGGTGCCAGTACCTGGTCGCGGTAAGCAGCAGCGTTGAGGTTGCCACGGATGACAAGAAGCCTGGAACGTGCATTGCCACAGAAAGCACCCCACACCATGACACTTCCGCCTCGAAATCTGTCAACTTCCTGTACACAACACTGGGCGTAACGTTCATGACGGCGCCTCCACACCCTCGCCCTACCATCAACAAATCGAAGATTAAATCGGGATTCATCACTGAAGACGACTTGATTCAAATTCCGCTGAGTCCATCGTAAGTGTCGCTGTGCCCACAATTGACTTTGACGTCTGTGTAATTGAGTCAGAATCGGCCCGCAATATGGCCGTCGTGCTTGAAGGTGAGCAGTTCTCAGACGGTTTCGAACAGTTTGCGCACTCAGTCTACCACTAAACAGTTCATTTCTGGTTGATGTAGCCGTCAAAAATCGGTTACGGAGGTGGCGTAAGACAATCTGACGATCCTCTGCATGTGACGTCACACGTGGTCGACCTGGCCGAGGGCGATCAGCGGTGGTACCCGTTTGCTGAAGACGCGTCTGTAAATCTTGAACAGTCCGTCGACTACAACCCATCGTCCTTGCGACTTCAGCTACGGACGTTCCCGTCTGCAACATGCCGATGGCACGTTCATGTTGCACATTTGAAAGGCGTGGCATGACAAATGGGGTAAAGATTTTTGATTTCTTGTGTTTTTCTTTTTTGGGTAATGAATGCTAACAAGTATGGCTGAAAACACGTGCGGTATTATGGCCACGTGACCAGTTGCACGTGCAAAACCTCTTTTGCCACTATAGAGCTGTGCACATGATTTTGATCGATTCACCTGCACAAAAACGGGTGTTATCTGAAGACAATACGTGGCCATTACTGTTTAAATACACAATAAGGGCTCACAATGATAACTGGTCAAAATGTTAAAATTTTAGGATTGTGAAGTTTTTAATTTGGTTCAGTATATAATACACTATATGGCCCTTTCTCAAGTTGGCATATTTCTTGTACATATGTGCTGACTTTCTTTTGTGAATGAATCCGTTTCTTCTCATTCTTTTTTTCGAAGATTAAAGGTTCGACAAAAGCCTCTGATGTTCGTTAAGAATGAAAATGAAAGCTCTGACCCCGAAAAAAAGGAATCTGTTAAGATTGTAGCCTGGCTTTGTAGCCTTTTAAGTCGTATTGCGTAGTCATGCCTGGGTTGTTATATGTTGGGGTGTAGTCTTTTGTGTTGTTATTTTCGTGTGTGTTCATTATTTGTACTCGGAAGTCAGACTGTGGATCCCTTATTAGCACTCGAAAGTCTAACTATACAACCCTTGTTTGTACCCTGAGGTCGAATTGTACAGCCATTGCTTGTACACGGAGGTCTAACTATACAACCCTTGTTTGTACCCTGAGGTCGTACTGTACAACCATTGCTTGTACACGGAGGTCTAACTATACAACCCTTGTTTGTACCATGAGGTCGTACTGTACAACCATTGCAGTGTAATATCTTTTTGATATTGGAACAGTGTGCAATTAGTGATTCCGAAGCTGATTGGTCATTTTAACAAAGATCAATTTGCATTGGACAACAGGACTATTTTTTTTCTCACTGAGTTCATTCACAAATCCACGGCATTCATTCACTTGTTTCGCGTGCCACAATCTCACTG
The DNA here is from genome assembly GCF_023055435.1 of Haliotis rufescens. NCBI lineage: Eukaryota > Metazoa > Mollusca > Gastropoda > Lepetellida > Haliotidae > Haliotis > Haliotis rufescens. Next base: position 633,625 of record NW_025964387.1, read on the forward strand.
ATTCGAGATATTTAAGACAAGAAACATAGTTTTCAAGCCGGTAACTCCGATTCAAACTGAGATTTTTATCGACACTATGTGGATCCTTGAAACGGTTTAATTTTATTCACGAAGGTAAATAGTTATATATACAAAGCACAGGGATATGTAAAGTAACATCAACTGAATAACACATAACTGATTATTATCAAATGAATAGTGTAAAACAATCCGATAAACTTGGCATTACAATCCGACAAATATGCAAACGATGTCACCTAGCAGGAACTATATTAATAAGCTTCACAGGTCGATAAGGGCCAAACGGGTAGCCTGGTGGTTAAAGCGTTCGCTCATCGCGCTGAAGACCCGGGTTCGATTTCCGACATGGGTACACTGTGTGAAGCCCATTTCTGGTGTCCCCCGCCGTGATATTGCTGGAATATTGCTAAAAGCGGCGGAAAACCATACTCACTCACTCACAGGTCGACGTGATGCCTAATTTTTGCCTTATACTGTTGTCAAACTGTAAAATAGAGGTTTCCTGATGTGTGAGAGTTTTCTCAAGCAAACATGGCTGCGAACCATTTGACACCCGACATCCAAATTTACTTGGTTTCTTAAGTTCCTATAGCTCACTAAAATATATCGTAAACTTCCTCAGTCAATCCTCCAAAAATATCTGCACTTTTACTCCATTTTTATCATGACTGATTATTTCAGTCAATTTGTAAGTTGACTGACGGAATCAGTCATTGAAAAAACTGCCTGAAGATGTCCGTCTTTTAACAAACTGGTTACCGAACATTGACTTAAGCATAGATATAAGCTCAATGGGTAGGTAGAACTTGTGGAGAAGGTAACCAGTATCCTTTGCTTATTGTGAGAGGGGCGGTCGGGTAGCCTGGTGGTTGAAGCGTTCGCTCGTCACACTGAAGACCCGGGTTCGATTCCCGACATGGGTGCACTGTTCGAAGCCCATTTCTGGTGTCCCCGCCGTGATATTACTGGAATATTACCAAAAGCGGCGTAAAACCATACTCACTCACTCACTCACTTATTGTGAGAACTGGTTAATGAGGATGTGTTGTAATGTACATATGTGCAACGGGTCGCTGACGTAAATCCTCGATTGTCACTTGTCACGTGTTCGCCAACGTAATACTTAATGATTTACAACACATTGTGATTACTTTGTTACTCGAATATTTCTGACAGAGACATAATTAAAACGTACTCACTCGGCTCAAGATGCCTGCACAATCAGCAGCAATCCAGACAAATATCCCTACAGTGTATAATAACACATCTAAAAATACATTTCAAATACACGTCTGTCACATCTTCAAGTGGTTGCATTACTCCTGGTATACTGATCACGATGGGCAATAAATGAGCCTGACATGGATGGTCATCACTCACAGTGAACCCTTTCTGCAGTAGTTTCTCCAATAATGTCAGCCATGTTTGGGACAAGGAGCAACGACCCGTCCGGGGAACATCCTCCTGCATATCCGCCACATCTGAGGCGAATTACAGCTCCATCATCGCTCCTGTCAGGGGCCTCCATGGCTGCCTTCCATCCTGTTTCTCTCCATTGCTGATCCGGGGAGACAATCCATCCTGTTTCGCGTAGATTGATTGTGAACTCGCCTTTAAGACCACAATGACGTGCAACTCCATTTTGGTGCTCGGTGTAACAATCACGCGCATCTCCATACTTTGGAGGGTTTCCAGAAACACGAGCAAAAGTTGTGTCATCTCGAACAATTTCCAATGTAAGCAGATCTACTCTAATTTTGTTGTACCAAACCTCTCCTACTAGGGGCAGGCAGGTGGGATATACCCCACCTTCTCCGCGACAAAATAAGTTTGTCCTTGAGGGGAAAGTACCATGATTTTGAAATTTTAGTGTGAGATATTCCCTTGGACTCTGGCTTCCCATGTCATGGCAGTAGATACGGGTCCTATTGAAGTCGAAGTTCGGCAGTCTCATCCAGTACTCTCCGTCACCACTATCCGGGTTGCACTGCTTCACAGCGACACATGATGATGGCTCGGCCAGCCGACAGTTGGCAAATGTCCAATTACCAATCGCGCCACATTCTGCCCTCGTCTCAGGTAAGAAGAAATCTTTATCACAAGTGTACTTCAGAACTGTTCCCACCGGACTTTCAAAGTAAGACACTGTTGTATTCAGGGTTGTGTAGGGTATATCGGGGATGTCAGAAGTTAAACAACCAGACACTTCACACACTGGATCCGACGATGCAACGCAGCGGGAATTAACGTTACAGCTGTGATTAGCACAAGAACCTGCCATGCTAGTGGGCCAGGTCTGGATGTCCGACTGTACGGAGGAGGAAGGAGCGGTCTGTATGTTGGTGGGAGCTGTACTCGTGAAGGAATGTCTGTTGAGTTCACACAAACCCGTTGCTATATTATAGTTGATGGATTCACAGCCTGTTTTCAGAAGACAGTGTCGGGCACAGGTCATCAGTCCATCGCTTTTAACAGAGTAGATTTGAACCTTTGACAGTCTCACACCCTTCTTCAGGGCGTATATGCTATGTAAATCCGTGCACATCTGTCCCATAGTTTTGGAAACTTCAGTCAGAAGAAATCCAACAACGAACGTCAACGTTGTAAGATACATTCTGCAACACTTTCTAGAACGCACAATATAGTCAATCTAGTAACAGACAGATTTTAAAATGCGCCAGGTTGCGTCGAACCACTACCATCCCTCCGCAGCTCGCGGAGCCTCATTACATCTGGTAATAGCGACTGAAACACGTTCTTCTAATTGCGTCATCATGTGTATTGATTATGCCCATGGGCTTGTCAAGGCGGTAAATTAGTTTCCAATCAATTAACGAAACACAAAAGATGTAGTTCACTTTACCTAGCGTATCATAAATGTATGACTGAAGTTGAAGGTTCTCCTGTGTAGGTTCTTTGAGGGCAATGGGGCACGGGTGGCCCAGTCATCTAAGGCGCCGCGATTCGCTGTGCAGAGTTGCGTCCCTTGGGCACGCCAGAGACCTATGATTGTGGGTTCGAATCCCGATTCGCTCCGATTATGTTTCTAGGAATGTCAGCACCATACCCGTGCTCGTGGGTTTCACCGAAGTGGTAAACGTCTGAGACCTGCATCACTTCGGGCTTTCCTCCCACATTAAGCTGACACGCCGTGATATAACTGGAATACTGTTAAAAGCAGCGTTAAACCCAGCTCACTCACTCATTGTGGTAAAACCAGCCCCGTCATCTATCCTTGTCAGCATCCCATACCAAGGCTGTACCAGCGAACACATCAGCAGGCTTCTCACATAAACAGTGAAATTCACCTCTCACAATACACTCAGAAACATCCAACATGCCAATGGTCAAGTTCCTATCCTATCACCTATCACTTGGGGATGTGTGTATGAGATCTCATGCAACTGGGGAGATAAAAATATTGGAAAGACTTCACGCCCCATAGCCACAAGAAAAAAAGAACACAGGACCTCTGTTTACAAATCTGACATGTAATCTGCCCTTTCGTAACACCTCATCAAAGGTCGAACTACCATTAGGTCGAAGTATACAAGCCTTGTTTGTACCCTGAGGTCGAACTATACAAGACGTGTTTGTAGATGGAGGTCGAACTGTTCAACCCTTGTTTGTACACTGAGGTCGAACTATGCAAGCCTTGTTTGTACCCTGAGGTCGAACTATACAAGACGTTTTTGTACACAGAGGTCGATCTGTACAACCCTTGTTTGTACCCAGAGGTCGAACTATACAAGAGGGTTTGTATCCAGAGTTCGAATTATACAATCCTTGTTTGTACCATGAGGCCGAGGTATACTGTACATTAGTTTAAAAGCCCCCGTTTTTTTGCCTTTTACGCCCAATGGACTATATTTCGGTGGATATCGGTTATTCGTTGACGTTTTATATTCACTTGACCTAGTGTTGAATAATTGTAGGCATGAAGACGAAAGCTCTGACCCTGAAGAAAAGGAATCTGTTTAGATTGTAGCCTGGCTTTTAAGTCGCATTGCGTAGTCATGCCTGGCTTGTTAGATGTGGGGTGAAGTCTGTTATTTTCGTGTGTTTTCATTAGTTGTACTCGGAGGTCAGACTGTGATATCCCTTATTTGAACTCGGAAGTCTAAATATACAACCCTTGTTTGTACCCTGAGGTCGAACTGTACAGCTATTGCTTGTACATGGAGGTCTAACTATACAACCCTTGTTTGTACCATGAGGTCGTACTGTACAACCATTGCTTGTACACGGGGGTCTAACTATACAACCCTTGTTTTTACCATGAGGTCTCACTGTACAACCATTGCTTGTACAGGGAGGTCTAACTATACAATACTTGTTTGTACCATGAGGTCGAACTGTACAGCCATTGCTTGTACACGGAGGTCTAATTATACAACCCTTGTTTTTACCATGAGGTCTCACAGTACAACATTGCTTGTACACGGAGGTCTAACTATACAACCCTTGTTTTTACCATGAGGTCTCACTGTACACTATTGCATTTACACAGAGGTCTAATTATACAACCCTTTGTTTGTACCATGAGGTCGTACTGTACAACCATTGCTTGTACACGGGGGTCTAACTATACAACCCTTGTTTGTACCATGAGGTCTCACTGTACAACCATTGCTTGTAGACGGAGGTCTAACTATACGACCCTTGTTTGTACCATGAGGTCGTACTGTACAACCATTGCTTGTACACGGAGGTCTAACTATACAACCCTTGTTTGTACCATGAGGTCTCACTGTACAACATTGCATTTACACGGATGTCTAATTATACAACCCTTGTTTGTACCATGAGGTCTCACTGTGCAGTCATTGCTTGTACACGGAGGTCTAAATATAGAACCCTTGTTTGTACCATGAGGTCGTACTGTACAACCATTGCTTGTACACGGAGGTTTAACCATACAACCCTTGTTTGTACCATGAGGTCGTACTGTACAACCATTGCATGTACACGGAGGTCTAACTATACAACCCTTGTTTGTACCAGGAGGTCTCACTGTACAATCATTGCATGTACACGGTGGTCTAACTATACAACCCTTGTTTGTACCGAGAGGTCGCACTGTACAACCATTGCTTGTACACGGAGGTATAACTGTCCAGTGAGTGAGTGATTATGGTTTTACGTCGCTTTTAGCAATATTCCAGCAATATTACGGTAGGGGACACCAGGAATTGGCTTCCCACATTCTAACTATACAACCATTGTTTGTACCATGAGTTCGAAATACTAACCTTTGTTTTTATCATATAATGGGTGGGTTTCTCGGCAGGATAAAGCCCACACTCCTACCCAGAGTTCCATGCCACCAGCATAGTACCTCTGCCACAGGCCAGCGCCATGTGACGATTCGTCACATCTTACACCGTCAATTCAAGATATTGCATATGTTTTTCATCTGTTTCATTTTTGACAAGTCTACATATCTAGATAAACATATGTCATAGAATGGTTAACTGTCATTGAGAAAATATCCAAAATCGTGAAAAACTATATCCATTTGCATAGTTATCCTATGTTTACATTGGTTGTATGGCTCCACGTGCTGTCATCGAAGCCCCACGGAGAGCTGGCAATATGGTCACTTTGATGTGTAAATATACTAAACAACAAAAGTTCCTGTGACATTGAATAAGATTTAATGCAAAGTTATTTTTTTTTACCAAATCTGAAATAATTTCGGTTTGCAACAGATAAAAGACTCCTGTAAGTGTTCAAATGGTTTAATTTGCCATACTGACTTCAGAAAATGCGTGATTTCGTAAAAAAACATGAACATGCCAAAATGTCAATTTACAAATCAATAGCGTGTATGTCCACCTCTGGTTGCGATGCAAGCAACACATCTTCGTCTCATGGAATGGACCAGGCGTCGCACAAAGCCCTGTGAGATATCTGTCCATATCTGCTGGAGCATGTTTTGAAGTTCCTGGAGTGTCTGTGGAACACGTGATTGTCGTCGAAGGCGCCGATCCATCTCATCTTACATGTGATCGATTGGTGAGAGATCAGGGGACCGAGCCGGTCAGGGGATGACTTTCACGTTGTTTTGTTGAAGAGACTCCTGAACAAGTCGAGCAATATGAGGCCGGGCGTTGCCATATTGAAAGGTAATGCCTGGGCCATGACGACGCAAAAACGATAGAACAACAGGACCGATGATCTCGTCGCGGTAGCGCTGTCCATTGAGATTTCCCTCTACCACTATCAAACGGGTCCTCTGTCTTCCTGTAATCCCATCCCATACAATAACGCTGCCGACCCCGAACTGATGTTCTTCCATGACACAATAATTAACGTAACGTTCACCTCGACGTCGGTACACTTGAATCCGTCCATCTCGGTGGCTGAGGTGAAAATGAGACTCGTCAGTGAATAGAACTTGTCCCCACTGCATGGCCGTCCAGCGTAGACGTCTCAGCACTGTTGACGTGCTTGACGATGGTTTCCTGTCAAAATGGGACGTCTGGCGGGTCTTCTGGCGACAATCCCTGCACATGTGAGGCGACGACGTACGGTTTGTGAAGATATTCGTTGAAGGCCAGGGATGCTTCTTGCAGTCACTGTTACTGGCTGGAATCGATTTCGTAGGTCTGTTGTTCGAATCAAGTTGTCTTGTTGATTATTGTTTAGGCGTGGCCTGCCACTCCGAGGATGGTCTCTGACTGCCAAATGGTGTTTCTGTGGACGTTTAATTGTCTTGCAACATCACGTTGACTTGATCCTGCTTCAAGCATACCAATGGCTCGCAGACGCTCACTTTCGGACAGGCGTGGCATTTCGTAATGTTGAATAATTGCGAAATTTTGTTGTTTTTCTGAGTGGTTGTTGTCAGCACGATGCTAAACAATGCATATGGAATCCCGTTAATGCACATGTTTTTATACCCATTCTTGGGTTGTGAAATGCATGGGGCTTGCATAAAAGTCAACTTTTGTATGGAATGCAGGCTTTTCTGAAGCAGTTGCGTTTTTGTGACTTGATTCCATACGTGTACAACAATATTGAAAACCAAACTGTACTTGTTTGAAAAATACACTAAAATATTGGCGTCACAGGAACTTTTGTTGTTGAGTATATGTTATTGTCATGCAACTCATTGTCGCAGTTGTTGCAGCATATTTATATAATTATGCAAAACAATCTGTAAAGTGCCCTTAAATACTTACATTAGTCTGATTTCTGAAAAAAAGCGTGTTTGTTTACAAACAGGAGAAACGTCCGGTCCCGTGATTTGCAAATTAGCCTGTTGCAGTGGTGTTATGCTAAGTCACCACTGCGTCGGAGTGTGGATAAAGCCAACTGATAAAAACGATATCCGTTGAGGTCATATGCGCATGGAGATGCAAATAGCAAAGGTCAAGTAGGCACTACTGTTAGATTGTGGTAAAAGGTGCGTATTTGAGATTTACGTTCTAAGGGAAGCAACTCTATTATGCTCGCTCTAAACCACGCTTGTCGGAATTGGCCAATCAGATTGCAGCGCGCACTCTTGTCTGTGTGTCGAATCCTATTAAACGTTGTGACCTGACATTTTCTTCGGATTATTTTCAGCCTGTACGGTTGAGGGATCTTACAAATTTGTCGAGCGTGCCAGGATACTTCCACAACGCAACATAGGACCAAGACCAAAGTAAATGTCAGACGACGTGTTTTGGACCATCAAGGGGCAGATCTATCAGCATAAAGCAGAGACACTCCATGTTCTCGAAAGAACCGACAAGGGAACCATGCTCCAGATACTTGAGTCGTACACCCAGAACTGTTCTCCAGAGGAGCAGGCAGGGGAGAAGAAACTCCAACTCCTGTTAGCGGCAGTGACAGAGAACTGTACTGCTCAGTCAACACAGGCCATCCTTTGAAAGGAGTAAGATTCATATGGTGATATGTCCGAATGGAATCAGCTACATTAAAGCAGCATGGGTATTCGCCAAAGGACATTATAAATGGTATTATCCGGGCCATTGTCCTACAGAACCTCTCAGGGGGTATATTGAGAGGAAAGAGGTCCTCTCCCTCCCTCTACTGCGGAAACTGTTACACTCGCACTATCGCGGGAAAACAGCCACTGAACTATACGAAAAGCTAACTTGTTGGACTCAAGGAAAGGAAGAGACTCTTAACTTTGTGAGGCAAATGCTGGATATGGGACAGAAGATAAATTTCTCCTGTAAGGAGAGTGGCTCTGAAATTTCTTATGACCCAGCTTTAGTGAGAAACATGACTCTCAGGGACATCCAGACGGGGTTAAATGACCCATTAATTGCCCAGCACATGAAAGCAACACTTGGATCAAGTCCAACTGATGAAGAAATAGTTGCGCAGGTAACACCAGCAATTTCTGCTGAGGAGGAGAGATGGAGGAAAGGTACAACTACTTCAGTAAAGTTGCTGTCTGAAGCCATACTGACTGATGCAAGGGACGAAACTCTTGAAATGCTTAAAGCTCTTCAAATCCAAGTAGCATCCCTTCAACAATGACAACAACGACAACACCGACCAAGAGTGTTGCGACAGTGTTCCAAGTGTAAGGACTAGGGACAATCATCATGTAACCACTGCTTCCAATGTGGCTCCGCAGAACATTTTTTGCTGGGTGTAGCCTGAGATGGAACAGAAGATCACAACATTTAAACGGCAACGAGTCAACGACATTGGGCAAACGTTGACTGCTTCCAGATTGCTTGAAAACTGTTGTGTACAGTGTGGAATTGTTCTTACAGCTGCCAAGCTGTGCACTGTACCAACTGGGGCCAATATGTTCTGCCATTAAGTCCATGGAGAACTGTAACATTGATTTAGGAGGTAACGTGCATCTTTTGCGAAAACAGAAAACAAGGTTGATTCGTGTAGCAGGTAAACAGTGCAGAGTGTCATACTCATTAAACAGTGTTAACTGCGAAGCACTGTGGGACACGGGTGCCCAAGTCACCATTATACCAAGAAGATGGTTGAAAAGATTTATGCCAGATGTCTTGATCAGACCATTGAGTGAACTACTCGAGGGACCCAAACTGAAAGTGAAAGTTGTTGACGGAAATAACATTACGTTCAGTGGATGGGGTATTAATGGACTTTAGTTTAGTCAAGGGTAGTGGAAAGAAATGAGTTAGTGTGCCATTTTTGGTAACTAGCATTTCCATTATTTCTTTGCCAATTGCAGGTTCTAATGTCATTGAGGAGTATTTAAATGATGTTGAAAACCATGTGAGCTGTTTACAGGCTGGGTTGCCAACACTGCCAGAGGAAAAGTGGAGGCTGTTGTTAGACTTTTGCAGGAAGATCGTCCTGACACTATTTGTGATGTTAGAACTGGTCGAAAGGTTATCCATTTAGGAACTGGAAAATCTTGTACAATCAAGTGCATGGCAGCATCCAATGAGTGTGATTCAACAACTGTCCTGTTTGAGCCAATTATCGAAGGACCATGGTCTGAGAGACTCAGAGTGCAAGGATCACTCCTGAGGCTAAAGGGAGGAACAAAGTCTAGTGTGCACTTAACTCTGTGGAATACCAACAATCGTGATGTGTGTGTCAAGGGTAGGACTGAACTAGAAACATTACATCACGTCAAGTCTATTGTTCTTTTAAATTCCAATGATGTAGATGACATCCATGTAGGACTAATAGAGGAATCTAAGGCTGACGACCACCCGGCGTGTTGGCATCCACCAATAGATTTGACAGAGACGAATCTGAGCCCAGAACAAGAGAAGAAAGTCCAACAAATGTTGTTAGGGGAATCTGCAACATTTAGCAAATCTGATTACGACATTGGGACAATTAAGGATCTTGAGATGGAGATAAAACTGTTGGTTTACAGTACTTGATCAGGGCAAGGATATCACCAAGGGTTCATCAAAGAAACATGCAGGCCATACACAGCCTTTAAAGTCCTTGAGGACTATATGAGTGGACAAGAATTCCTTTTGGATTAAGTGGTGCCCCAAGTGCCTTTCAACGGTTCATGAACAACTGTCTTGAAGGACTGAGAGATACAATATGCATTCCATACTTGGATGATGTAATCGTCTTCAGCAAAGATGTTACCCAACACACTGAGGATATCAGAACAGTCCTGAAGAGGTAAAGAGAACATGGAGTCAAGCTAAAACCGAAAAAAATGCAACCTGTTCAGACGTCAAGTTCGCTATCTAGGCCATCTGGTCTCTGAAAGTGGAATTAGCCTTGACCCAAAAGACAAGGAAGCTGTCGCAAAGTTGAAAGATAGACAACCAGCAACTGTCGGAGAAGTTCGCCAGTTACTGGGCTTCATTAGCTATTACAGGAGGTACATTCCAGATTACTCTAGAAGAGCACATTGCCTATTTGAACTACTTTGTGCTCGAGGTGATAGCAGCACAGTCAAAAGGAAGTCTCCAAAGAAGCAGATCAGGAACAAGAAGAATGGACATGTCTCCCCCAAATGCAAAGTGATGTGGACTGAGGAACATAATAGGGTACTTAAGGGAATCTTGACATTCTGGTCAGTGATCAAATCATGGCCTACCCAGATTGGGAGCGAGAATTCACCCTACACGTAGATGCCTCACAAGAGCGACTTGGAGCGACTCTATATCAAAAGAAGCAGGATGGTAAACTTGAGATTCTATATAAAAAGAAGCAGGATGGTAAAACTTGCCATTGTGGCTTATGGACCAGCAGAGAAGAATTACCATTAAGTAGGCCATTACAGAACGCTTCCGTGACTACTTGTACTACGCACCAGGGTTTACAGTTTAGAGTTACAACAACCCATTAATGTACATCCTAACATCGGCCAAGTTAGATGGAACGAGACATGGAACGAGATGGGTAGCCGAGCTTGTTGATTTCAAGTACAAACCTGGAAAGAAAAAAATGCTGATGCTGACAGGTTGAGCAGGATGCCTCTTAATATTGATAAGTACATCTCTGAATGCTCCTTTGAGATTTTGAGTGAGTGAGTGAGTGAGCATTTAACGCCGCTTTTAACAGTATTCCAGTTATATCGCGGCTTGTCAGCTTAATGTGGGAGGAAAGCCGGAAGTTAATCAGGTCTCAGACGTTTATCACTTCGTTGGAAACCCACGAGCACGACAAACCTAGAAACATAACCCGGGTGAACCGGGATTCGAACCCACAATCATAGGTTTCTGGCGTGCCCAAGGGACGCAACTCTGCACAGCGAATCGCAGCGCCTTAGACGACTGGGCCACCTGTGCCCCCAGATTTCCCAAGATGCCATTAACATGTCAATACAAGTTGATGATGCACGGAATGAAGGGGACATGATCGCGGTTTCTTCAATAACTGATGATGTTAATGTCCTACCAGAAAACGAGGTCAGACCAACTTTCCACTGTTTCAGCCCACAAGATATTCAGGAGAAACAGTTGGTTGAACAGACAATCCAAAAAGTTTGGAAGTATGTCAAAAGGAACAAACGACCACCAAAGCCAAAACAAGATTCTATGGATGGGAAGACTGCTGGTTTATTCAGAAAATGGAAGAAGTTGTTCTTCAGTAAAGATTGAACTGAGGAAAGGGTTCAGATAGTATTGTCTCGTGAGTATCGACCACTGGTGTGGCATGAACTTCAGAATGAGATGGGTCATCTTGGATCAGAGAGAGTCATCGCTTTTGTACAGGAATGGTTCTACTGGCTGCATATGCAGAAAGACATTGAACAATATGTAACCGAGGAATGCAGGTGCTTGAAGGATCACACCACGACTGCCAGTTGATCTGATGTTTGGACTGGGCCAAGACATATTAGGTGCCAAACCTAGCAGGTATGTGGAACAATGAAAACATTGTATGACACAGGCATATGAACAAGCTCACAAACAGGCATCAAAGAGTTCTCGTCAAGGCAAGCACCAGTATGACAAGAAAGTAAGGAGCACAACTCTTCTTTCAGGGGACCGAGTACTCGGAAGAAATATGTCAGAACGAGGAGGACCTGGTAAGCTCAGATCGTATTGGGAACCAAAGATCCATGTCGTGGTGAAACGAGCAACAGAGGATGGACCTGTGTATGAAGTTCGACCAGAAGATGGTAATGGACCAGAGTGCTACACAGGAATATGTTGTTGCCTTGTGATGGGTTACCAGTAGAGATCCAGGGACGCAGCAAACCAAGCTGAAAGGCCCTAGACTCGAGATTGTTAGACCAAAAGCTAAGCCAAGACAGAACCTCCCAAAGTGCCCATAAGTGAAAGTGACACTAACTCCTCAGAAATGATTATTGAATGTGGCAAAGATGTACAGGAAAATGGTGAAGGAAGTACCAGTGACAGTAAAGAATCTCGAGGTCTCTGATGAGAGTGACTCAGGAGAGTCTATGGATGAAAACAGTGAGGGAACAGCAACATGGTTGTCAGTTGTCAGGTACACCCTCAACATGCTGTTACTCAGGCCACAACAGACGCTGACTTTGCAGATGATGAGATGTAATGAAACTCATCAGTGACGAAGGAGACGTCGCAGACTTCCACCAGCGAGGTTGAAATACGACACCATCGGGAACCCTTCAATGTACAGACCCCAGAGCAACTCTAAAAATGATGGGACCAGCATGCTACCAAGCCCATGAGGATCCTGATGAGTTTTAATGCTTAACGTAAAACACCCTTCAAACACTATCGTAAGCGTAGAATTCATCTTCTTCTATCGTAAATGCTTAACGTAAAATACAACAGGATAACTGCTTAACGTAAATAAATAATTTACTGCTTATCGTAAAATGATTAAAATGGTCAAAAACAGTCTGACTTCAAGACCCAAATGCTTCGCCACAGAAAGCAGGCTGCGCAACTGACGCAGGGGACCAGTCTAGAATGTTTAGCGATTTGAGATTTTACCCGGTATTAAACATATGAATTGTCAGGATGAAACGAAAGCAGAATTAAAAGTCCCATGTCCCACCATGGCCGATTTAGGAATCGTTTCGCATCGAAATTCCAAATTTAGATTCAACTTGGCAGCTTTGACAGATTGACAGCAATGGAGGTGAATTTGAAAATAATCAACTGTGTCTTGAGCTTTTCAAAGACGGCGAAAAGCTGGAACAGTGCACGGCTAGGCTTCCTCTGGATCCGAAGGCACACTCTTTGATAAGTTTAAGAAACATGTACAATCCTTCACTGGATTGCAGGAAATGTGCGATCGTATCCGGATGACAAAAATTTGGATTACAAATTCTACAGTACAATAGGGACACAAAGAGAACTTTTGTTGTAGTTACGCAGTCCCAATGGCAGCTTGAGTTGCCACACTTTGTCAGCAATCCTACATCGAACGAGTTGAACGGTAAGTGAATGTTTGTGTCTGTTTTCGTTATTTTATCAGTCTGGTCCAACACGTTATTTCCCATAGATATTGTGTGATCTTGTAACCTAGGCCCCCTATGTTAATTTCACTGTAGCACAAATAATGTTAATTAATTAAATTTGGTGATAGGTAATCATCTTCGCTACAAGCAAATAATTTTCATTTTCTGATCTGAAATGAAAAAAACAAAAATAAAAAAGCTTTTTATTTTTTATCCACAGTCTTTACATGCTTACAATGCAGGAAGTGATGTTTTGCAATATTATATACACCTTGACAAGGCCCACTAAGGACTTTTCAAAATAAAATTGTTTATCTTTGTCAGTTCTCAGCTGTTCTGCATATGCCTGTCAAATTCGACTTCGACAATGCAAGTTAAATTATACCTTATCTAATAAACTAAATATTGTAATTTCACCCTGAAATAGAACACCCTGAAATGAAAGTTATTTATGAAATGCACTTGTGTAGGAATATCAAATATTGCCCAAAAGTATTGATGAATTTTGTAGAAAAATGTAAGTAAAATAACCTGGTGATAATATCATAATATATGTTGAAAAATTCATTTGACAAATATGCGACCCCAAAATTTTTTCGCAACGATTTTATTGAAAAAGAAGAAATATTACTGCTTAATGAAAAAGTACCCTAAATTTTACTGCTTACTGCAAGTTCTTCATCAAAGAATTCCTCAGAAATAAGTTTTGATTTTACATATGTCCTGCGTCTAAAAATATACCCAAGACACAGTTAAGTGTGTTCAATCACACTGTATAATTCCGCACGTCCCCATGTGCTTTAAATTGCATCTGAAATATGTATAATATATGGGGAAATATGTGAACGATTACGCAACGAGTTGACATTTGTTTAAGGTATGCCCGTTTGCGCTAAGACGGAACCCGGTCGCACAAAATGGCCATGAGAGGGGCACGAGTCGCTATTCGGCTTGTCCCGGAATAACACGAGTTGGTCACGAATGTGCTCGCTCCAAACCACGCTTGCCGGAATTGGCCAATCAGATTGCAGCGAGCACACTTGTCTGTGTGTCGAATGCTATTAAACGTTGTGACCTGACATTTTCATCGGATTATTCTCAGCCTGTACGGTTGAGGGGTCTTACACTACTTTCAGTGTTCATAAGCGATCATGGCGTAGCCCTTGTCATTCCGCGATCGAGTCAGAATTAACCATCGGGAATCTGAAGAAAATACTGGGATAATTGCTATCATTATGAAAACATTGGTCTAACATACTGAAAACCAGTGTCTAACTTTGACATAGGGACAGCATTTTAAAAAGTGTTTTTTTCACCTTTCGAGATATAAATTGCGAAACAATTTAGCGAGGGCACTAGCCAAGCAATATCACTTTCCATATCTGTGCTTGTAGACCTCTGCGGCTTGGAACCTTTTCCACAAATTAAAACAGTTGGATTTGGCCGAAATATGTTCGAATTGTTACCTTGTTTCGTGTTATCGCTGTGTGTACATCTGACTGCACTTGGACTGTGGCCGTGACGTTACATAGACTAGGGTTAGAGTAGCTTCCCTTTGATAAAGGGCAGTTACTCTATCGGACAGACCGATGGATTGCCGCGAAAGGCAAGTAAAACAATATGTGTAGGCAATTGTTGTTTTGCATATATGTAGTTTCGCCACTGTATAAGAAACAGGTTTCTGTTTGAACTATATTGGCTACTGTCACTGTCCGACTGACACATCACTTACCCTCGATTGATATATATATATATATACATACATACATACATACATACATACATACATACATACATACATATATATATACGAATGCTCACATTCCAGGAAAATTCAATGTTTAGGTAATATTTGTGAGAGATGGAAAGCGATTTTCGAGCACAGAATGGAAGAATGACATTATATGATAAAGAGGTTATCACGCTTTTGTGTTTGTGGATGGTAAATATCCTGTATCCAAGGCTCGCTAAATACAATGTTTATTCCTAATATACAGGATATAAATCACATCGCATGCAGCTCGGGTTGAATACTCCCCGTGGACATGAGGACGACCGGGGTAATAATACGCTCACTGGCTCAAATCGATGAATTCGCTGTGCAGAGTGGCGTCCCCTAGGCGTGCGAGAATCCTATGATCGTGTGTTGGAATTCCCGGTTTGTCCTGATTATGTTTTGGACCTACATCACTTCCGGCTTTCCTCCAACATCGATCTGAAACGCAGTGACATAACTGAAATACGTTCATATTCGCGTTAAGCAATACTCACTCACTCATGATATCCCTTTTGGCGAAACGACGCTTAGAGAGCTTGGTAAATAAGGAACTATTTTCAGGATAATGTTTTTGCGATGTCCATATTCGAATCATGTATAGTCATGTACTTTGCTCCTTCACGGACCTATGTATGCACCATTGTAATTATTGATGTGACTAAGCGATTTCTTCTATAACCATAGGACCTATGTATGCACCATTGTAATTGATGTGACTTAGCGATTCCTTCTATAACCATAGGACCTATGTATGCACCTTTGTAATTGATGTGACTGACCGATTTCTTCTATAACCATAGGACCTATGTATGCACCTTTGTTATTGATGTGACTGACCGATTTCTTCTATAACCATAGGACCTATGTGTGCACCTTTGTTATTGATATGACTGACCGATTTCTTCTATAACCATAGGACCTATGTATGCACCTTTGTAATTGATGTGACTGACCGATTTCTTCTATAACCATAGGACCTATGTATGCACCTTTGTAATTGATGTGACTGACCGATTTCTTCTATAACCATAGATCATGTTTCGTAAACCACAAAATAAGCAGTGAGGTCTTTGAAAGGCATTTTGAAGTGATACACACAATGAAGAGAATATATGGATGTGAACTTCTTTATGATGAGGAACACAACATTTCGGAGAATATGGTTTCTCCTTCATCAGGTCAATAAGCAGTGACGAATACAAGCTCGGCAGGCAATGCTTCAATGCAACAACGCGACATTTTGATGAAATGTCCCATTGACGCACATTTATAAAATATTATAATATTCAGTAATTATGCGACAACGCAACATATTTATAATATGTAGCATTGTCGCGTGTCGCGCTTTGTTAAAATATAAAAACATGCATTAATTGTTTAAAGCGCGACAATGCGACATTTTGGTGAAATGCGTTGTCGCGCTTTTAGAAAACGAAGCCAATTTTCGCATGTGCTTTTTAGTATCGAAAGTAGTATTTCATTTGGTTGGCTGAATGTGATATGGCCCTTAATCGGTTGGCAATAGAGAGATCAATGTTATAGGTAATGTTTTTGTGTTTTGAGGTATCCATAGGAATAAGATACCTGTTTTGTATCTCAACGTCTTGCATCATCACTATTTGATAGTGATATATAAACATATGCTCATGATATAGTCGAATTGTACAATGGACCATGTGGCAGAGATTTCCTGTAATTTCCTACTAAGTGTTTTGTCGCTTTTATTCAAATCGAATGGTGCCAAGCCTCATTTGATGAGTCTAGTCCTCGTTATTCAGAACAAACAGTGACAGTGACTAACAGCTTTGAGATAAATGTACAAATGATATCACATCGAATTTAATTATATTATCATGCTTGCCTAAAGGCGTTGGCCCACACTTGCCGGCACATTAGACAGCTACATGAAATAATTTGCGTTAAATGAATATTGCCATATTGGCAAAACAATCTTCAAAAATGTGATGGAACATTGTTGTTTGAACAATCAACAGAGTAACAACACGAACGAGTTTCAATTCAAAGAGATTGTATTTATTAAAAAAGAGAACATCATATAAAAATGCTGTACATTACTGATTAACAAAGATGAGGCGGGATTCAAATGACCATGAAACATTTATATCTACATGGAATGTATTACAGTGCATATATAATGCAATTGTTTGCTCTGCAATATGCCTGGCCAGCAAGCAACAAAACAAAAAGTCGGATCACAAATGCATCACAAAGTTTAAGTTTCTTCACTGACGTTATGCTTGGAAAACGCCACCATCAATTGAGTGCAATCTTCCGTATATGTCCCTTACTTCCGCATCACTACCATCAGCATTTATCACATATCCCCCGGGGAAAAGGCCTTTTGGGGGGACATACTCCCCTTTCGTGTACTTGTGCTTAATCATGTCTATCCTCCTCATGAATTGTTGAAAGTATCGCAGAAACATTGGGTCGGTGAACATGTTTGAATACCTCATAAACTGCTGCATTGGATTGACAGTGCTCTGAGTATTGGTAGAAAGAGCAGGGACGGGAGCCTGTTGTGTCAGTCCTTGACCTGCATTTTGGCTTTGAGGTTGACCGTGACCTTGACCTTGACCTTGTCCAGATCCCTGATTCTGTGTTTCTTGGGTCATAGGCGGGGTTTGAGGTTGCGTCTGGATCCCTGGCTGGTTAGGAAGAGGGTATTGTTGATGTTGACCTTGACCTTTGGGTGCTGGAGTGGTTGATTTGGCTTGTGGAATGTTAGCCGTTCCTTGTTGTTGTTGTTGTTGTTGTTGTTGTTGTGGTTGAGTGTTACCCTGACCAAAACCTTGCAGCATCACTGGATTGTTCATGAGAGCCATAAGCGACCGAATATTCAGGTGATTGGCACCAGGTGGAAATAAATCTGAAACAA
The DNA here is from genome assembly GCF_023055435.1 of Haliotis rufescens. Lineage (NCBI taxonomy): Eukaryota > Metazoa > Mollusca > Gastropoda > Lepetellida > Haliotidae > Haliotis > Haliotis rufescens. The sequence continues at coordinate 651,655 of NW_025964387.1, forward strand.
TGTTATACCTCTCATTATAACCTGGCAAGGACTTTCACAACGACATAAAACTACATACCATATACATTTCTTGTTCTTCGTGGTTCCACAGTAACAGTAATCATATAATATTTTATCTTCGTATTGTGACATTATTGCATCGTTCCAGCCCTCGGTTGTTCCTCATACCGTTTGGTTTTTGTCCTTCTGTTAGGTTGTATGGTGGTGTGACAAAGAAATCACAACATGATGACCCGTGAAAATCCGGGCTAGAATAGGTCTTCAGCAAACCATGGTTGCCTTAAGAGGCTACTATGCCTGTCGTTAGAGGCGACTAACGGGATCCGGTGGTCAGGCTCGCTGACTTGGTTGATGCATGTCATCGTATCCCAGTTGATGGGATTGATGCAGAATCCCTGGATTGTCTGGTCCCGACTCGATTATTTACAGACCGTCGTCATTTAGCTCGAACGTTGCTGAGTGAGTGAGTGAATATTGCTTAACGCCGCATCAACAATTTTGCAGCTATTCGCGGCGATCGAATGTTGCTGAGTATGGTGTTAAACATGAACAAACATACAAACACAACCCGCTTATTATAAGTGACCGCCTACGTGGTGTAATTGATTGAGCGTCTTCCCGGGGAGGGTAAGGTTTTGGTTTCGATCCCCAGGCGCGTCATACCAAAATTACGTTAAAGGGTATTACTTGTTGTTTCCCTGTCTGGCGCTCGGCATTAAGAAGGAATGGTCGGCTCGGAGTCAGTATACTGTGTCACAGTTAGGTGTCTATGTTAAACTGCGGCATGGCATAGCGCTACAAAACCGGCATAGTTCCGACTAGTGCAAACAGCCCCACTTACATACACATACACGTGCATTCAAGTCGCTATATATAAGTGCAATAATCTTGAACGCGGCGTTAAACCAGATTTTAGCAAGGACTAGCTGAACCAAAGGGTATATACCCACTCAAATTTATGAATGTATATTTTTGACAGGATATACATTTGTATTCTTGAAAAAGTAAATAAACTGTACCTGCTGGTGACTGGTTAACAAAACGTCTGAAACCTGCAAATAGAAAATAGGCAAATAAAAAATAGGAAACTTTTCTTTTAGAAAATATTGAATGTTAACGTCGGAGAATAATCAGTCTCGATTATTTACTGAAACGGATTCTACTTGGCGCGAAGGCAAAATAGTAGTGAAAACAACACGAATAGAAAATTGAAAATCACTGTGAACACACGGGACATCAGGAACATCAGTGTGAATACCAGGGACATCAGGAACATCAGTGTGAACACCGCATTCAAGTAACATGCAAATATGTTACAATAAATAATAATGTAGCACGCTCGGTGAAATATACAACATGTACACAACACCGATGTGTAGGGGACGCTGATATCAATTTGTAAATAGATATTATTTCCAGATTTTTTATTATATCATGTGACTGGAATAATGTTTTGTTTACGATATAATATTAATTCATACATTGATTCGTCATCTTCATCCTGATGATGTTGATTTCATTTATTTATATTAGTCAACTTCGTAACACTTACGGATATTTCTTGCATGGCTGCCACAGCACGCAGCCATAACAATTACGAGGATTTGAAGAGTATTCATGTTTCTGAAAAAAAGAAATAAGTGAACAAATAAATGAATCACCATAAAGGAAATTCATAATTCTTTTATGAAATGTTCATCAGATAGATATTGAGTTGGAAATAGCAGCAAGAAGCTCTGAGGTTGAGGATGAGTTTTATTTTATACTCAAATGTAATGTATTTAGAATTTAGAGACAAATACCTACGATTCTATCACAGAACGAAATCATCTGTGTTTATACTTTCACAATTGCTATATTTCCTGAACAAATGTCCTACCGAATGATTCCTTCGTCCTATGTACACTTTCTTATCATTAAAAGAAAATGAATACTGTGGAACTGTAGTCTACGCTTCTCAACATAATCATTCTCGGGCCATACTACTTAAAAACTAATATTAGCATCATGGACATGAATTATAAGAAGTAGAAAAAGCTATACTTACACGAGAGTCTGTAGCAATAGTGCCGAAATACGATGGCAAATTTGAGTTGACTGAAGATACAGGAGCCCGTACCCCCTTTTATACAAAAATATCGGGAAAACATTGACGTGAAAACCTGCGCAAAACACGTCACTGGCACAATTTATGAATTGTGGATGTACGTGAAGGTGAATCACAGCTTACTGTACCATACTTGACCTCACGACAAGACATCGTCTCGCCTACGCTCACCACATTCTGTCAGATTGATGTTGGTAAACAATTTATCACCCGAGGCCTAAAAGCTCCGGAGTAACGTCACGACCCTGTCTTAGACCAGTGTCCTCTGTGGCTATAATTAATCCACTTTTTGCGTATGCATCCACTACTTTCCTGTCTCGCAAGATTTATGCCGGAGAACATGGGGGTTAATAATGTTTATGTTTTACGAAACATCACGCGTTCGTTAAAAAGATATTTACGTAACATCCAAGAAATACTGAACCCACTGCAGGTGTGTGACGGATGTCTCTCCTTGTGTATTTCCTCACGTGTTTTATATGTTAAGCATGAACAACGTAACAACTTCTGGTTTATTGCATATAGCGACGTTTCGATGTAGGTACTTATACCGTTATCATGCTTGAGTGACAACAACCAGGTGATGAGATGTTCATGTGCATGGCATGTTGTGATAAGCTTCTCGGCCTTGTTCTGCCATGTTTGAACTTCAAGCGAATGACGGCACCCCCCCGCACCCCCCTCCTCTGTAATTGATAACTATTTATGAATGTATATATATTATCAAATAAACATAATAAATCTCCTAAGAAAATGGAATATATTATCTTAACACGATAGGGTTTGTGTTTCAAACATTCTGCAATGGAATCTATTTAATATTAGATTTACAAGTTATTGATATTGACTGTACACTCCATTATCGTATGATAATCTATCGCAAGTCTTAACCTTTATTTGATATGTTATCAGTAAGGTCAGCAATGAGTAAACGCTTTGCTTTTTTCGTTCAGTGACGTTACATTCTGCAATTATATTTGTATAGGCTAATAATAGATCGCTGTGAATTTGTCGTTTGACCTCGCGTGTTGTGTCGCGGATGACGTCACGTCAAACAGCTGATCTGATGTGCAATCTTATTTCGGCTACTTCCATCAAGCCTGGAAATGCCAACGCCCTCTGTTGGCAGACTGAAATTGTAAACAAAATCAATCTTGTCTAAGAGCAAGATGAATGCATTCTTGTGTATATTTAGAAGGGATTTTCTTCACAATTTTAAGTTATGTTATGTTCCCTCCATGCAGGCTGGTTTCGCTAGGCCAAAATAAAACGTTTCCTTTTGTAGAATGGAATGAAATGGGAAACGTTACTTGAAATAAACCACCACGGATGTCTTTAAATGTACATGTATATATCAAGGTGTACATATAAAAATTATATATAAACTATTTTAATGTCGGATTTATGAAAAAACATATTTAAGGACTGGCCATACAAGTATAATTTGAGCAAAGGTCCAAGTAAGACCGCAAATTGACAAATACGGGAGAGACGAGGATGTATGTTTTCTAGTGGTCACAGTGAGGAATTCTATGTTCAGATTCTTCAAAGTACTGCATAATTTCGTCATTTTCTCTCTCACCTAATCTAAATATTATTATTATATTACCGTAAAAATATAATATTTTCCTCTTTTCACCCAAGTTTACGCTTTCCTCGTATTGAAAATAGCCTACTCTACTGGTTTTAACGCGCACAATCGTGATCGGATCGCATTTTACTTTTGCTCCTATTCATCAGAAGAGAGCAATAATTATCTGAAACTGATGATCAAAACTGACTCTTGTAAGGAAAGAGGTACAAACAAAACACTTTATTAAAACAGCGACGCTGATAATGTCACGTGACAAATTCACAGGCAACAAAATTCTGACACGACGATGATGCACATTCAGTTTTGTCGTTGCTTCGTATAGATCTGTGTAATGTATGACTGAAGCGACGTGCGTATCTTGTACAGTAAACTACGTTTATAACGAACACGCTTGTAACGAACTGACGGACATACTTAACATAGTTTTTTTGTCCCAGCCATTTGCTGTATATATGCTGTAAATAAGCCTGTAGTGAACTACGGTTATATCGAACTAATATCAGTGGCCCCTTTGAGTTCGTTATAACCGTAGTTTACTGTTTTTAAGGTTCGAATCCACGCTCCCATCACGGGATTGTCCGTATACCCAGTGTACCAGCTGGAGAGTATGTTCATAAACCGTAACACAGCGGGTTCACGTTGGAGAGAATGTTTCAAAGCATGCATGCACGTGTCGATTGACTGAACGATAATGATTGCTATGATGTATCCCTCGCCACGAACCGGGTTCGAATTTGGTCTTCTATAACCCATGCATGTACACGGCGACTAGCTATAACCCATGCATGTACACGACGACTAGCTATAACCCATGCATGTACACGGCGACTAGCGGGGTCGGGTGGTCAGGCTATCCGACTTGGTTGATGCATGTCATCGTATCCCAATTGCACAGATCGATGCTCATGATGTTAATCACTGGATTGACGTCCATACGCAATTATTGGCAGACCCCTGTCATATAGCTGGATGTATGCGGCGTTAAACGACAAACAAAAAAGGAAGAGGTGTGTTTGTGAACACCACAATGACATTTTGGGGGTTACATATTTTCTTGTATTGCGATCGCCCTGTCGTGATATCATAATTAATACATAATCCCTCTTGGGTGCAGTAGAAAGCAATGCCGAGTGACGTGACCTTGTATATCCCAAGTGTATGTCTAGATATGTATCTACATACAGCTCTGGATTCGAACCTTGGTATACAAGTAGTTAACCACTTAACCCCATGGACCTCCTGTTATGTTGGTACTGACAAGTATTTCATATTTGCATGTGTGTAACCTTGGTTGGATAGTTCTCTTGAGAGAAGTTTTACATATTAATCTAAAGAAATGAATCTATCAATCACCATAAACGACACTCAGGCGCCGTCGATTCAATGGAAAGAAAGTTTGAGGTGTGGTTATTGCTGAAACTCCAATACGAATGTTTGTGGATACACTTAACGCATCCTTAAAACGATAATCTCTATGTACCATGAGGTCGAACTACAAATCCTAGTTTGCACCTTGAGGTCGAACTATACTACCATTGTTTGTGTCATTTGGTCTGTCTATAAAACCCTTATATGTACCATGAGGTTAAACTTTACAAGACTTGTTAGTACCATGAGGTCGAACTATAGAACTATAGTTACATTTGGCATTGTAAATTATTGTGTATATATACTAACGGAAAGAAATAACAGTGATTCATTTAAAATTTAATAAAAATAAATGTATTATGAAATTAAATAATGCATCTTTTATACATGTGCTTGAAGACATCTCGACTTTGACGTCCTGATTCACGGTTTGCACGCACTTGTTAATGCACGTCGCTCAATTTGGATGTGTACGTGTTTGTTGCGAGCATAATACTCACACAGGTATATTTAAATGTGAACAGCACGCACTGTTTGTTCAGCTATCCGGTGCTGATAAAAAACACTTTTGTTTAACCGTAAATAACGGCTACGCAATGCCATGGCTGCTGAAAATCAACGTCTTCGCGCCGTGGAATTGCTGCAAACAGGAATGGCGCAAAACGAAGTTGCCAGACATTTTAATGTTCACTGAAACACAACATAATCTCTTATATACGTTATATACAGCAGTGGAACACTCATGATTGGCCATTGGTCAGTCGTTCACGTTTGACGTCACGCCAATAAGACAACCATATTCGGTTTGTGCATGTACGGAATCGATAACAAACTGCCACATTAACAGCTCGTACAATTCCTGGGTTGAGACCACTGAGTGGCAGAGCCGTACGCAACCGGTTGAGGGAGCACAGCATCCGGCCCCGACGTCCTGCGTTACGCCTAATTGTACTTCCGCGTCGCCGTCAAGCACGCTTAGCTTGGTGTAGAAGAGACAAGAGGTTCAGAAGACAAGACTCAGACAGTATACTGTCCACAGATGAGTCCAGGTTTCATCTGCTCAGCTCTGGCGGTCGTGCAAGGTTCTAGAGGCGTCCAGGAGAACGTTTTTAGCGAAGCTTGCGTACTCAGCGTCGTCAATTTGGGGAGAAAGTGTCATGGTATGGGGTAGCACAACACAACTGGACTAATGTTTGGCTGACATTTGGAACATCCGGCTTCACACATTTTGTGCAATATATATGTGAAAAACATTCCATCACATTTCATCGGTTCATGACCGCCTCCGTGGTCTAGTGGTAGAGCGTCCGCGTGGAGACGGGAGGTCCGGGGTTCGATCCCCGACCGCGTAATACCAAAAGACGTTAAAAGATGGTACTTGTTGTTACCCTGTCTGGCGCTCGGCATTAAGGGGCTAAAACAAGGACTGGTCGGCTCGGAGTCGGTATACGTTTCTCTTCCTCTTATTTAGCGTATACATAAAACCGCACTTGATTAAATATCTCCCTCCCCCAACCAACTACTTCTAGGAAGAACTCTTACAACTATCTTCGCGTTTTTCCATTTTCGAATGATATAAAGGTTAATAATGATTATCATTTTTTAGGAAAATAATTTTGTTTGTTGGTTTAACGCTGCACTCGGCACTATTCAAGCTATATGACGGCGGTCTGTAAATAATCGAGTCTGGACCAGACAATCCAGTGAGTTATTTCTTGAGCATCGATGCACGCAATTGGGATACAATGACATGCATCAACCAAGTCAGCGAGCTTGACCACCCGATCCCGTTAGTCGCCTCTTACGACAAGCAGAGTCGCCTTTTACGACAAGCATGGTTGCTGAAGACCTATTCTTTTCCCGGTCTTCACGGGTCTTCTATAACGTTGGGCTGGAGGACATAAAACGTCGTTACTGTATTTTTTGTCAAAATAACCGGACACACTTTAAACATGTGATACGAAAGCCAGACAGCGTTATGCATATGTTCCCATGGTTAATAATAATAGTGATAATAATTCCACTGATATAACTCATCTTCCATACATAATTGACCGCCCGCGTGGTCTTGTGGTAGAGCGTCCGCCCGGAGACCGGTTCGATCCCCGGCCGCGTCATACCAAAAGACGTTGAAAGATGGTACTTGTTGTCACCCTGACTGGCGCTCGGCATAAAGGGGCTAAAACAAGGACTGATCGGCTCGGAGTCAGTATACTGTGTCTGAGTGGGGTATTCATGTTAAACTGCGGCATGGTATCCCTGTGAGCTAGCACTATAAATCAGCATCAGTCCGGACTAGTACAAGCAGACACACACACACACGTGCATGCACGTCGCTATATAAGTGCAATAATCTTGGACGCGACTTTAAACCCATTTTCACCTCACATCACCTCTAAACATAATTTGCTATTGGGATACGATGACATGGATCAATCAAGTCAGCGAACCTGTCCACCCGATCCCGTTAGTCGTCTCTTATGACAAGCAGGCGTGGATGGCTGAAGATTTATTCTAACCCGGATCTTTACGGGTTGAAAAACAGGTATAAGAAATGTTCATCATAGATACTTGGTGACCATATAAGTCACCTATAGTCCTTCATTATTGGTGAGAATAATAATTTAATGCGTGAGCTGTTCATGTTTTAGGAATACGATATGAGGTTCATCGTTAAGAAATCGTGACAATAGTAAATTTAATTGCATGAATTGTTTGAGAGGTGTGAGATGACCCCCATGACTAATCCCTAGTCACAGCAGATTACGTAAATCTCGGGATTTAGGCGTCAGTCTACTGGGAAGACACCGTCGTGATGATAAATGTTACTAATTAAAAGTCACCGGCTTACACAGACGCTATGTGCAGTAATTACTCGATCTGTGCTGATATTGAGTTTGGTGGCATGCCAGCAGTAGCGTATCTGAGGCACCAATAGACGTGATATATAAACATGTTTTATCGATCTTCACTAAAAGTAAGGGATTTCAAAGGGTCAAGAAGGAGTTAACCCGACTGCTTTTTCAACAGAATGGCTCCGAATGTATCAGGAAGCGTTTCTGGATAAACAGTGTACCACGTGAGTCTGATCGTATCGGTTGAAACTTTAGTGTGTTTGTGCAGTAATTGAAAATCCACTGCCTACTCGCACCACATGATTAATGGTTTTAGATTGACCTTTGGTCTCGGGGAATGCATAATTATAATAGAAGTTCATGTACATGGAACCCGTGAAGATCCGGGGTAGAATAGGTCTTCAGCAACCCGTGATTCCTGTAAAAGGCGACTCTGCTTGTCGTAAGAGGCGAATAACGGGATTGGATGATCTGGCTCACTGACTTGGTTGATGCATGTAATCGTATCCCAATTGCGATGATCGATGCTCATGATATCATGTCAAAACGCAGCCATTGTCGATTTACAATGTCTTAAACGGCATTGTCTTCATACTTGTTCAAAAATGTCATTGAGGAAAACAGTAAAGCAAAATGCACGTGCAAGTTATAGAATTCGTAACTTGTGGTAGTCGCTATAAAAAGGCAAGCATAAGCCAATAACTTGTCATTCAAATGTCAACATTATTCAAGTTCGAAAATGCCGAGACTCAGCGCTGCAGATTGGAACATCGCCATGGGACGTATCCAAAGAGGGGAATCGCAGTCTTCAGTTGCACGCCGCTTCAACGTCCACCACATCACCATTTGCCGCCTTTTGGACCGAGACACACAGTTCAGTTCCACTGCAAATCGTCCGAGAACCGGCCGACCATGAGTCACTGTCCATGCACAGGATCGCTACACTCGACTGTTCCACCTACGTCATCGCAATGCCACAGCTACGGAGACTGCAAGCCATATCCTACACCACGAGATCTGACTTGGTTGTGGTTCAGGGAAATTTGACAGCAAATCGCTACATGCTCGTGTCACGGTAGACTACCTTCATAATACCAACATGAAAGGCTTGCCCTGGCCGTCAAGATCTCCACATCTCAACCCATTCAAACACCTCTGGGATGAACTCGATCGACGTGTACGTCAACGTCAGAACACGCCGCAGACACTCCCACAACTAGCCAACGCGTTACAAGCAGAATGGAGAAGCCGAGGAGATGCAGAGCCGTGACTGCTGCCTGGGGCGGTCACACGAGATACGAGTTCAGCGCAACCTCGTGGCCTTATGTGAAACGACAATAAACAGTTTTCAGTGCTTTTGTACAACGACATTATGTGACGATCGAGCTCCAAAATTTCATATTTGTATCTATGATATTAAATTTAATATACTTTTCAAAAAAAGAAACTTGACAGATGTAAAACCACTTTTTGCCAAATATCTAAAATAATTACATTAAATGAGAACCAAATAAGTCAAACAGAAAGATGATGTGTCTATAATTCACGAAAACACATGCAAAGCACATAAACGTAGCGTTTGGGGATCAATTTTACAGCTTCATCCAAACGCAACCGCCTGTAAAAAACGTGCAGCACAGGATCCTGCATTTAGGCATGCAGGCCCCCTGCTGAATGGGTATAAAAATCCAAATCAACGGCTGTTCATACAGTCCTTATAACGGTAGTAGAGGCGGTGACAGAATGCCAAGACTGAATGCAGCTCAACGGAACAACGATTACAAGCTGGAGCAACTCAGCAAGAAGCTTTGGTGCCAACAGAGGGTTAGATGGGTACGTACAAGGTGGAGAAATGTACTGTTTACTAACGAGTCCCGTTTCCTACTCACACGTGCTGATGGGCGCGCACGTGTCTATAGACGTCGGGGTGAACGTTACGCCCCCAACTGTGTGCAGCAGGTTGTCCCATTTGGCGGCGGGAGTGTTATGGTATGGGCTGGAATTCATCACGGTGGTAGGACGCCTCTCGTGCTTGTGGCAGGTGCATTGACAGGTGTGCGTTACAGAGACTTGAGTCTACAGCCTTACGTTCATCCTCACGTCAACGTTTATGGCGGACAGTTCCAGCAGGACAACGCTCGACCGCATATTGCACGTGTTTGTCAGGACTTCTTACAGCACAACAACATCCAGATATTACCTTGGCCAGCCCGGTCACCAGATTTGTCCCCGATTGAGCATCTGTGGGACGAGTTGGATCGACGCGTTCGCAGAAGGAATCCACGCCCCAAACACTTCCGGCGCTGCTTGATGCACTTCAGCATGAATGGCAGCACATCCAACAGCGTGTTATTGACAACTTGATTGCATCTATGGGTCGTCGATGTCAAGCGGTGATTGATGCACGTGGTGGGCACAACCGATACTAACATTTTCTGTACCCCTGTGACATTAACTGTATCGTGTACGTGTGTCTGTCCAGGTGACACGATTAATGTTTTGAACATTGTGTACATTGATCTTCAAACAGTGTTTCAATTATGGTTTCGGTGTCCTATTTTGAAACAATCGCATTATCTTACATTTTGAAAGTCAGTGTCAATTTTTTTTAGGTACAATAAATTTACTTAAAATCTACCCGTGCGTTTCTTTTATTCAAGAGAATATTACAATACTTAGCTGCTTTGGAAAAAATTTCACCACTGTTCTCAATGATAGGTTAAACAAAATCCTAGAGATAGAAAAATGTCTTAACTTCGGCGCAAGCCGGATTTAAACAGGGTTACTCTACAACTGATAACACATTTGTATGCGGAGAGTCGGGTTACGGCATAAAGTATTAAGGTATTAAAGGTAAATTCTTCATAAATGTATGTGTAAATATAAGATCATGTGCGTCTGTAAACGGTGTTGTTTCAGATTATGCCCGTGTTATTCAGGCGTCCGGGAATGAGACAATTTATCACCTTTCTTATTTTGTCACTTTATCAATGATCTCGAAAAAATCCTCATGAAAGACCGATGTAGGACTTTTAACATTGGCGATGGGAACGATTTACATGTAAATTATGTGTTTCTGAATACTTGAATGTATGCTGATGACACTGTCCACTTTACTGATTCTGCAACTGAACTCCAGAATACATGAAATGCTCTTAAAAGTAATTGGAATATCTGGAAATAAGACGTAAACTTAAAACAACCTAACGTTTTTATCTTTGTATGCGAGCCGTCCAAAACAGTATGACAACATACTCCAGAATGTCCAGGCAAAAAAGTGGCACTTTATTCATGCGAGCAAGAATTCGGGCTCTTCGCATGGATTTCATGTTCTTATTAATATCATGATTTACAGTATTTATATCACATGTACCATGTAATTGACCACGTATATTCGAGATAAGAGTGAGTGAGTGAGTATGGTTTTACTCCGCATTTAGCAATATTCATACAATATCACGGCGGGGGACACCAGAATTAGGTTTGTTCCCTTCACACATTGTACCCATGTTGTGAATCGAACCTGGGCTACGTAGGCCACATAGGCAATTCAGGTTACTAGGACATGCCATGCTTGGAAATATCGAGAGTATCAAAGTGTTATTTTATAGATAAACCTTATGAAGCTACTATTTAGAGACAGAAATGTAGCAACATGTAGTCCTGAGGGACAGACCATTCTGTGGGAGACATTTCATTTGCGAAGCCATGTTTTTAACATGACTATCTTCGGTCATCTACTGTAACATGTTCCACAAAAAATGCCCATCATGTGATTGTGTTTATTTGAGGAGCAGACATGTAGTATTAAGATAAGGAAGTGCATGGACTGCTTCGAGAATAAATGACATACTTTACAAAGAAGTGCATGGAGTGCTACGAGAATAAATGAGAGAGTTTACAAAGCGTGTGCCAAGCTAACTGAACGATCGATTAACAGATTAGATTTCTTATCATTGGACAAAGATATACGTATTTGTAGTCTAAGTAGCGTGATTTGGTAATATTGATCAAAGGATATGTTCCTGGTTTATCAGCAAATGAAGAGATCGGGAAGAAGTTTTTTTAGTTTAAAAAGGTTTACATTTTAGTTTGATTTTCTACATTAGCTGATAGCCTTCATGTGCGTGTGAGGCTTTTTGTATGAAGCTTTAATACATTTGCATTAGAAATATTGATTCATAGTTTTGGTTTTTGATACAGTGAAAATAGTACTGGAACCAATAAAAGGAATTATGTAATGAGAACGTCAATGTCATTGGAATATCAACATCAAAATCCACAAATACATTCAGTGTTATTCATGTGATTGCCGCACAGTTGAAACATAACTTTTTGTTTTTTACTCGATAAATACAAACCACGACAGGGTAACAACAATACACTTTTCGTCACACGGTCTGCAAATTTAAATAGAATGAACCAAACATTGTTCATATGTTCAAATGAATGTCAAATAGACTTCAAGATATATCGAGGCCAAGAAAATGATTTCAGGGATTTTCAGGAAACGTTTTTGTGATACATAAACAGGAAAAAGTCTTCTACTCAAATCTCAATTTTGATGCAGGGAAATATTCTACCAACAAATGGTACGAACATCATAGATTTTAGAACACCTTCATGGTTTAGTAGACAGAATGTCTGCCCGGAGAGGGCAAAATCGGTGAGTCGATCCAAGGACGTCACACACACACACACACACGCACGCACGCACGCACGCACACACACACACATACACACGCACACATACACTCATACATACACACATACACACTCACACTCACTCATACAAACACATACACACATTCATACACACTCACACTCAATTCAATTCAATTCTTTATTGTATTTAAGGCCACAGGCCCATACACAAGGGAGTTACCTAACATATTTTATAAGATACAAAGTCAAGGTAACAATTCACTTCGTAACAAAAACGCATGATGTATGTACAAAGCCAGCTGATGTTGTGTTAGAAGATTCTTGCAGGACAGTAATGAAGACACTCTTATAGCATTAAAATGAGATAAAGACCACTGCTATAAGTACGGGTTTCTTAGATTTTCGTACATAGGGCAAATAAACATTAAATGGTATTCATCTTCGACAACAATGTCACAGAATGGGCATAACCCTAGGAATTTCTCAATAAATGAAAATATCCTTGTGTTAATTTTTAGATCATTCAGGCCAAATCTAAAACGAATAATGATGTTACGAAAAATCCTGTACCGTAGGTTTGATACATAAGATTCTAGTTCAACCAATGACTTGAACTGGCGATAAGCATCACATCTTGAACTTTCGTAAATATCTGAATGCAATTTCTGATGAAACATATCAATGGCACGCATGCGAAAGTACTTAATGAAAACAGTTGCATTACCAATCCACAAGTACGTGAGTTGGGGTTTATGCCGCTTTTAACACTATTCCAGTTATATCATGGCGTGTCAGCTTAATGTGGGAGGAAAGCCCGAAGTGATGCTGGTCTCAGACGTTTACCACTTCGGTGAAACCCACGAGTACGGGTATGGTGCTGACAAACCTAGAAACATAACTGGTTGATGTTTGTTCAATGAATGGCTAGACTGTTTCAACGAATGGTTTCAAGAGCTACATGGCTGTTGGGGTGATACTGTCACTTGTACACGAATAGACTAGGAGATAAGAGAGTTGTGTGGTCGGGCCTGTTGGCGTTTTTTGTTTACACTGATTTAACAATAAGTAAGTGACTAAGTCTGCAGCGAATGCTGTACCAAAAACCTGCCTTCCATACCAGGAAGTATACGGATGAAAAGATTATTTCTTGGAGTTTTGGAGACCACAAAATAAATGCATCCTGAACTACACAAACAAGTACGTAACTGCGAGTAATCTGATTGGTCAGTATATGTAAGCCTGGTTTCAAGTATTCTTGTTCACAACCTATAAATGGCCATGGTATATGTAGATACCACAGGGTCTACAGAAATGCTCAAGGAGAATGTAAGTATATAGATAATCATATTAGTGTGTTTGATTGCTACATGTTAGCTAACACGTACGCGCGTTGCTTTGCAATACATAACTAGACATATTGTTTTGTGTATGCTAATTATTATTCATTAATGAGTTGATTACTATTTAAGAGTATATTAAAGAAGATGTTATTAATATTAAAATTGTGTCCACGTTGTCATCCGTCAACTTCGCAGAAATGCCTATCAAACAATTGATCAGTCCATGTCATGTATTCTTGAAGTAGATCAATGTATGTTCTTCGATCCTGATTAACCCTATTCACTACTTATTTGTAAGAACTAGTCAACAAGGATATATATTATATATTCCTTGTATATATTCCAAACATAGTTTTGTTTGTAATTACGCTTCACAGCAGTCACATGTTCACATATAATCTGACAACTCGAATGCACAGTTCAAGAAAATTATTAAATGATATACCAGCCTCACGAAATGGGATCTGTTTGTGCGTTTCAGCACATGCCCAATATATGTCAGATGTTATAAAACATTCAAATGATGTCTGTTATGCTGATGACTCCAAATGGATCATTCGTTCCTTGTCGTTAAAAATAGCCGCTACATAAGGAATGTATTACTGTGTTTTAATATCTGATGTAACAGGTCTGTTAAAGACCCCGCAAGGCCAAGCGCTTTTTCAAAGAGCGCCATGCGACTTTTGCTCAAAAGATGTTTAATCAGGGTTACAACAATCAAGGCGTTTATATAAAGGTTATGACATACATGTAGTCGGATTCGTACAATGGGCTCTGCTGTGGCAGAATCTTTTCAAGATTGTGGAATGCTTTTTGTCGCTTATTCGTGTCCCATCTGTTTCTAGTCAATGTATTTGTACGAGCTCCCACGACTTTAATCACTTCATCTGCATTCCTAAAAAGAACGCTCCCTGGTTTGGGTTTCAAATATCAACAATGCTTGACACAATAACGTCCGTGTCATTTCAAATATAAATCATGCTTGATACCAGTCGTGCGATTCAACCTAAATTGTATTTTTGAGCCGTTACATACCAGACTGGTCCATTACAATTAGGGGGCACAGGTGGCACAGTCGTCTAAGGCGCCGTGATTCGCTGTGCAGAGTTGCGTCCCTTGGGCACGCCAGGAACCTATGATTGTGGGTTCGAATCCCGGTTCGTCCCGATTATGTTTCTAGGTTTGTCAGCACTATACCCGTGCTCGTGGGTTTCACCAAAGTGGTAAACGTCTGAGACCTGCATCACTTCGGGCTTTCCTCCCACATTAACCTGACACGCGGTCGTGTAACTGGAAAACTGTAAAAATAACATGCACATTTTCATGAACCCAATTTCACTGACAGCGCATGCCGATACTGAAAACAAACAGGGGACCTCCTACCCCCAGCCGTCCAAGTTGTCGACACCCCAGTAGGTGGGAAACCAACATCATCTCATAAACATCATCTCACACAGGTACAAGCTGACGCTTATAGACGACCCACGACTCACATCGTTCCCCATAATGGACCCATATCCCCCTACTCAACAGCATCTACTGAGCCGGAACATCACAGCGCTGCTAGACAAGAAAGCCATAGAGGTTGTACACGCCCCAGCCATAACACCGGGCTTCTATTCACCTGTCTTCCTGGTCCCCAAGAAGGACTCGGACAAACACAGGATAATCCACAACCTCGCTGCTTTCAACAAACGCTACCTGGCGCGTCCACCTTATTTCACGATGACTACTGCGATCCCGGATCCAGGCGGGAGTTTCTCATCTCTTCTGCCCAGTGGCTACTCACACGGCTTATACCCCAATTCCACTGACCATCGGAACCTGATCTGAAGCCCATCTGATCCCAATTTTGCAAACATTTCAGCGTTCCGATGAGTTCCGATGAAAATTAACCCGACATCCTCTTTTTTGAGTCCCCATTTTCCATAAAATCCGATAAAGATCCAACATTGATCGGGGTAATCGTATGAAAGACTGGTAGCGTCCCGATGTCTGTCCACCATTTTCATCGGCGACGTCCGATTGATTGATTGCGGTTGAATTGTAATTCAAGGGTGACCTGACACTAATCTGACACTTCCAACACTCTCCCGACAGCAATCCGACACATTGGTTATTATTCGTAGCGTAATCGTACACTGATCCAATACTGGTCGGATTTGTCGCCCAAATCGGCAGTCGAGTATAAAAACGGGCTGCACCTCTTTACAGTACTAGACATGGATCAACTTCTTCGCAACTCTGCAGCCCTGGGCTGTGTTTTTATGCTCCAGCAACAAACTATGCAACAAGATGCAGGGAGAGCCGTGTGGCTGAGCAGTGATTGGGGCCTGAATAGGCCTAGCCTCCGTCTCTTCATCTTCAGGAGGAGGCACAGAGAAGTCTTCTGGCACTTGAGATTGTTGAGGAGTGCTGGGAGGCCTCTTCTTTGCCTTCTGTCCTCCAACATTTCTGTTCTTTCTTGGAGCCATCTTCAGGATCTTGGTGCTGTAGTGTCCGATGAAAATCTGCGAAGTGGGTGTCGGCTGACCCTCCTTTCATAGTCTGTTGGCCGTCAGATGTCACCGCTTGCTATGCGATATGTGTCGGATGGCAGTTGAGTTAATGAGCGATTACCTTCCGATAGCAATCGGGCGGTGCTAAATATCACGTTAACCTTCAATGAGAATCGAATTAGTGATGGGCGGCTATAAGGCGCGTCGGACAGACCGCAGATTGCAATCAGATGAGCGTCAGATGACTGTTAATTATCGGACACTCTTCAGATTGCCGTCAGACGTCGGCTAGACACGTCCGATAGTTGCACAACACGATTCCGACACACATCGGACCCGACTTGCGACCGGAAATGGCGTCCGATGGCGAACTAGGCTCTGAGCTTAGTTCCTTCATCGGACGATTTCGCGTCATTGGATCATGCTCGACACGTCGGACACTGACCTGATAGTCGACAAACACAAATCAGATTCATCGGACTGTGATACGATACTCTCCGGTGGGTTACCAGAAGTAAAACAACAAACTTTGCTTCTGATGAGTTACCATTGAGCCATAATTCTCTGTGGAATGGAGTTATTACCAAGCTGATAGCCTCGTACCTCCATCGTCGGGACATTCAGTTCGAGGCATACATAGACGACTGCCTAATGAACCATCGGGAAGTTGTCACTCCACTACGCCAAAGTGACTTCACCCTCCAGTTTCTATACCAGCTGTGGTGGAAGATCCACCTCAGGAAGTCAGAGTTGACACCCTCAAATCGCCTTCAGTTCATCGGGGGCCTCTTCCAGACGGACCTCGACGTCATCTATGTACCCAGAGACTGGTTGGAGCGCATGCAGGCGCACCTGACTCCAGCTCTCTACCTACCACGCACTCTGCGCCAATGGCAAGTCCTCCTGGGCCTCCTAACCTCAGCACAGGACTTGACCTACAGAGGAAGGCTCCAAATGCGCCCGGGGGGAC
Source organism: Haliotis rufescens (assembly GCF_023055435.1). Taxonomy (NCBI): domain Eukaryota; kingdom Metazoa; phylum Mollusca; class Gastropoda; order Lepetellida; family Haliotidae; genus Haliotis; species Haliotis rufescens. The sequence continues at coordinate 669,052 of NW_025964387.1, forward strand.
GGGTGGCCCAGTCGTCTAAGGCGCCGCGATTCGCTGTGCAGAGTTGCGTCCCTTGGGCACGCCAGAAACCTATGATTGTGGGTTCGAATCCCGGTTCGCCCCGATTATGTTTCAAGGTTTGTCAGCACCATACCCGTGCTCGTGGGTTTCACCGAAGTGGTAAACGTCTTAGACCTGCAACACTTCCGGCTTTCCTCCCACATTAAGCTGACACGCCTCTCAACTAGTTGGAGCAACTTCTTCAAGCAAAGACCTTCACACAGCTCTTTTCTTTCAGGATAAGTATACAAATATAAAAAAAATATTAAGGATTTTGCTAGACCATTCCTTGCCGCCACTGTAATAATGTTTAATTTTCTATGTGTATTTTCCTGTGTGAGTTTACATTAAAAGTCACAGTACATTAGAAAGCGGTTTTTTTTCTGATGTACATATTTCAATGTCATATATTTTTCTTCTTCATGTTTTAGTGCTGATCAACTGTACAAAATGAATTTTCATTTGGATAATAATATGTTATCTTATCGCCAGAGCAGCCATGTCAAAATATTTATGACCATGACCAGTATTATTTACCCATGTGGGGAATCGAACCCGGGTCTTCGGCCTGACAGAGTTTTATGGTAGACTTGAGAAGGACATTTCGTAATTTGACGCATCAGTGCCAACATAATATCCGATGCAATTCCTCATCTTGATTTGTGCCATATGTTCCCGTGTTTTTTTCAGGTGAGCAGTTGACTTGACTTTGAATGTGTTTGTGACGGGTGCCACCGGTGGGGCAAGATACGCTCACCTCTTCGCGAACACCTGGTAGCATCACTATTTGACAGTGATTCATGAGCACATGCTCATAGTATAGAAGACTGTTTTCGGCAGAGATTCCTTTCGAATATGATATGGGTTTTGTCTCTTATATTTAAATGTTCCGTTTTTGCGATATTTTAAACTTCTACTTGATGGAAAATTGCTAAAAGAGGCGTAAACCAATACTCACTCACTCACTCACTTATTCATACCACATCTTATTTCTGTGGCACATGCAGTCACATTTTGTCTAGTGCGTGTGTTGTCTGTGTGCGAGACTGCTATTTATTACATACCAGTGATTTTTCCTGGTAAGAATATAAGTCCCAGCAACTGATGCATGTCGTAAGAGGAGACCAATTGAATTGGGTGGTCAGGTCAGGGTTGATTGTATATCATTGTTCCCAAATTGTGTTGACAGATGCTAATGATTTCCTGGTATATACTCGATTTTTTTACAGACAGGGGTCATCTACCCGGAATAATGCTGAGTATTCTATCATATGTTCTATGCTTGTATTATGTATAGCGTTTGACAGAAAAATAAAATCTTGTCATGCATGTTCTCAATATCAGTGTTTTCCATCCAAGAGAGTGCTTTGATTTGGGGTTAAAAAGCACAACAGTCAATATCAATGTATCAGTTTCATATTTTAGAATTTATTTATATAGCCTTGCTTATACACATGTTAAGTTTCTTTCATTTGACCATAAACTTGGGTTACATATATACGAATATAAACACTTATTTACTCATATTAAAACCTGATACCATGTCTATGCATCCGGATGTAGTAATGTATTCAACCCTTTCATCAGGAAACTCCTTGCTGTCTACCCCACCTGCCTTTTGGTTGTGTGCCAGTTAGCTGCATTATATCAGAATGGTAAGTACTTGTCAACGCGCATGTTGACGGGGAATTAGCTCTTTGGGGAATCCAGGTTCAGCTTCATCTCAACCTCAGGACGTTTCCTACGAGCGGCACATCCTACTTACACAAGCGCTCGGAATACCAAGCTGACAAACAGTGTAATGATGGTACATATATAGTAATGAACAACTATGGACAGACAATGACGTTGCTCTGGTCATGGGACTTCTGGGGTTGATGAACCGATACAGCTCAGGGGATTAAGGCAATACACGCCATACTATAAATAACAGTAATTAACGGGAAGTGATATAGTAGCCCAGGTTGACTGACAGTCAATATACAATGAAATGTTGGTGAGGATTAACAACGGGGATTTGCGTCTTATACATAATGACAATTAAGTTATGGAGACATGCACATGTCATGGCTACAGGGTAATTAGCCTTTGGAATCTAATGTTCTTCAGACAATGGTTGTCGTAAATCAGTCGCTATGACAGTACTCTTCATTTCGTAAGAAATTGATCTTTATTTATTTATGGAATTTGGAAACAAGGATGATAATAATGTGTCTTGAAAAGGAATGTGCTGCATAACTGTTAATATGCTGTTTAGTTTTTGCAGACCCTTGCGCACTTACCAACCATAAACCAATACCAGACATTAACCGACGAGATGAAACGAATGAATTATCTGATGGCGAGATCAGCATCAACGACAGAGAGATCGAAGAGGATTGGTATGGCATGTCGACGTACACTCTACTGACACACGCTCCCGGCTTCTTCAAATGCGGAGGATGGTATCCGATGTGGATTAAAGGTAATAGAAGAGTCTTTATCTTCCTTGCAACGAAACAAAAGATTGTATATTTCTACTAAGATATTAGAAGCCTACAAGTGCTCCAAACGTGGTATTCAGCGACCCATGCTTGTCATAAGAGGCGACTAACGTGATCGGGTGATCACGTTTGCTCATTTTCTTGGTGCATGCCGTTGTAACCCAATCGAGTAGGTCGATGTTCATGTCACTCGATTATTTACAGTTCGTCGTTCAAAGATGGAATATTGTTGAGTGTGGCTTTAAACAACAAACGAAAACAAGGACGGCTCAGCAGCATTGAATCCATTCCCTGACGGCTTCCGTCATATAGCGTGAAGACTTATCTACCCTCCAGCTTCTACCATCCCTATCGGGCTGCGTTTGGGCTAGGTGTTTAAAGTTTCTAAAAACAGATGCGTTTGCGAACAGTGTTTCCACTCAGCAATATTCCAGCTATATGACGGCGGTCTGTAAATAAGAGTGTTTGGACCAGACAATTCAGTGATTGACACCACGAACATCGATCCACGCACTCAGCAATATTCCAGCCATATGACGGCGGTCTGTAAATAATCGAGTCTGGGCCAGACAGTCCAGTAATTAATATCATGAGCATCGATCCATGCAATTAGGATCGATAACATGTATCAACCAAGTCAGCGAGCCCGACCACCCGATCCCGTTTGTCGCCTCTTATGACAAACAGTCGCCTTTTACAGCAAGCATGGGTTGCTGAAGTCCTATTCTACCCTGTATCTTCACGGGTCCAACATTTCGTTCGTAACATGAAACATGTGAGACAGGAAAAGTATTCAATATTAAACTTAATGTAAAATTATCAAAATCATAAAACTATCTTGTGTCAACAACGGCAGGATTTATGTTACCTCCTTGGTTCAGAAGCATATTCCTAGCCACGAAATGCTGCAAACAAATGTGTTGAGGTAGATTGATGTAATTTCAGATGTCGTCGGGGACCAGGCAACTGTGTGTTACCAGACAGAAGACAATGAGTGTGAAGATCCATTCCAGATTGAAGTGAGAAATTGTACCGGGTTTACAGTATACTACCTAATAGCAGCACCTGTGCACAAGGCATCGTACTGTTTTCGTAAGTCTGATTTTATTCATGTACATCTCTCTAATTTTGTTGGGACAGGGTCTTAGCATATTAAGAGTTCGTATCTCTGCTTAATAGTTCTGTCCAAATTGTAAAATTTTCCTTCAATCCAATTAACGTAATGAAACAGATTTGAGTTATTGGAGTTGACATAAACAATAGTTTTGTTTCCGGTAACCTGACCGACCCATCATTTCACTTGCGACTCCTAAGTTTTTATTACTTGTGTAACCAGTTGTGTGGAAACCTGTTTTTGACATTCGGAAGATATGGTAGCACTTCATAATCGCAAGGGAAATGTGGGTTACAACAGCACAAGGTATCTGCTTGTTGATAAACAGATACAAATAAATAAGAGCATCACAAATGAATATGAGCAAGAGCCGTTTGACTCTTCAAGTTGATTATTGGAAAGTTGAAGTTATCCCCCTTGTCTTACAGTCTTTTTTGTCAGTCTAAATCTGTATGCATAGATCTAAATCTAGAACAGACGAGGCAGCTTAGCTGTGGATAAATATGTTGAAAGGAATCGGCTATTTGACCGTTTTTGAAGGATATCAGCTCATTGATATACCTGAAGCTAATGATAAATTGGTGTCCATGGGAATGCCTATTTCTTACCTAAATATCTTATCCCCAAATTCCACATAGACGTTATCAACGAGGAAGTACAGCATTTCACATACTAGTATTGTTTTGTCGGTACATCTCGAATGGCATTCGAATTCATTTTGGAAAGATTTTCCTGAACCTTTAAAGATAGAGACTATCTGTGTGGTCACCATTGTGACATATGTTCCCTGGATCAGAATTTAGATTGTCCTCAAGTTTGTGGTGTTCTATACTGATTTGGTATAAATTCCACTTGTCTTAAATATGTTTTGCCCTTCCTTGATTGTATGACGGTTTATAATTTTACATTTCCTGGACACTGCAATGGATTTTAATTGAGCTTTTGAATCCATTACAAAAGATATTATAGGTATCATACACAAGACAAATAAATGTAGTACTGCCTCGTTGTTTTGGCAGATTTCTTTCTCAGTTTATACTGTCCGTATATATGACATTATTGTATATATCACTCATACCATGTTTTTGTATGGAAACAATGAATGTATATGTGAACATGCTGCTCACGATATTTTGGGTTTTATTTGATTAACTGAAGAATGGCCAAATCACCTGTGATTATATGACATTCAGGTTAGTAGCAGTATGACGTGTAGCATTTAGGTCATGAGCTTCCAAGTCCATGTTTTGCAACATGTTCCTATAATTGAACAACTTGAATGAAAAAATGTTCTTATAGGAAAATGAAACTGTCACTGGTTCCTGAAATTGTGAATTTAAGAATACGTGCAGAGAATAATGTCTGGTGGTCAATGTCTGGTGGTCATGATTTATGCAGAGATTTCTATTGGATACTGAAAGGGTTTTGTCGCTATATTTACGAACTCTAGTGGTTAATATTCGTCGCTTGTTTTGACATTTCTAGTTTTCATTTCTTACTCCCAAATTTCACATAGATGTTATTAACGATGTAGTTTTCCCTAAGGTGTACCGTACAACATACAGTGTTGAAAAATCAAATATTTTGACACAATTGAACTTTTTTTTATAACTTTATGTTCCGTTGCATTTTAATTATTTTTACAGTTGCGCATATTAGAAAATAGTTGCGGTATATTAAAAGAAGGGTAAATGACAGCTTGACCAATTTTAAAAAAAATTATCCAATGTCCTAATTACACTTGCCATTTATTGTGTTTGTAAATAATATTGAATAAACTCCCGTGGAACTTCCCCGTTGCTGACAGTATTGCTTTGTAGACTGGATCAAACTTAAATAGTTAAGATAAATCATCTTACAGTTATATTACTCCGTGAATTGCACAACTGAGAGAAAGTGACCCTTTTCATCAATAAAATAATAACTAAATCTGATGCCTTTTGTAGACACTGATAGCATGTGAAATAGCATGTGTTATGTTCATTGCAATGAAAATATCAATTTTCCCAACTTCACAAAAACAAAAGTCTTTCTCATATATAGAACTCATATAACTAATATCAACAATATGTATGTAACACCAACCATTTTGTGACAGAATGTTAACAGCAGGAAAGCAGGAATATTATTATTTTGTAGACTATTCACGAAAGTCCACCAAGACATCAGTAATTTTCATAAAACTTATTATCTGCTCAAGAAATTATACAATTATGTCTTTTGCTTCTAACTATTGATCTCGTACGCATATTGACCATTGTGTATAGGGGTATTTAAGAATGATAAAAACACCAATTTGAGGTATGTTGTTTTAAAGGCTCGTCTTATTAGAATATTTTGAGATTATAAAACTTTAATTCCACCATCTTTAGTTTCCATATTATATATGATCTATTTATTTTGTCAGTTGTTTTCCCCATAAGAATTTGAAAATTTTGTTTGAATTTATCAGGTGTTGTTTCAGGTAGATTTGGAATAGATGAGAATAGATGATTATGTTTGGGCAGAATTTGTGATTTAAGATTGATATTCATGACAAATTGTGTTAGGTGTCTTATTGACAATATTAACATCAGCTTTTAACATTGCTTGAACCTCTTTTGGTAGTTAATATTAAACACATGATCTAAATGAAGACAGAATTTTATCCCCAATAATTTGAAAGGTTCCCCTGTCCAGTCTAAATTCCATTTCGGCCAGAGTTTCATCTTCGCTCGTACTTTGACCCTATCCATATTAGGTTTGTCTTTTCTGTGTATATTTTAAAGCCTGAAAAACGCGCGATGAATGTCATTACATGCAAAACAGCGTAGAGGCATCGTTCAGAACCACCAAGAGAACAGATTGTGTCGCCTTCATCGATATTGAATGTCACCAATGTTTATTCCCTTAAAACCCTGGTTAGTTCTTATACGTATTGCTGGTATAACTTCGTAGATGATGAACATTTAAGGTGACAAGGGATCTCCTTGACAGCATGCTCTTGTTATGTCAAAGAATGAGGAATCAAACTCCTGATTGACAAGATCTCCTGATTGTATTCCACAGTAGAAAGTATGTACCCATTGTTTGATTGATTCTCCTGAGCCAAAAGCCAAAATAATTAACGACTGCATCGAATGCATTATTCAACATAAATCAACAATATCTACCAGTCTTGTTATTTCCCCAAGTATCGCACAGTTATGAAACCCCCCTTAATCGTCGTTAAATGTATCCCAAACAGATTTTAATCTTAGGTATATAGCTATGGAGGCAACTTTATAGAAAACCGATAATAATTATATTGGATATAGTTACTCCTCGTTTTTGTGAGAAGGATAGTTCACCAGCTCTTTATGCAAAATTGGGAAAAACCTTAATAGATATATACCAATATTATAATATTTCAGACGAATTTTAAGAATTACGCAGTAAACCTAACTGCTCCGGGATATTTCCCGTTTTTCAGACATTTCACTTTTTTCGAGGACCTCATCATAACTCAGAAATAAGTCATCAGATAGTCTTGGAACAATAAATATACCAAGTAGTGTTTCCAACTGAATACTTGACACGTCAGGTGTAGAGTACAGTTTACCATAAAACTTGCTTACCGTATTTAAAATATCCTCATGTTGTTCTATAATATTATCTTGGTTATGTTCTGCCGATCTATGGAGGTTGTTTCATTGTTCTAAACTTAAAACAATTCGATGGTATTTCGCCAGTTTCCATCCATGTTCACTCAGATCGAAAACAATTCCCTGATTTCCTATTTTTAGTATTTCTTTTAACTCCCTATTGAGAGTATCTATTTCACAAAGAATTGCCAGTTTGGTATCGCTGACATAAGTTTAATCCAAGTTTCTTTGTTTAGTTACTGCTTTATGTCCTACTCCAACTTTTCACATTTTCCTTTCTGAACGATGAAGGTTTTTATAGTGTTTACCTCTGATCACTAATATGATCATCTCCCAGTGAGTTGATCGTTTATTGAGAAGTTGCCTTGCTTACATCTATACCGATCTACCGTTTCTTTAAGAACTTCTTAGTGAATCTGACAGCAGCCAAAATCTAGTCGACACATTGTATTTTTATGTCAACCGCAGCAAAATTATCGGCTCTTAAAAAACGTAGAATTGACTCAATCAGACTTGCAATGTTGATCACTTTTACTCTTTCACTCTGGGGCTTTCTGATTTGTAGGGACATGGTTGTGAAGTACAAATACGTCATTTATTAGTTCAGCTGCAGTCATAGGGGTTATTGTTTTCAAGTACTACTTTAGCTTTGTAGCTTTTTTACGAAAGCAGAAGAATAGTTACACATTGTTACAAACTGATCCTGATCTATGGTAATTTATGGTTTCATAGTCAAATGCAGAAAGCATGCGTTTCCAAAACAGAGAGTGAAGTAATCCAAATAGGAAGTGCCCCTCTTAGTCAATGCCACCTTGCTCCCCAATGTATTGTATAAAATACATTAATGTATGTAGAATGCTATTTTGTGCTCCGTTTTGTCCTGCTGTATGTATTATACACCTATTGAACCAGGTTACTCTACTTTTCCGTCACCTCTATAACAAAGGTTTAGGGTATTCATAATAAAAGATGTAATAAACTGGATACAGAAGATAATGAAAAATGTGGAACTGAAAAAATATTACATGTGTTACTCTTTATAGGTATCTTTAAGATCACTACTGATTGTCCCACAAGCAAGAAGTGAGATATATATTAAATGTGACAGGGACACAAGAAACAAAACAGGAGTAAGAAGCATGTTTTCTTATCATAAATCAAGATACGACCTGGTGGTGCATTAACCCTGCCCTTTTTTAGGTTACTCTTGTTATTTAAGTTTAAATGCAGTATTGTTTTTTCTGGTTGTTGGTTGGTTTGTTGTTTAACGCCGCACTCAGCAATATTCCAGCTATATGACAGCGGTCTGTAAATAATCGAGTCTGGACCAGACAATCCAGTGATTTACATCATGAGCATCGATCCACGCTATTTGGATCGATGAAACGCACCGACCCTGTCAGCGAACCTGACCACTAGATCCCGTTAGTCGCCTCTTACGACAAGCATAGTCGCCTTTTACCGCTAGCATGGGTTGCTGAAGACCTATTCTACCCCGGATCGTGTTTTCTGGAGTGATATGCATATTAATATCATAGTTACTACAGACTTAGCTTTCTGTTTTAAAATTCTAATGAAGTAAGTATGTGTTTTCCTCACAGGAAGTGACAGAAGCCAAACAACAAGTAGACTGCTAATAACATGATTGGGGTTTACAAACTGAGATGTAATCATATCTGGTTTAAGTTCTTGACGCAGTACGAATAAGTTTCCAAAACTGGAGTCGACGAAATCAGATATTTGGTTCCTTGTCACATAGTTTTCTTTTAACGAAAAGTGATACCACGAGAGTCAACAAGGTGACCTCCATTTCTGTAAGCATGGATACTCCATTAAATATATATAGCATGTCGGTTGAAGCTCATGTTGTGCAGGCATGTTCATTGTCATAGTTATTATTAATTTGTACCTCCCAAAAGAACTTGGGTGTATTCCGGTTACGAAAGTAGGTCAGCAACACATGCTTGCCACAGGAGGCGACTAAATGTATCAAGAAGTCAGGCTCTCTGACTTGGTTGATTGCATATCATCGTATCCGGTATATGTTTGAATATTGCCTTGCATTAACATCAAACACAACACACAAAATACCTCCCATATAATTGCCAAGTGTTGATGGAGATGTGTATGAAATCTTATGAATCCTAATTTGAAATCTTGATGTTGTTCATGTCAAACTGGCTTATTCACCAATACTGACATATTAATTAATGGGCTTGAACGTCGAGCAATATTTCAGCAGCTCCTGTCTTTGGTGTCTACATTTCACAACTTTTGTACATACGAGCATGCTCCTTCTTCGAAGATTTCAATAGCATCAAACAACTCTACCAAAAAGTGTTTGATGAAGAGGGTTACAACATGCAAGGCCTGAGTAAGGCTTTCAAAATGTTATATGGAAGACGTGTGGAGGGCATTTCAATTTTGTTTGCTTCAGTGACAAAACTAATGTCCGATGCTATTCCCTATTTTTATTGCACAATGTTTCAAGGTATTTTTGAGATGAACAATTGACTTGCCTTTGCATGCGTTTGTGACGAGTGTCACCGGTGGATTAGAATAGTATAAACGAATGCTATGATACAGTCGGATTTCTTAAAATACTCGGTTGTCAGAAGAGATTTCTTATGATTGTTGAAAGGCTTTGGTCACTTATAATTTTGCTTCATTTTGTTCAAAGACCATTTTCCTTTTTTTACTTGAACAACAAGTAATTTACTTAATTATGAAATATATGAGGACTTAATGAATGTTTGTATCACAGCTCAGGGGAAATTTTGATCTGATACCCTATATTTATGATGTTAAAAGATTCACTTAAGTGGCTGGGTTTACACAATATATATTATGATTATGATTGTTTCAGAACGTGATTCGAGAGGTAAGTTGTATGCATCAATTGCAGATTAAAATGTAGAACTTTTGACTCTTTGTAACATATTAAAAACGTAACTGTTGCAAAAACATAGTGCAATGATAGATATTAAATACAGATATACAGACCCATAGTCTATGTTTCCTATTGTATCGGGTTTAGGTAGAGCAACAGTTGCAATTTCTTTGAGTCGCATTTAGAAGTTGGAATGGTAACTAAGACAAAATTGTTATGGCTGAGCAAATTGAGTACATCAACCCTATCTCTTGTATAAACTTGTCTTATCATAACTACCTAATCAATCAGTTGTACATCAACCTTATCTGTTATATAAACAACCATCTTTTGTTATGTATATATATCATGCTCATACCTATTTTGTACATCATTTGCTTGATAACGGTGTTAGAATCTACACCGAAACGTCGCCCAATTGTAATAAAGAAGTTGCTCATCCATAACAATTTTGTCTTAGTTAACAGTTGCAATGTTACTTAGCTCACAGGTATAATTGCATTACAGTTTACAACACCGTCTGAAAATAAAAATAGATATGTACTACATTTCTTTCGATCGGAAGCAAAGGATTCAGAAGCCTGCACTCACAAGGTCCTACCATTGGCTTTTCTACATTTAACTGAGACCAGGCTCCATTCACACACCTGTTTTGTTCTGAACAGATCCACCACCATTTAAGGCCATTCCCACAGTCACTATCCACTTGGAGACTACATCTCGTGTAAAAAGTGAACTGTTTTTCGAATGTGGGTTTAGTCCGGATCAAGACCACGTGCTGTTCTATCAGATAAGCTGGTATGTGAATGGAAAGAGTATCCTCACCCACACGGCAAGCAACCAAATGAGTGGAAACAGCGTCAGCAACACACGGCTCACAGAAAAAAATCTGCTTGATAATGGATTTAAGGCGGGAATAAATGTGAGTAACAGTTGTTTTAAGTTTGTTTGCAACATATCATAATGATCTTGATGATCATACCGTAGTTACCACCAGCTCTTACACGGATCTTCATGACGGGTAGTGAGTGTCTTAACTTTATCAAGATTTTAAAAACCATTCTGGACGTAAAACCCCAAAATTGTTTAGTATACTTTAGATAATATGCAAACACTCATACCTTAGAAAATGTTCTGCTAATTTGTTTTGTCTTTACAAACTCACGTTTCGCGTATATCAGTAATGACATGCCTATTAACCATATATTTCTCACACAAGGCTGTGATATATACTTGACTTTCTCAAGTATTTTAAATTGAAATGACTAACTGTCTGTGTGCTATGAAAACCGTACTTGTTTGAAATGTTAACAAAATGCCACACAGTTTTGTGATATCACATGGGAATATTATCGTAGTGTTAGTTCTGAAGACGCCATGACGGATTCAAAATCACAAACCCTGCGTACTACTGTCAGTGAACATGCCATTTGTGTAAGGAGGCCACCTATAGGGGTGTCAGAGATAAAAAATATATATATATATTTGGTATTTTGAGGCGAAGGTCGGGTAAATTAGTACACACAATCAATCATTATTTAACTGTTGGAAGATAGTTTATATACGAAATTGACAAATAGCATGTTATATACTATATTTGATATGTATTCCCTTCAGTAATGTAGTTTATATGTTTGAAACAGCGGCTTATATTTCCTTTCTCCTTCGGAGTGTAAGGTAATATTAATATGATAACTTCAACTAAACAGGTTAATAAAAGGTCAATTGTGTTTTGTAATCTTTGATCAAACACGGAATGTTACTTTTACATAATTTGGGAACAAAATGTATTCGTGTTAGAATTCTTCCGTTTGATTTATTCCAAATGATGCACTGGACGTATGTTCTATCATAAACGATTTACAAATTACTCCTCTTTTCGTATGAGACTTTGTGTGTCTCATTTACTCAAGAGGAGTTTGTTTGTCAGGATCTCAAAATCTTGGATGGTGTCTAGGAGGAGAAAGGCAGCTGAGAAGCAAGAGGAGCTACTGAACACTCTGCAGGCTGACATCAGCCCAGGCAAGAACAACTCGTCGCAATACCCTAGACTTCCTCAGCCCACCACCTTCCTTAAAACACCGAGCGCATCACACGCATAATTATCCGTTATCTGATCCTCCAGTTATTGAGAAAGATTATTAAAGCCGATCAAGTCTCTCGACATGATCGTGTTACTTCCTGTGACAAAACTGCGTGGTTTGGACTCTCGTGATTATCATGCAATGGACATTAGAGATTATATGAACTTGTTTATGGCTGGCGTTGGACACGTTATTGTGCCATCGAGTCCAGGTCGGACCAGGTCAGTTCATTACGCAGGATTGTGAGGAAGTAGGAGGAACTTCTCACCACTCAGTTAGGGATGTCCACTCACTTCCCCTGGATTTGAATGCAGCATTTCCTTTCTCAAGTACGAACAAGAGATGTCCCTGAGCAGACAAAGAAATTGATGATGATGATGATGATGATGACCCAAACTACCCCAGCACATCAGTTGTTTAACAGCACTCTCAGCAAGGTCTTAGTGGAAGTGAGTCAGAATACTACTGATAGAAATTATTCCCATGCACGAATGTCGCACATCAGGCAAGCAGGAGTTATTAGACGAACCACCGCATTCGCCCAGAAAATTGGATCACTATCTGCAAGGTAGGAGGAGGACACTATTCCAGCTACAAAGGAGTAAAACTTGCTGGAAAAGGGGATAATCCGCTGTTGACCATCTATAACGATCTACAACCCCCAAAGTAATTCAACCTAACCGCAACACCTGGACTGAAAGGGGGACGATTTTTTGTTGATACAGACTTTATTTGACCAGTAAGCCAATATGGAACTGGAGGATCTGTTTCACAGCTATGACTTCTATTCTCTAGTCTTCTTTGTAGAAGAACATGTCACATATGTGCATGGTCATCAGTCTGAAAGTTTTCAACAAGGAGTACCGAAATTCCAGATGAATCAGTATGAAATCTTCACGGTATACTTAGAACAAGGCAGATTTCTTCCCTTCATGTACCAATTCGTCTGAAATCTGGAAAAGTTTACCTGGCTTTGTCAGATCATCTATTTTGCTCACATCCATTTAATGAATCTACAACTTGTTATGAGGACAAGTACAAGATTCGTCAGAACACCTGTTACAACTGTTGTGTCATCTTTGGTTCCTAGTTCACCTAGCAAAATCAGAGTTAAACTCGGTACAGAATATAGTTGATATCGGAGAAAGATTCCAGCTTCACAGTTGAATAATTTGTTCACAAGAGAATCATTATCTCAACATGCAGCGGATGGTCATTAGTGTGGTAGATCCACACTCTCCAATGGTAGATGTCCTTAGTTGGAGAACTGATTCTACACATTCGTCTCATCCAAGCTTATCTACCTGAAAGCAGAGTCGTCTGTACGGTTCCGGCTATATCATAAGCATGTGTTTATGAATCAGTATCATATAGTGATGATACCAGGTGTTCGGGAAAAGGTGAGCATAACCTTCCCCACCGATGGCACTCTTCACAAACACATACAAAGGCAAGGCAATTGTTTACGGGCGGAACGAGCATTCATTGAAATAGCCATATGACACAGTTGAACCAATCAACTCAACTCGAAAGGGTGCATGGGAATCACGCACGTTGAGACGCCTAACGCTAACACCGTAGACTATCAATCAGTGGAAGGGATTTTTTTCTTCTATTTGATGAATTATTGAATTATATCAGATCACCAGTACAGCTTAATTCAAACGTCTTGGCCAAATTACCTTCTTTTGACTTCGCTAATCCGTGCAACATTTCCGATTCATGCAAGGGGAGCACAATTGGTACCAATTGGGATGCCTACTTCTTGCATAAATGTCTTACCCCAAAATTGTATATGGATGCGTGAGTCCAGCATGTGGTCACCACGTTTTGTAACAGATGAAGGAATGAAGATTTTCATGTGGGATAGTGGTGCCACAATGCTGAAAAATCAAATGTTTAGACGGAATGGAATTAGGTTTCTTTCTGAGATTGCAAAATGTAAAGCAAATCCTTTGAGTTTTTTTAGAATCTACATGGTATTATTAATTCCACTTGTCTCAAATTCTTTCTATGAATTTATAGAAGGTCCCTTCTTGATTCTATTGAGCATTATGGTTTGGGTTTGAGCGTCGGTAGATTTGCTGGATCCAGCAATATATAGATCTCTTTGTACGGATTATGGAGCTTTTGGAATCCAGTACAAAAGAGAAATGGACATGCCTTCAGGTTTTATATTGGTTTTGGAAGATTTCTTTATCAGTTAAATACTGGCTGTAGATGTGGCATTATTTGATATGTCATTAATACCAAGTCCTTTGAATAAAGAATGAATGTATTACATATTATGGTTATGTTATTTGAGGCTGTGACAAAGGGAACAACTGCAAACTATTGATGTAGGACTTTAGATGACAGCTGTCGGTGACAGAATGGGTTTATTCCAATTCTGTTATCTCTTTTTAAGTGTTTGCATTCTACCAATGACATCACGCACTGCCTTAACTCACTCTTTTTTGCACTTTTCTTCGACTGCATCCTTAATGATTTTAAAGTTGTGATCCCAATTGGTAGGAGGTTGCTCACTCACGATGTTTCGATCCACATTTAAATAACTGATGAAGATTGTACGTGTCAATAACAGATTATATGATCTACAGGATGATAGCAATACGAGTCCGGGCAGCCGAAATTAGAGAAATTTACATCATGAGCTGCCAAGTCCACATTCTGCAACACGTTCCAATAATTGAACAACCTGCATGAAATGGGGTTCGTATGGGAAAATGAAATTGTTTTGGGAAACTGCTTTTTTCCTGAGCATGATACGTGAATTTAAGGCATCAATTCCTTTGTTTGCAAATTTCAACTTCAAGAAGATGCGGTCATTGTCTGATTTAGAGGATTTTTGGTTTGGCCAAACGTTTCAAAGCGATATCAAGGACTATACTCTCTAGTCGATACTTTGAGCTCCTCCTTTATATAGACCCATCCATCAGCAAAGGTTGCTGGGGTTGTTTTATTTCTTTCAGTGACACAGAGTATAGTCTTGTTCTTACTTTGTGCAGTCCCAATAGTTCCTGAAGGAGAGGCAACAAATCTTTCAAATGAATAGCACCATTTGGCCCTCGCCCTTTCTAGTGACCATGGCTGCGTCGACGTCTTTGGGAAACAGACTCAATACATGCTCTACTGTGGTCAATACATACAGGTTCCAATTGTTTTCACTCTTTTGCTTATCATCCTAAAAAAGCAAATTAAGGCACACACAGCAATATCTTTTTCTGTCTGTTATTTCAGATTCAATGTGGACTGAGAGCAATGTTTGGACCCGACCAAGCACCTGGTGAAAATGGATTGTCTGCTTCTATGTTTGTTGGTATCAAGCTCTTGGTATGCATGACATATGGTTTATTACTTATAGTAACTTGAAAAAATATCGATTTTGGTAGCGATGAATATTGTGTTATGATCACTTGGTTACAATACCGGAGATGATCGGCCATATTTGGCAAAGCAAAATCCACTCTATCGCGGTCTCATTTCTACTTCCTCTGTGACAATATCAAGTTATCTGTAATGCAGCGATGAGTGCTAACTTGGGAACCAAGACTAGTTATGTACAACACAACTGACCTAGGCATGAACGTACTGCCAACTATAATTGCTTATAACTGATTAACGCTTCACTCGGCAATATTCCAGCTACATGACTGAAGTCTGTAAATAATCGCGTCTGAACCAGACAATCCAGTGATTGACATCGTGAGCATCAACCTACGCAGCCTGACCATCCTATCTTCTGAGTCACCTCTTACGACCAGTGTTGGTTTCTGGTTGCCTCTTCAAACCCGTAGTTAAAGGCTATGAGGCCCCTTACAATCTCTGAAAAATATACTATGGTAATACCAAAGCAATAGCTCGTTGAAATACATTTGTAAGACGTTATATCAACTAATCAGTACGGTTCAATTTATAGCAGGCAACAGAGATAACAGTCGACCACGGTACAAGTGCAAGCATAGACATGAATTTAACCGCACCAATTGGCTGTGGAAATCTAGCCTGCAATTTATTTGTGGAAGCTGTCATTAGTGTTAACCGTCCATCGGGCCACAATGGGGGATGCACAGCATCAGCAGTGTCAAAAGCGTGCGGAATCGATCCCTTCAAAACTGGTACTGAGGGTCAACGTCGTACAATCGAAGTATTTGGAGTTGTGACTGACGCCTACACACAACCGTCAGACAGAGATACCATATCAAGTATCAATCTGATGGTACCAAAAATGCCAGCTTCTCCATTTTGGAGTAATTACTCAGTTGGAACCGTTCAGGTGAGTAGTTTGTCATTGTGGATCAAAGCTATGTGACGGCTGTCTGTACAAATCAAGTCTGGACCAGACAATCCAGTGGTTGACATCTGAACATTATGAACAATCATTAGGCTTTGACTTGACCAGTACTATTCCTTTTGGGCTGTTACTATTGATATGTTTTTCATACCTCTCTTGTATATTAGCTCACTCTAACATTTAAGGCCAAAGCGAAAATGTGTTTCTTGGGCATCATTGGTACACTTTAAATCCTGCTCATAAATTGTTCATATTGCCAATTTAAAGAGTTTTTTTCAAAGTTTCCGCATCATATGAAACAGACTGTTATCTACAAATGACACTGTATAACAGAGCCGCGTTCAATGTGTGCTCAGTTGTGTTGGCATTCTTAATTGGAACAAATTGATAAGTAATCAGTAATAAGTTATAAAAGAAGTAAGGACAGAAAAAGTCAATCTAAATAGAACCTACCGTAATCAATCAGCTATTGGAAATGTGAACTGGCATTGCCTCAAAGTGTAATTCAGCTCTTGTTCCATTCCCTCCACACACTCGTTTGACCCAGCCATCTAATCAACTTCCAGCAGCTGATGAGCCTCAGTGGACAGTGACAGAAAGCTTGGAAGAGGCCAGAGCCTAGTGCTCAGTTAATGTAGCTAGAGGCATGTTATTTCCAGTTTTAAAGGGGGCGGTGGGGTAGCCTAGTGGTTCAAGTGTTCGCTCGTCACACCGAAGACCCGGGTTCGATTCCCCACATGGGTACAATGTGTGAAGCCAATTTCTGGTGTTTCCCACCGTGATGTTTCTGGATTATTGCTAAAAGACCACACGCAATCACTCACTCTCTCAAGCACAAACTCCTTTGAAGTTATTGTTGGTTAATCTGGATGTGCACATGAACTTGTAATTAATGTAATGCCAAGTATTTGCCCCAGCTGAAAGTGACATAATTCAAGCAGAAATTTGTATAACGGTCGTACTGAGGCAGTTGGGGCATGGGACTCTCTGTTTAAAAGATACCGAGTGTACTTTCCCAAATTGGAAATAATGTCAAAAGTAATGTTATTACAGTGGAATTGCCTTTAAGATTCCCCTTTATGTTAGCGTGAGACAAACGTGGGGTACTTTAGTCTGGTATGAGGTTGTAGCAGGCATTCAATTCGCCATACCAGGAAATGGTATCACACTGGTAATAGAATGATTTCTGAGGCTTTCTTCAAATGGCAATGAGAGGCTGTTTCTGCTTTGCAAGTACTTGCAAGCACCTTTCAAGTTATTTACTGTGTTTTCATTTTAGGGCATGTTGTTTTTGTTGTAACTATTTGTAACTTAACCTTATACCAGCCATCAGGTCAAGCAACCTGTTTACGTATACTGTATACTGCCGTACGCCTATGGTAATACAGTTTATAACAAAAGGAAATATGTTACAGGTTAGAGTGAGGAGAAGAACAGAGGACATCGAAAAGAAATCATGCAGCCTAGAAAATGATCCCTACCTTAAGAGATTTGGTGTGTAAGTACTTGTTATGCAATATATCAACTCTTCGATAAAGAGTGAATGTACCAACTATTCAAGTTAAAACACGGTGTCCTGTATGTGATCAATTCTGGAGCAGGCAAAGCAGTAACTGCAAACATGAGCAACAAGTCACACTTCCAGGCACGATGGCAAACAATCAACCAAATCACTCAGTCTGAGCATGGAATTCTCCTGGAATTCTTGGAACCTATCTCATCATCTAAATATAGATTACCACAACTATTCACTCGTTTCATAAAATTGGTTTTACACGTGAGTGAGTTTAGTATTTTATTTATTGCTTGTCATTTAAAACGTTTTTAGAACTATGCTGTTGAGTATGAATTGGCTGACACCTACACGATCCACGGCATAGTCCAATTGAGTTTAACAATAATACTTCAAACACGTCAAAAGTTGAATCGTATGAATTAATACCATTCAACGGTCCACCTTTAGAATTCACAAAATTATCGTAGGTAGGGCTAAGACTATCGCAACTCACATACTTTAACAGACTAACGACTGTCGTTGCGCTACAATACGATCGCCTTGTGGAACGGGCCTTGAACCTCAAAGTTTACAATAACGTCACAGTACCCGATGACGTAATTTGCGGAATCTTGTTGCAAGATCCATCTGCGAAACAATGGCATGTGACGTCAGTCTAGCAACAAGGTTGCTGGGGTCATCGAGTGTGCATAAGCTCCTCTCAGTGATCTATCAACTCCACACGCAATGTCGTTGAATAAGCCAAGGGATGTTGAGAGTACATAAGCACGCGTTTTGGTATTACACTATATGTAATACAGCTGTATGTTTATTAAACGGGTGATCTCTTATCTTCAAGTAACAAATGCTGTTATTGTTTAATTTTACGAAGACAAAAGCTCTTTTGCTTCATTGCCAGAAACCCTGTATTTCGGATGTCATCACACTATAAAATCTTCATATTTTAATCAATAGTACTCTTCACTGTCAACTATCCATAAAGTGTGCAAGTAATAGTATCTTGCTCCCCGCGCCTCATGCTCATCATTACCCTCTGTTGACCGTCATGTCTTTCACCTGTATTGTTTATGACTTCGAAATAGGAAACCTGAATGTTTTCAGTTTTCTGAAATATCTTTGTACTGAAGTACTGTATTTTTGGAATTGTTTTTACATCAATTTTTTTTTTAAAAATGGTTGTTATTGTTGATTCCCATAAACACTAGATCTATAGGCTTTACTACTTATGGAATTGTTTTCACAGCCCGTTCCAGTATTCTGTACAGACAGGAATTTTCACACTGTATAAACACCAAAGTGAACCGATCGAGGTAAGGAAACTTCTAACGTATTATTTTATAGGATAATATTTCAATGAAATATGCCACAGTGTCTTTTCAAGTTAACAAAACTGCCAAATATTAACACCGATAATGACGATTCACTGGCAATAAAGAATCGTCAGTGGCATATTTCAGCTGTACCTACGGGTACTCAATACTACCAGAATCTTTCAAGAGTCTATCTAAACAGTTAAAAGATAGTTAGTGTTTAACATGGTAAGTATTATATTACTCACTTATGTTAAAATACTGCATATTTAGATCACCTGATTGAAATGTCGTGGCCTCCTTTGTTATAGTATGTTGTAACCACTTGACATATGAAACTGAAACTACACATACTTCATCTGACCAATGATGACGCCTGAATGTGTTCAACATATTCAAAGCTATTTATGGTCAGACACAGTTTTGTTAAAACATGTTATGAAATTTGGCGCATATTTAATTAGTTGTGATGCTAAACTAAATTCTGTGTTTCTGCGTTATGTGAACGTTGACCATATTCTTGCATACTTGGCTATGTATGTACCTTTAATACTGACGGAAATGTACTTTGGCATGAATTTTTATCCTTATGAGGGGCGGTCGGGTAGCCTAGTGGTTAAAGTGGTCGTTCGTCACAACGAAGACCCAGGTTCGAACCGATATGTGTACAATGTGTGAAGTCCATTTCTGGTGTCCCCCGCCGTGATATTGCTCGAATATTGCTAAAAGTGACGTAAAAACATATTCACTCATTCACTCAATTATCCTAATGATGACATCATATTTCTGTTCAAAATATTTTAAGTTCAGTGTGTATTTTTTGTCCTCAGTATACAATATTTCGTATATATGATGAAAATATTCGAAGATCATTGCTGGCAATATTTGTTATGTGGCTTTGTTTGCATTTTAAACTGTTGACTACATATCCTGGTGAGCTACAGTTCCAAGGCACTATGTTTTACAAATGTTATTTCAAGCAGATTTCTGATGATATTTACCCTATCTATACACATGCACAAAAGTTAAGCGCCACCCACCATATTTGTGAGCTGTTACTTTTGGTACTTAATTATGACTATTATAACGAGATGTACGATTGTTATGAGCCATATATGTAAACCTCATGTGATGCAAAAGTTGTCCCAAAGCAAGTTTATCTTGTGTTCCATAAGAATATGAGCAGAAAGGAATTTTACCGAAGACCAGAAATTGAAGGATAAGAAAACATTGGAAAACTTTTTTTTGTCATGTAACTGTCATTATATCAGCAGACCATATCAGGTATCACATAGACACCCTAGGTAGTGCAGAGTCTATTGCAAGACAGAAACGTCAGTGACGTGTGTATGATCCACGGACATTGACCACAGCTTCAACCCTACGCCTCATACTCATTACAAGTCGTTGAATGCTTCTCTGTGGCAAACGGATCTATTCTTCATGAAGTGCGGCTTCAAGTCAAGCGAGATTTTGAACTGGCGGATCACGATGTCTGATTTCCCAGCCAAGAATGTCCCACAGATGCTCCATCGGGTTAAGATCCGCACTACAGGCCGGCCAAGGAAGAGTGGCAATAGCTTCTTGACGCAAAAAGGCCCAAACTGCCCGAGATCTGTGTAGTCTAGCATTGTCGTCCATGTAAACAGGTCTTGTCTGAAGAGGATGGTTGTCAAAATGAGGGACAACCACTGGACGAAGAACGGCATCTTGGTATTGTTGGCCATTCAGGTTTCCACGAATTGTCACCAGCGGAAGTTTGCAGCCGAAAGAAACACAACCCCATATTATGACATACCCCCCGCCACATGTTAAAGTCTTCTGGATGTTCCTTGGTGCAAAACGAGTGTAACGTTGCCTCCAAACACGTATTCGACCATCAACAGTTCGTAGCAGCATTCGACAATCGTCAGACCAATGGATCCTTCTCCACTTGGCCAAGTTCCATCGACTACGGGCACGACACCATATCAGACGATTCCGCATGTGCCTCTCAGTCAGTTGAGGACGTTTTACTGGTCTTCTGGCATCATAACCAGCCGCTCTGAGGCCATCGTCGAGAGTCTCGGATGGGTAATCCACTGCAGTCTTCAATCTGTTGAAGTGGCAAATGGATTTCGTCTGACTATCCTGAAACGAAGTCTATCCACTCTGTTAGTTTGACCATGTTTGACAATCAAACGAATGATAACACTGTGATGACGACCCATTTGTCTTGCAATGACCCTGCATGACATGCCAGCATTTTTCATGTCTATCACTTGCCATCTTTCAGCGTTCGTTAACTTTCTCCTCACCATGGCTGATTTTCAACCTCTATTGGAAGGGGAATCTCACACAGGAGCAAAAAGCACGCTTTCCTTGTGGTATCTGGACACATTTGGGTTCATGAAACTATGGAAGCTTAATTCAGTCATACATCATCACATTTCTGATTCCCACACGTGAAATCAAGAGACTATGAATATGGCCGCGCTTAACTTTTGTGCATGTGTATATAAGTATAGTATTACTTTTAATCTATTTGCCTTCAACAAAAAATGAGTGTTTTTTTTATTCCAGGTGCAAGTTGACATACGAATGTGTACAAACTATACCGATCGAACATGTACATGTGGACTTGCAGTACGTGTTGGTAACACCGTATTTGTGGTATCCAAATGTAACTCTAAAGTATGGACAAGAGAATTCACACAGTGTGACACAAATGGTGAAGTGATGCAAGTCAGAAGAAGAGAAGGCGACCAGTATGACGTAAGTAGTAACCACATAGAAATAGAATATTAGGCCATGGGCTACTTAGGTCCACCATGCAACACAACCTACTTTTTCTGAAGCCTTAGTATGTCCTGAACCTGAAATCATATGTTAACATTGGAAATATAGGGATGCACTTCCTGTTTTCATCATATTTGCTGGAGGTACCCTCATATACTCGATTTTGCAATCTGCGTCGAGCGTTATTTTTGTACTGCAACAAAAAGGTCAATAAATGTCTTTACAATTGTCCAATGTCTATGTGTAATATATCAAAATAAAGCTAAAACTATCCCGGTTATAAGTATGTTATTTTCATTGAAATATAATGACAAGTATTGTAGCTATTAAATCTTTACTTAGTAGAACACACATATGCATATTATATGGAAAAACAAATACAGGCAATAATCTAGTGACATATAACTTTATCTTGAAAAAAAATCATTTGAATAAAAACATGATAATTGGACACATGAGAATTCAAACTATACGTGGTACTATTCATAGAATTACCATTTACAGTATATATTTCTTTTCACTAAGAATAGCTCTTTTTGGCAATATGGAATATCTGGAATTACATTTGGGTCAAACAAATTAAATCTTAACTTTAAAAAGACTCTTGGCCACATAAGTAGATATCAAATTAGGTATTACAGTACATGTTTGACATATCATAAGTGTAGTTTTCCATTTAAATGACAACAGACAAATTTACCAGTCTAGTGTTTATGTCAACATATATATATAGATATGTATCCCTGATTTCAGATTTTTAGCTATATCTGGAAAAAAAATATTTATCAATACATGATTGCATCGGGACAAACAAGAAACAAGCATTAATGTTAAGTCATAGCAATAAAACAATTAACAAAATTTCAAACGTCTGTAGGCACACTAAATGTTCAATCTAGTCACTGTCTGAAGTATCAACGTCAATGTAGTCTACTGCATCAGGAAGAGATATATCTCCTCATCACTGCTTGTATCCCTGTTTCATTTATATCTACCAGTCGCTGTGGCCTCATGTCTCCTTCATTCCACAGTTGTTCGAGTTTTCCCCCAATCATCACCCAACCATGACCATCAACAGGAGCTGGAATATGTGGATCGGCAATGTGTGCTCTCTGCAATATGCCAACCTGATAATTGACCTTTCTTATGTGTTGATCAAGACTCTTTCGACGGGGAAGTAGGGTTCCCATATCAACATTGCGAGAAGGGCCAGGTAGATCATCTTTGGCACATAGCTCATTCATTCTGAGGGAGCGTAGATCGTTGACACTCAGTATACGAGGTTTCCCAAACAAAGCACATTTGAATTGATCAAGTTCATCCATGACGTCGACGGGTACATGCCATGTGTCACCCAACCTGGTGAGCAGTGGCACGAATTTGGGCATCCTTGACAGAGTTTTCAGTGGTTTTACCTTCCCATGTCCTTTGAAGGCACTTGTAGTATAACAATCACTGTAAGCATAAAGTACCATCATCGCTGTGCAGTGTTGCTGAGTATGTGACAGAGCAAGTTCACTGACATCAATCAACCTTTTTTTTATTACTAGTACCGGTGTCAAAGAGAATTTTGATATTCTCCATCTTGAGTGCATAATGGATAAGGATAAACAAAATGTCAGTGGTTTTTTTTTTTTACTCTGACATACATGTACAAGTAGTTTTTGAGCCTGGCATATTCACAATAAAGGCTGATCCTGGAATGTGTCTCCTTGGAAGACTTGAGGACTGGTATTTCTGTACACTGTGTTGTCAGATTTTCATTAGAAGTAAGTTGGTATGCAGATCCTTCACATACGACTGTTACTTTTCTACACTGCAGTTTTTGGCATATTTATTTGGCTCCAGCGTCGAGTAAGAGGAGTGATGAACTGTTGCTTGTTGATATCATTGGATAGGAACTGCTTCCAGTCCGCGGTTTTTTTCGTATTCTCTCACTTGCCACATAGCTGTCTGTGCTGAACACAACACCACCGCTGCAAGAGTTTCATTCCATAAAGTCCTGCTCTAATGTCATCACGATATTGCTGAAATCCTTTGATGTAGTTCACTATTGCCTTGTCAGCAAGTGCTGCGTCCAAGGTGTCTGCAGATGTGCTGTTTATCAAATTATCTAGAAGTTGCTTAGATTGCTCAGATAACGAAGACAGTGCTTCAGTTTCACCCTGACTTGCTACATACTGAGTCATCAGAAGTCTCTTAGGGCATTCGAAAAAGATCATCAGAAGTCTCTCAGGGCATTCCAAAAAGCCCATGTTGCAGTGCATTGCTCTGTCATAGTGTTTCCCCGAAAGAACACCTGTGATAAAAACCAGACGAAATCAACCAGTTTCCAGCAATACGTCAAAGAGACCTGACCCATTCATTTTCTTTCCTATCATCTTCATGTATGGGCAAACTAGATGGAAGTTCAAATCAGGATTATGTGCTTCCCATATTTGGTTTGATTGTTCCAGACGAGTGGGTATGCTTTCATATATACACCTAAGTCGAATGTGATGATGATGTATTCCTGAACAATTTCATTGGTGGCATTTTCAGCATAGAGTAGACACTCCTGTACAGTTTTGTATTCCGTGATTGGACAGCCAATAACAGGATAGTAGTCTATTGTTGTCAAATTTTCAGGAGTTGTTCCAGTTAGAGACACAAAGCCTGTCCTTCCGGGAACAGTTTGGTGTGACAAACTGCTCTTCATCCTATTCAGCATCCACAATATGTGTCGCATGCTAGCTGCATTGTACCTGCCTTCATAACCAGGATATGTCAGCGGTTTGATGATAATCTGTAGACTTCTTAGCTGTGTGAAATAGCATTCTGGGAGATTGTCAGCTGGATCGAGGTTTGATGACCGTTGCTTTGTTGTGCTGTCCTTCAGAATTGATGGGATGTCTATGCTAATACCACCATGATCCTCTGATTTGCCTTCTTTTTCCTGCAGCATGATACCATGGGCAGTATCAATTGAGTCCATTCCGGTGAGGTTGTTCAGTAATTGGTCGAAGTTATCAAATTCAGAATGAAAAACTGCTAGTGCAGTAGGTGACCGAATGATCTGAGTTGACAATAGAGTTGATGTTTGCTCAAAAGCCTCAGCCAGCGCTGTTTCTAATTCCAGTGACAATGAGTAGTTCTCACAATGGCCCATTTGATTGAGCAGCGTTATCAATCACTCACTTCTGAACAGATGGCGAAATGTCATGCATATCAACACATGCTTTGGGAGTTTCCACTCTTCGTTTGTTGCTGCACAACAGAGGTCTTGTCCTATTGAAAGGACTAGTCGATATGATTTAGGTATGTGGGTGGTCGCTTTATCTGTGAGGACATAGTTTAGGAATTTCTGGAGTTGAGGTGGCAGGACATCATCAACGTTTCCAAGATCCTGAGCAGAAGGGGGCCATTTCAATTCCTTTGCTTTTGCAAAGCTGTCAAGAATAATATTGTGCAGATAACTTCCAACTTCTTTGATCATATCTGAAGAAGCGAGCTCACGTAGGTTTGAAAGTTTCCGGTGCTGTTCAACATACAGAAAGACAACCTGTCCTTCTACGTCTGGTGTTTCTCAAGCTTTCCTTTGAGGTTGTCACCATGGAAGTGTCACTCAGTGACTTCATTTCACGTACCTCCTTCAATTTAATAAGTATCTTTTCGGCATCCTTTGTAGCAGAAAACAGTTGGAATGTTCCATATTGTAATCCTGAGATGTGAACAATGCATATTTGTTTTGTTTCCTCTTCACCACTTTGGACATCCGTTCGAAACTTGGGTGGTGGTTCAACCTCATTGCCTGTCTCCATGTCTCTCTCTCACTTATGCATCAGTCTGAAAAATAATATCACTAGATTATAGCCTGTGTTTGTTTTTGTGATTACCTTGTATTCATTTTTCCATATAATAGACAATTATGGAAAGTTTGAGCGATCTGCGTGGAGCGAATTTGCATATGTGTGTTCTACTAAGTAAAAGTTAAAAAGCCACTATACTTATCATTATATTTCAATGAAAATAACATAATGATAACTGGAATAACGTTAGCTATATTTTGATATATTACACATAGAGATTGGACAATTGTTAAGACATTTATTGACCTTTTTGTTGCAGTACAAAAATGACGCTAAACACGGATTGCAAAATCGCGATTATGAGGGTACCTCCACAAATATGATGAAAACAGGAAGTGCATCCCTATAATTTCAATCTTAACATATGATTTCATGTTCAGGACATACTAAGGTTTCAGAAAAAGTAGGTTTTGTTGGGAGGTTGGGTGGGGGGACGGTGGACCTTAGTATCCCATGGCCTAGATCATGTTCAGGTATAGGCCATGGGATACTAAGGTCCACCGTCATCTAGCATGGTTGAGGATGGTTAGCCCCCGAATTGTTATAGTTCATGCGAAACACGAGGGCGAAAGATGATATTTAGACATATTATATATTGATTCTTATTGAAGTTTAAATGATATTATTATTACACATCCACAATCAGAGCTGGGAGAGTTATTCTTGCTCACTACTGACGTGCCTGAGATTGAAGGAAATCCCAAAAGTGTGGCATAATGTAGCACATGTAGCCCTGAAAGTGAGCAGATCATCTCGATTCGTTTCTGCCTTGAAGCCACACTGCAAATAGGGATACACAGTATCAGGACTCCGCATGATCACTCAGCAACGAGATTGTGCGATAGTCGTGACACTAGCTTATATCACCCATGGTTTGTTTCCAGGAGTAGGGCTCAGAGTAGTGTTCAACCCATCCCTTCATGTGCTTGACACATAGGTCATACGCACTTTGGATGCTCCGATCATCAGCCAATTATCCAAAATTCCCCCACAGAACTGCAGTCAGTAGTTGTTTTTGCATCTCCTTACTGTTTCCTAGACGTTTTTTTATGGATGTTGTATGGGCTTCTGGTTGGGGTAGCATTTGTATTCTGTTATTTCCTCAGTGAAATTGTGAACTCGTAGGGGAGTGAGAGTGGAGTGTGTTTCTCAGATGGCCCCATCCTGTCTTCACGTATCCCTGTAGAGATTCTAACAGCTCTTTTAAATCATTCACACTTCAATGAACCCATCCAAACTGACGTTGGATTCTTAAAATTTCATACTTTGTAGTTTACTGGTCTTGCCGAATAATATCGTAACAAAGTTTGCTTAAATTTGAAGTCCTCTGGTTTTGCCAAAGAACATTGCAACATAGTTATTTTGTCGGTATTTGGCGGCTCTCAGTCACTTATGTTTCCCCACCCATACTCAGTTATGCAAAAAAAAAATCGTTCTTTGAATATATACAACATTATTTAGAAATATGTCAACATAATTTCATTCTCTGAACAAATTTACAAACAATATTTGGGTTAAATCAAATCTTAAAAATAGGTTACAGGAAGTTGAACAATAATATTAACATGACCTCGATGCAACAATGCAAGATCAACCTTCAAGCGCGGATTTATATACAACGTCAGTTAAGTTTGTAAAAAGGTGCATTTCAAGTCAAACGGGAGCATGAGGATGAAATTTAGACTTACTGGTGTTGAATGTATTGCTTTTGTTTGGATAATCGCAAACCAATTCGGACGATGTAGAATGGACTGGTGGGGATTGAACTGAGAGCTCTGAAACTTGTGTGTTAAGTGTTTATTGTCAACTTCAGGGAGTGTTATATTTGGAATTTGGGATTTGTCGAGTGTGCTGTAATACTTTGCTTAACTGGTGTTTCTTGTCACCTGAGATGGACCTACTGTATGACCTGATGCCAGCTCATTACTGTGCCCCGTCACTCATCATGTGCCGTCGCATTCTCGTCCTAGAATGCACGGAGAAGGTCGGCCATCTCAGAAACCAGAATAGTATATTTCTAATTCCGTCTACGGATATTTTCTTGTCTCCGATGACCAATCGATAAAACAGGTGGGCAAGTTTTGGTTGTTGTTTTTAAAATTAAATTTCCTCCCTTACCTTTTATGTTTTATGGTTTCTCAAAATCTTAGATTATTTTCCCCGATGCGATAGTAAAGGGGTTTTAGTATGGGATTGATCAGGAGCAGTCGCGTTTGCTCTGTGCCACAGGCCACATCTGAGCAGTGTACGACATTGTTTTCATTGGTGCTAGATTCCTGCCATTTCCGAAAACAAGGCATCAAAGTCACTATCGCTCAATAAATCAATTTCGTTCACCTCAGTAATTTTACAGAATTAATTTTCTTCACTTGCGTTTTTAGTATTGAAAGATCGATTGAGAATTCAGGTAACCCCAGAAAGTAGTTCCGGCAAAAGTTCATATTTAACAGTCACTGCTGCTCTACATAAATATTTTTTTTACAATTATGGCTTATGCAAGAGATTTCATACCAGAAACACCACCTACACACAACTGATGAACTTTTTGGACGTACGATGGCAAGATATTGATGGTCAGGAAAGCCGACAGTGGTGTTTAAAAAGAAAGAAGGAATTTTTTAGGTGACTTGATCAATGATGGGTGATGCCCCCACGATTGCTCAAACATTCGTGGTGATGGTCAGAACCAATCTTCCGACTTGTCCACTTCTATCATAACGACAGTCCCAGTTCGGCTGGCGAGGCAGGTGGCCTTTGACTAACACTTCTCCCGATCACGTCCCAGGCGTGCTCTATTAGGTCTGTAGGTCAGGTTTCATGGTAGGTCATTGATTTCTGGTGATCTCTTGGAGGAGCAAAGTTATTATAGATGTACGCTGGGCATGAGCATTATCATCTTGAAAGACAAACGTACACCAGCATGTCATGTAAAGTACTGGTAGTGTCTCGGTAGTACTGACCCGTGGTCCTTCTGGCAGTCATGGTGATTCTGCCCAATATCATTTTACAGGCCCACCCCCAAATCTCATATATTTCCGAATGTTGACGTTCGCATGACGTTCATGAGGATGCCTCCCAAGTGAATGTGGACTCATCTGAAAATGAGGTACTGCAGACCGGCGGGTAGTAGAATGGGCCCAGTTCTGTCAATCGGCTGGTCACGCTATTCCATATATGATTATTTCCACATCGGACTTATGGAAAACAAAACATTTTAAGTATATTGCAACTTTGCCTTGAGTCATATGCTGGAAGGCGGTCGTTCATGGGCCAATATGGCATCATTGACCTCCGGGTTCTATTTCTTATGAGACTTTTAACCCTGTTTGACAATTTTAGCTACTTGCTGCAGTATAGCACCCCTGTCTCTGTTAACACTCCATGGCAGGGGCGCTGAATTTCATTTTTTAATTATGGCTACCTCACAATTCACTGGTTCTGGATAAAAAACTAAACGAAAGCATGTTGCGTGGATCGATGCTCATGATATGAATATGAATTTACAGACCGCCGTCATATAGGTGGAATATTGCTGAGTGCGGCGTTTAACAACAAACCAACCAACAACCAATATCTTCCGATGAGGAATCTGCCCACAATATTGATTTTTGGCCGATTTTTGGTTGTCAAAGGAGTTGATGGAGAGCCCTTAAATCAAATCCTTTCTTGATTCAAAATCAATTGAAGGTACATGTGGAACAGTTGAACATGTGACTTCTATACGGTCCGGTTCACTGCCTGTGGAATGTGCCAAGATACAACAATTTCTAAATCTTCTCAAAGCACATCATTTTGAAAATACTGAGAATGCTGTCTCAGTGCTTGGTCTTTGATTACTATACTGTTAAAGCGATGTTAAACTCAACTCACTCACTCACTCTTTGATTACTCGATCCTGGACTTTGTTGTCCTGGGGCGCACTGTGCAGGGCCAGCAATTTTACATTTAGAAGTGTTCCAAAAGTTACAAAACACAGACTAAGACACATTGAACAAGGAGTT
Organism: Haliotis rufescens; assembly: GCF_023055435.1. NCBI lineage: Eukaryota > Metazoa > Mollusca > Gastropoda > Lepetellida > Haliotidae > Haliotis > Haliotis rufescens. The sequence goes on from NW_025964387.1 coordinate 699,032, forward strand.
CCAAAAGCTAGAAGCGTGCCAATTGTGTACATCATGCTGTAGATGACACATTCCCCATCCTATGACAAAAACTGCATTAATGCAGCAGAGAGTAGAGAGCTCATGTGTTACTGTGAATAATGAAAATCAACAATACTAATGGCTCAGAGCAATTTGACAACATCTCACTGAAGTATCAAAATCAAGACTGACCCACTTCCAACGAGCACGGAGGAATTGTATTTTCCATGTGCAAGGTTTCGGTTGTGTTCCGGCAATAGGTTTTGGTTCCAAAACGATCTCGAGCAGTCATGTTTCAGAGTTGATCTTTCTTCTGATAACTGTTCATAACGGTTATAGTTCTGACAAATACAATATCAATTGTCAATGGAAGTGAAAAACCAGTCTAGATTTTCTGCCGAAACAGGTACAAACCTCGTTTACATCATTGCCAGGAATTCATTACTTAGTCTGTCATCAAACTATTAAAATCTAAAGAATTTTCACCCAAAGTCATATTTACTGTCAACTATAGTCAACCATAATTAGTTAAGACAGCAATCCCAAGCCCCTTGCTCATGCGTAAAGCTTAAAAATATCTCACTTCCTTTCAGGCTCGTGAAGGCCCGGGGTAGAATAGGTCTTCAGCAACCCATGCTTGCCGTAAAAGGCGACTAACGGGATCGGGTGGTCAGGCTCACTGACTTGGTTGCCTCAGACAGCCGTCATATAGATGGAATATTGTTGAGTGCGTTGTTTAACAGGAGTCCCCATTTGTATTTGAGAACGTACATGATAACACGAATTTGGTCCTTGTGACATCATTACTTCCCCTATACACAGTTCCTATAGCTAGTATCATGTAATTAAATGGGATGACTTCGAACTGGCCCCTAAACGAAGCTTTGGAGGCGAATGGGTCAGGGTATATATCTGAATGGATTGACGATGATATGTGCTGGATATACTTATAAAGAATAAAGCTAAGACCAGACACAATGTTTCTCAATACTGAATTTTGACGGTTTGTATCGAGTGCACTAGTACCCATGTACTAACCGAATTACAACCTGCAGGGGTTTATTAATGGGAGTGCTGTTCAAATTGCCACAGTGACCAGCTCAATTTGACAGCAGTCATTGATCAGCTGATTACCGCTATAGTATGACCTAACTTCTAAGCTCACATCTACCATTGAACTGATTTATTCTCATAATTTGTAAAAGGTAATGTATTTTTTTACCTTCAGATAATAATATGGGCCTTATTGATATCTATATACAAATATATCTCTTAATCAGATTGTTTATTTTTTGCCCTATAGGGGACACCATATTGTTTTAAATTAAAGTAAATAGGGTAAATTGTATGTGGTACAATATAATAAGTTTGTTTTCAGATTCACCTACCAACAGGGGCACGCTTGGAACTGACCCTCGACATATGGAATAGTCTTCTCAATGTGAAAATATATCCCTCCGTACGGGATGTAAATAACACTCGGGGAATGTGTGGAACATTGTCATCATCCAGAAATAATGTCATGATCAAGAGAAGTGGAGAAACAGCTAATTCAGTTAAAGAACTTGTTGAATCTTGGAGGTATGTGTATGCTTGATCTTTAACTAACATGTCAGCTACTAGTTGTTTAAATGACACATTCCATAATGAAACTATTCACAGTGCGGAGAATCAATCATTGCCCTACAAAGAAGGATCATTTCATAATTATACACACCTGGAAAAGGTAGGGCTACCCCAGGCATATTTCAATGACTTATGAAACAAGTACTGGAATGGCAGTACTGACAAAATGAACTCGGATAAACAAATGTGATCTTTGACAATCATCTAACAATAAGAAACCACTTCTTATTGTCTGCTTTAGGGCACGGGTGGCCCAGTCGTCTAAGGCGCAACGATTCGCGGTGCAGAGATGCATCCTTTGGGCATGCCAGAAACATATGATTGTAGGTTCGAATTCCAGTTCGCCCCGATTATGTTTCTAGGTTTGTCAGCACCATACCTGTGCTCGTGGGTTTCACCAAAGTGGTAAACGCCCGAAACCTGCATCACTTAGGGCTTTCCTCCCGCATTAAGCTGACACGCCGTGATATAACTGGAACACTGTTAAAAGCAGCGGTTAACCAAAATCGCTCACTCACTCATTGTCAGCTGAGGTTAGACTTTAATCATGATGTCGTAGCACAACCACTGGCGATGTTTTCATTCCACAACAACATCCCTGTTCATACTTTACACAACAATTTGATTTAAAAATTGATACAAACAAGTCCAAGATAATTCAAAGCTTCAGTAGCGAGTAAATCCTCCAAGTACCTTGAAGACAGTCTCCACTCTATTCAGACATCGTATCTGCTGAACAGGCAACTAAAGCCACTCCTGTTGCAGAGCTGCTTCCAATTCACGCAGTACAGGAGGCTCTTTTGCCTGTCTATGACGCCTAAGCATGTGCCAAGTGTGCTCCAGTGAGATTCAGATCTCTACTCATTGTTGGCCAAGACAGCTGTCGCTAGCCAGGAACGATGTGGTCTGGTATTTAACATCCATGAACAGAGGTCTTGTGACAAGGGTGTGCTTGTCAAAATGGGTGACAACAACTGGTTGCAGGACACCTCAGATGTACTGATTACTTGTGACGTTGCCTATTTTGGTGACCAGGTCCAGCTTACAATTATGTGGCATACATCCAAAAAGCATTACCTTGCTTCTCCTGTATGGTACCTTTGGACAGCTTTTGCTTGGTGTATAGGTCGTATTCCCGTGCCTCCAAACCCCCAGTCGACATTCTTTTATATGGAGCAGGAACCTCCTTTTGTCCGACCATCTTCACAGATTCTAAGCCAGTCCTGTTAACCACCATGCCAAATAGAACCTTTGGTTGTGATCTACTAGTAGTGGACGTATGATGACTCTCCTGTCGAAACGAAATTCCCGTTGCTCTCAAGTGGGTCATCACAGTTCCCGTTGACAGAGGTTGTCGTTTTACGTCGGGACTCATTGTACACAGGGAATCGTAAATCATTGCAAGACAGCGGATTTAAATGATGTAAATGTCACTTGATGCCACCTACGAAATAGGACTTCTGAAATGGAAGAGAAAATCACAAATGATGATGTCTCTTAATGCATTTACACATATCTCTCCGTCACCTGTAATATTACTTCCTAATTAAACTTCTCAGATATATATTGTTCTTGATGAGGTCAAACAAAGCATTCGGAGCGGTACATTTAATTTGTGTGACTAGATTATTAACTTTTGTTTGACACTGCACTCAGCTATATTCCAGCAAAAGACAGCGGCCAGTATATAATCAAATCATGCCAATCCAGAGGTGGGTATTGTGAACCAATATATGCGCCGTTGGGGTACAATGACATGATATCAAAGTCAAGGCAAAGTCGCAAAGTCTGATCAATCAATCTGTTTCGTTGCCTCTTGCTACCAGCATAGATTACTTGGGACCAAATCGCACACGGATTCACCAGGGGAATGTTCAGAATGTGGTAAATAGCTTTATAGTGGATAATGTACACCCTGTCATTAATGAGAACCATGACATCTTCACCTTAGTGAGAAAAATCCTATTTCTGTTATTAAGCAAAGAAATATACGAAGCCTAAACTAAGACTGGCAATTGTCAAAAGGAAGAATGCAATGACGCCAGATTGTTATGGAACGCAGATATCTGATTGGTTACAATAATATACATTTCTTAGTTTTGATCAAGCATTTGTAGGACTTGTGCATTGGACCGACAGAGTCAAAATAACTACATTGAAAGACTTTCAGTGATTTGTGAAGGCTGCATTTTCATGTTTCACTTTAGTAGTTTTGTCGTAAGTGAACACTCCTGACCTTAGTGTATGTAACGCTGGTTGTCTGGTCGATGTAGTTTTTCCCTAATGATTTTGAGTTATCTTTTGGTTCTGTCCATCTTTCCTTTTCCATCGACTCTTCACGTTTGTTGAGTTTGCACCGAAGTTGCTCTCTTGGGTCAGTAACAGCCCGTCACATTTCCAATCATCTGAATATATTTTGGTAGACTCTTTGTCCCACATTAATCAGGTTCAGCCGACAAAGTGGACACTCAAACACACCGATAACCTTAAATGTATGGCTGCCCATTATCAAGTCGCCTAAAACAGTGTCTACGCTATGTGAAGTGCAATTCCAAAATATTGCAGCCTGTGCAATAACGATGTTCTTGAACAACCTTCAGACTTTTGCCTTGCCTCTGATGGTGCTCATTTCAAACCATCAAAACGTATTCAGTAACTGTGATTTTACTGTAAATGTAAAGTGTTAGGCCGATCATGAAGCCGAAGTGTAGCCCCATAACCTCTATCACAGATACTGGTACACGCAGATGAGGCAAATAACATGGCTACAACTTGGGTAGAACGTAATCATAATCTTGTGTACTATAACATGACTTTCAGGAATGTTCATAACCAAGTTATGTTTTTGCATGTCTAGTATCCCAGAATGAATGTGATGACAAATAGTCCCGACGAAATTGTTTTGTTCTGAAAACTATGATAAACGAAGTGCTTCACTTATATTACATCATTAAGTATTTGTAAACATTTGAAAATGTATATTCCTATGTTTAAGTATTTGGCAAAATGGCAACAGAAATCAAATGAAGTTATCCTGTGTATTTAGGCATGAGATGATCAAATAAACAAAGCTACAAAACCTGTTCCTCATTCAATAGAAATATGTGCTGAAACCAGAGTCGATTGTACGATTCCGAACACATTACTAGCGTATCTATCACTGTATCGCGTGTTTATGAATCCCTGTCAAATAGTGATGATACCAGGTATTCGCGAAACAAACAAAGGCAAAGGCAAGTAAAATGTTCACCTGAAAAAAACCACGGGAATAAATGGTGCAAGTCGAAATAGAGAATGCATTGCACATCATTTTTTGTCACTGATGCGTCAAATTTGTAAATGTCCTCCACAGCTCGTCCATATATTTTTTTGAAAGCTTTACTGAGGCCTTGAATGTTGTAACCAACTTCTATCTTGGTAGAAACAACATCCTCGATTGCGTCTCAAAAGTTGTGACATAGAGGGCTTGGGCTGCTGGAATATTGCTCGACATGAAACGAAAGTTGACAATTGGAAAGTTGAAGTCAACCCTTTGGTCATACAAGTCGTGTGGAAAGCATTTTGTCACTCTGAATCTTTATGCATAAATCTTAATATGAAACAGATGAGGCGGTCTCACCGGTCTCCTTTTTGTCTAGTTCAGGTGGGTCAATCAGTGAAAGGGAATTGGCTATTTCATGGTTATTGAACGACATCAGATCAACGACATAAATGAAGCTTAAGTTAAACTTCTTGGGCATATTACTTTGTTTTGACTTCTGTGATGAAATTCTGATTCATATGCGTAAAGAAACAGATCCTCAAGACGTTGTCGCCTATTATCGCAACTATGGGTTGCTGAAGACCTTTTCTATCCCGGATCTTCACGGGTCCAAACATATTTGAATATCAGTTGTGACTGCAACTTTTGATTAGCGGCCATCTATTTGTTTAAACTGTTGACTACATAATCCAGGTGAGCTACAGTGCCCCGCACTATTATCTTGTATATAGAATGACACCTTGATTTATCTTCTCCAGTGCATAGTTATTATAGAATATATATATGTAGTATGATGATACTTGCATGGGGGAAGAGGATCAGAATTCTGCATTCCGCTTAACCATAATGATTCATTTCCAAATGACAACAAATCATCTTTGAAGAAACTCCTTTGTTTTGAGTTTATATTTTGTTCTTAAAAAAGGGTGCCAGTTCTAGACGATTTATTTGATGAGGACAACATAAAACGACTTCGGGACACATATACTGCTGTTCAGCAATATTGTACATGTGAAGGAACGGGGATCAAGGAACATCTCACCTGTTCCGCTATGTCTGGAACAAAAGGATGTGGACCCGTCAGACCCTCTTCTGTAGTCAAACCAGATGTTCAATGTACAATCTCCAAACGGAGGAAACGAATGGCACTGATGGGCTCAGCAACATCAAGGAGGAAAAGGGTAATCTTACTAGAAGGAATATTCAATTATAACGTGGAAATGAAAACACAATAAGTAGCGACAACACATACCAAGAAGTTTGATATGTATGAATGTACATTCACATGAATATGTTAATCTTCGGGTACATTGATCAAGCATAGTGAAAATATCATTGTAAGTTAAAATACTGTGATTTTGAAAGGACATTTTCCTACGTTTTCATGTTTTGCATTTGGAATGGTTGGTTGGTTTGTTGTAACGCCGCACTCAGCAATATTCCAGCTATATGACGGCGGTCTGTAAATAATCGAGTCTGGAGCCTGACCACCCGATCCCGTTTTGCATTTGGAGTTTTGTCAGAGAAAGATTTCTCTAACATAGGTAAGAAAAGAACTACAACACTCCATTGTTGTTCCTTAGGTTATAATAACTTGGATCAAGTAGTCAAGATTGGACTTGACTAATAGCTTGTCCATTGGCATGGATTGTTGATAATGTTATAATAATAGTGTACCTGTTCCAGAATATATTATTGACAGAACGCCGTGTAAAAGCTGAAATATTGCCCCAGTAATAAACAAAATACCCTGACTCCTTTTTGTGTTGAATTTGGACTAAATGTTTACAGGAATCTTACAATTATTAACGAAATGTTCTCTTTCTTGACTGTACACTACATGGTTTGCAGATAGTGAAGAAATGTCACACAGTGTGCGCAAATAAAATAACGTGATTATAATCTGATTTTCTTACATATTAGGAAATATTTTTTCAATGCATCTGGAGAACATTTCAAAATATACTTGTAAAAATACAATATATTAGCTTATCTCTACTTTCAGCAAGCGCTACCAGTTTTAAATGAAGAAGAAGCTAAGAATTTCTGCGACCAGCTGTTTGGAGAATCTGATACAGTAAATATCTGTCAAACTGTACCGGGTGTAAATGTCAACGGCAGCAAGGAGGAGTGTGTCATGGACATATTGGTAAGACCAAATGACAGTTCTTTATTCAATTTCTCCTGACGTTTTACATATCCGAGATGTGACATTACAGGTACAGGAAACGACACATGATTGACTCATTTAACTTCTGAGAGACCGATATCATAATATAAGTGTTATATTGCAAAATCAGTATGTCCTGCCCTGTAAAATGGTAAACTAATATATATAACAAAACCATTGTATGTTATTATCATGGGTACAATGTGTGAAGCCCATTCCTGGTGTCCTCCGCCGTGATATTGCTGGAATATTGCTAAAAGCGGCGTAAAACCATACTCACTCACTCACTCACTGTTATCATCATGACACTGTTAAAGTGAATGGATATGTCTTCATCCGTCTCCCAAAGATTCGTCTGTCAATCTCTTTGTCTTTGAGCACTGAATGTAAACAGACTTCATCAAACGATCGGAACGAACCAATATTTCACAGAAGACCCTTCTTTACAAAGAAATATTTTGAAATATCCTTATTGGCCACCATAATGGAAAAAGGGTTGTGAAATCATTTTAATAATCAAATTTGTCTTCAAGAATTTTTATGGTTTTTATGGGTACTTAATAGAGGTTATATGTTAGCATTAGCAGAACCTTATGTACTTTCAGATCGTCTTTGAACGGAATACAAATGACTGCTGGCAGGAAATAAAAATATTCATGAATTGTCCATTGTAAACATCTTCTTATCAGAAACCACAGGAACAATGAAGCTTCTAGTGATGCCACCTCAATTTGTGCAAGGGGTTTGAAACTAATTTTCAGTATGTCATTCTGTCATTACCTTTGACGTATATGAACCCATATAACCTTGTGACATTTTACAGGCTACACCTTCAATACACATGTTGTCTTATTATGTCACGTCAGTTTCATGGGCTGTACTAAATAAATTGTTGGAATAATCAAAGATGACAATTCTCATTTAGAGCGCATCGGAGAACCAGGAATTGGACGTTGAGGGATAATGTTTTTGATTTAAGTGACCCATTCTAATATATCATGCAAAGTGTCATCTTATATGCGATAAATGAAATTCAATGTTGGCCTCATATTCTCGTCACAAAACTAGTGATTTTCAAAAAGAGTCAGATCATTAGAGATTTGGGGCAGTTCTATAACGAGTGTATGATACCTTGCCTGTAAATACGTTAAGAGTCTTCCCATATGACTGAATTGTCGTAAGCAAAACGGCAACAGAAATCAAATTAAGTTATTCTGTGTATTTAGGCATGAGATGATCAAATAAATAATGCGACCAAACCTGTTCCTTATTCAATAGAAATATCTTCTGAAACCAGAGTCGATTGTACGATTCAGACCATATCTTGAGCTTATCTATCACAATAGCATGTCACCCGTAAATGACCGGGGTAGAATAGGTCTTCAGCAACCCATGTTTGCCGTAAAAGGCGACTATGCTTGTCGTAAAAGGCGACTAATGGGATCGGGTGGTTGGGCTCGCTGACTTGGTTGATGCATGTCATCGTATCACAATTGCGTGGATCAATGCTCATGTTTCAATCACTGGATTGTCTGGCCCAGACACGATCATTTACAGAATTGTGTAGAGTGTGGCGTTAAACAACAAACCAAATCCATGAGACTGAAGGTGGTACCCCAGTGAGCGCATTGTGAGAGGGCGTCATTATTATTTTTGGTGAAAAGCCGAAAGGTCCTGCAGAACACAAATATCCAAGTGAACTCCTGATCTCAAAAAATATTTTAGAAAAAATTGTCTTCTCAATGTAAAAAATATCTAATAATCCCAATTTATCGTTACCAATATTCTGTACAACATATCACTATGCCATAAATAATGTCTACTAACCTTTGAGTAAACCGCGGAGCACGGCGCTAGTACTCATACAGTCTCAGTTCATGTGTGAACAATATGCTGTACTTGTCAAACCTGGTAACCTAGATTCCCTGCCATATACCTTTTATTGCCATTTGGGCATGGGCAGTTGCAATTGTTGTTACTACACCATACCAGTAATATCCTCACAATCAAATCTCCCAACCATCTCTTCAAACATCCATGCCTGAGACTAATGTAATGTTAATATACAGACTCAAATATGGCCCCATGGCCATTTCAGTATTCCCAGAAATGCTAGTGTACTGCAGATCCTCTGTATTCTCTGTTCTTACCTATCTCCTAACACTGTTAATGAAATCAGCAGACTCAAGTGATTGTGATTACATGTACATTTGAGAGATTTTGTTAGTATTATGTATAATTTGAAATGTTTACTGGCAATATGGAAACAACATGAACCAATCAAATAACCTGTCATTTGTTTGTATATTTCTTTACAAATCAGTAATTGTGGGACTGATAGTTATTAAGCAATTAAAGTGATCAACTCACCCTGTCTTAAAAATCTTTGCTTAACAGTTTTGCAATAACAATTTAATTCCTAAAACTTCACAACTTTACAAGTTGATTTTGTTCTTACTTTGTAATCCATCCATACCACTTCGGTTTTATGTCCTCAAATAAAGGTGAGCTTCTGTGCCTCTTGTATCTGATTACGAGCACAGTTTTAAATCGTCCAAAATCAGGTTTTACGCCGAACTGCAATATCATAGTGGTACCATGTAAACAAACAACTTGTCCTGATTTAACTCTTTTTAAACCTACAAAGATGTCTTTTGTCTGACAATGAAACTTATTTTCAGGGAAGCAAAACAACAGCGTTTTCTAACATGTCCTTGAGCAGTGTCCGGGGCCCATGTTTCCATGAAGTAGCTGTCAACCCGACTCTAAGTAAACCTGATCCTAAAGCCCCGATGTCACTTCCTGTTGCAAAGATGGTGACAGCTCAATCTTGTTCAAATGACTGCAGTGGACAGGGCACCTGTACCGATGGTATATAGTTTAACTTCCAGTATGCTCTGTCCAATGGGGACTGTGGTAAAAGGGTCTCCACCACGTTACTGCTTGTTGAGATGACAAATGTTTTGTTTCCAAACTTGGTGTCTTGTGCGTCAAATCATCAAAAAACTAGGCAATGCCAAAATCTCCATCATACCTAATCTGTTAGCTGCGTTATAAATAGGGATAACAAAATGAATGTATACAAGTAAGACATATTTTGTTTTTACCAAATCAATTACAACAATCAGTTCAATTACTTTCAACGACACATACTTTTACCAGGATATGCATTTTCTAAAAATTAGGTGCATGTGTTTGTGACTCTGGTTATGGTGGAGCTGACTGTTCGGTGGACCTGATCCAGCCCCCAGATCTGTACACTGTGGAAGACGGAGGACACTGCGACCTTGCCACCAGTAGCTGTGAAGAGCTGGCAGTGTACGGAGAGGTGTTCACTGGTTCACCCAATGCTTCGTGTCGGATTGAGAAATATATGGTAAGGTGAAGCTGATTATTGCATTGTCATATATATTGCCAATGTGATCCTACGTTTAACTCAGTCGGTCACTAAATTACAACACACACCTGTACGGGTAAAACATTGTTGGTTTCGTTCACCATGAGAAGAATCATTTACATTTTACAATATGTGGATAATCTTTTACATAAAAGGTATGTGTAAGTTTGATTCAACGTTGGCGTGGAATTAAAGATACCCGAGTCTCACATAAACATATCTCTGTTTATTGCAATATAACGCAGTGCAAGTACCGTGGTGTTTAGGTTTTACTAACTCTGTAAATGAAAGTACGTCCACCTTTTACCTCATTGTAACCTCATATCTGTTGGACTGCTTACAACAATGGTAGAGATACAAAGGAGATATGTCTTTTTATCCCCCCCCCCCCCCCCCCCCCGGCATATAATGTCTGTCTGTCCGTCCGAAATCATATCCTTTTCCGGGGCAGAACTCGAAAATAATTCAGTGTATTTGATCGAAACTTGGCATACCTATCAGTCACATACTTAAGTTGTGCCTTTTGCTATTTAGGAATTTTAGAAATTTTTATTTTTTACGTTTCCATGGTAACAAGTTGGACTTAGGTTCTGTAAGGGTGGTGTTCGTTTCCGGAGTGTAACTCAAAAACCTTTAAATACTTTCTTATAAAACTTTGCATGTCTACCAGGCACACACTGAACTGGTGCCTTTTGCTATTAAGGAAGTTTTATTTTTTTTATTTCTTACGTTTCCATGGCAACAAGTTTGATTTAAGTTTTCATATAGGGTGGGTTCACTTATGGAGTATAACAAATAAACTGTTAAATATTTCCTTGCCAAACATCGCATGTCCATATATAAAGTACATACTGAACAGGTGCCATTTGATATTAAGGAGTTTTAGAAATGTTTATTCTAGAATTTCCATTGCAGCTATTTTGAAATGGGCTAAGCGAAATGTTGGGTATGTTACCTGGTTAGGGACCATAACGTGTTAAAATGGGTGGGGGATATAGATGACTTCGTTGACTATACGCTTGTTTCTTGTAATTTGTCATTTGTTTGCATACAAAAAACCGCACAGAAACACACGTTTTACTTTCCATTTCATATGGATGCGACCATGGTGGATCTTTTGTTGGTAAACAATGCGTGCTTCTTAAAGAACATTTAACTCTTGACTCATTACATATAGAATTGCACATTTACTTGTGGTTACTTTACAGACAGCTGCCGGGGGGATATGTCATCTTTTTGATGACTCTTGTTGTATAATGAGAAAATATTGTCAACACCTTACTATGTAGTACAATGAAAGTGGCATGACGTTTCAAGGACGTTTACCAGTTGGCGATGTGAACTGTTTGCGTTAGAGAATGCAGTTAAATGCGGTAGACGGCAGTATTCCCACAATGTGCATGACGCCATCATGAAATGTTTCAGCACAACATCAGTTATGGATCTTTTCAATATCGTTCATTCTCATTTAATTGGTTTAAATTAGAAACAAATATTTTTGGTATACAGATTCATCTTTAATAAGTTGGCAGTCGTTATTAACGGGTGTACCTAAAATAATTTCCCGTTAAGAGGTTATGTAAGTTCTAAATGATTCAAGGTATGTTTATGCATGTCATTCCATTTAGCGTAGTATGCGGCTCATTTTACTTGCTGGATCAACTTGTTAACTTTGCCAGTGATCAAAATGATGGTGTAAATCCTCCTAGGGTACCATGTAGGTAGCTTACCTACTGCAAGTGTCCATGGTCCCTAGTATGGTGATGTAACTTTGGCTGCTGGCGATCTACAGTGATTTAATATTTAAGTCACATCGGCAATATTTCAGCAATATTGTGACTGTATCAGATTATACAATACAATTTAAAATTGGACTATATATGATCAGCAACCAAAGGTAGGCCACCATACCGGGGACTACGGCACTACCTCGCCTCTAATCAAATTCAGCCGGCTCATCACACGAGTATTAGAAGCTCGTGGCCATTACGTCTTCCACGGAATTCCCACAACGTTGCATGTCAACCTTTTTTAATAATGTACTCAAGGACAACTACTGATGCAGTCTTGTTTCGTAATCAAATACAAGATGCTTATGTGTTGCAGGTATATGGAGACGGAACAACTGGAAACGGAGACATGTTGACAACTGTAGCAAGAGATGAAGGTATCAACGAAGCAGTTTGTGAACTTCCCAAACGTGTGAAGCGACAAGCAGTGCAAACTAGCAATGAAGTTACAGCATACAACATAACTATGGCTAACACAGGAAACATCTATAGCAATGGGGTTGTATTGCTGGTGTATGATTCCACCTGTATTTCGATAAATGAGAGCACCAGACAGTGGACTATACAGGTATTAATAAAGTTTGAAATGTTTTCACAAAAAGTTTCACATCATGTATGTTCAAGCACAACCTATCCCTCGGGGAACTTCCTTTTAATATCACATATTCAAGTTACAAACAAAACACTAACTTATGTAATAGGGAATGTCATTACTCTTGTAATAATGTAATAATTTTTTATTGTTCATTTCATTCGTCTGTAAGTCAAGATCGTGTGCATTAGGCAATTTAGAAAGTGTTTATTTCAATCCAAAAAAACTATCATTGTTAACATCTTAAACCCTAAACAAATTATTACAGGGCGCGTACTGCATGTACAACTCTAAATGTATCCCTGAGAGTAGCCCAAGGCCAGACAACTCTTGTCTTGTTTGTGAAGTGGCTGGAAATGAGAGATCATGGATCTACTCCCCAGGTACGTCTATTTTCATTTCAGATATTGATCAAATTTGGCAATGTCAAATATTCACTTCTCCTTTCTTTCATAATATTTTGAAAGATTAATGTCAACCTTGAACGCTCAAAACTTTAAGAAAGTGTTTATTGAAATGTTTTGAAATGTTTCAGGATGTTTGAAGGAGACATCGCAGCCTAACACGTATCCGACGTCCAGTCAACCGGAAAGCACTGATACCATCCGTCAGTCGGGAGTCATTGAAACCACGCGTCAATCGGGAGTCATTGAAACCACCCGTCTGGCAGGAGGCTTTGAAACCACCCATGAATCTGGAGACCGTGAAACCACCTATCAATCGGGCATTAAGACCACCCAACAGTCGGGAGGCATTGAAACCACCCGTCAGTCGGGAGACCTTGAAACCACCCGTCAGTCGGGAGACCTTGAAAACACCGGGAACCCAGGAGACAAATCGTCTGAATGGCTCTCTGGTACATGTATGTTGACGACAACTCTGAGTTTCCTGATCGTCATGTCTTCCATTTGTTGGGCACTCATGTAGTTTCCATTGGTGTGCATGCAGATAATGTCAGACATGCAAGAGTTATTACATTTCCTATTAGCAGATGTCTTGATGTCAATACAAGAAAATAACCAGTCTAGATCATCCGCCACAACAGATGCCATTTATCGTATAGGGCAAAATAGCTGTTAAAATATGTGAATGGACCACTGAAGATCAGTAATGACACCAGGTGTTCGCTAATTGGTAAGCATATCATGCATCACCGGTAGCTCCCACAATTTCGTAATTTGCATATAAAAGCAAGTAATATTGCCTGACGCCACATAGCAGTACTCCTGCCATGCTACGGCGGCCTGTAAACAAAACAGACGGACAAGTGATCGATGAATCGGAAAATCCAGTAACACGATTGTGCATTTACTGTTGAAACTAAGAAAAAACTATATGTTAATTCTGAATTACCGTAACATATCACAATGTATTGATCTATTTGACCCCTATTTGTATCATTTGCACGAGAACATTGATTACCTTAACATTTTCCCTTCAACTGTAAGATATGTCTTTCTCTGTATTAATAGGACGCATTAATAAATACATTTGCCTTGGCATTGTTTTGTGAACTTCAGTATGAATAGCCTCGTTAGCGTCGGATAGTTCCATTCCAGACATGTGAATATATGTGTGAAGCAGTTCTTTGTTGTAAGACCCTTGAAGATTCCGGGGTAGAATAGGTCTTCAGCAACCCATACTTGCTGTAAAAGGCTATGCTTGTCGTAAAAGGCGACCAACGGGATCGGGTGGTCAGGCTCGCTGACCTGGTTGATGCATGTCATCGATCCCAATTGCGTGGATGGATGCTCATGATATAAATCACTGGATTGTCTGGTCCAGACTCGATTATTTACAGACCGCCGTCATATAGCTGGAATATTGCTGAGTGCGGCGTTAAACAACAAATCAACCAACCAATCTTTGTTGTAAAGATTTGAATAAGGTAATATTTGATATTGGGCATTCCGGGTTCCAATTGCTCCCTCGCTGTCATGTGAGGTGACTCAGTGGTTCGGGTGATTTGGCTGTGTGTCATTGTACCCTAACAGCGTGGGTTGTTGATCACAATATCAAAGACTGGATTCACTGGTCCAGATTTGATTATTACCAGGACCCCGTCACATAGCTAAAATATGGTGTGTCGTTAAAAAACAAACAAACAAATACAAACTTATCACAAACTTAAGTAACAGGAAGTGTGATAAGTATAAATATTTAATTGTTTATCTTGTTCACAAGTCAAGATTGTGTGTATCATAATATAATACAGAAATTCTTAATTTAAATCAGAAAAAGTGCGTTTGTATGTTAAACCTTCAACAAATCATTACAGATGTGGTACTGCATCCATTCATCTACTTCAACTCGAGATGTAGGCTTGCATTATGTGTTGTTTGTCGCCGCACTGAGATATATTCCAGCGATATGACTGAGGTCTATAAATAATAGAGCTTGGACCAGACATTCCAGTTAATGACCCAATGAGCATCGATCTACACAACTGGGATACGCTTACATACATCGACCATGTCGGCGAGCCTGACCACCCCATCTCATTAGTTTCCTCTACAGACAAGCAGGGGCTGCTGAAGTTCTGACAGAATCTTCACAAGGATAAAGATGTAGGCGTTTTGTAAATGAACCAGTATGTGTGCTGAATAACGGTAGACAAGGTCCGTCATTCTGTGGTAATATAATGCCTATCCTGGGGGTGATTTTGTAGCGAGTTATCGCTGAGTTTGAAAGCACAAGACAAAACGGGGGCGGTCGGATAGCCTAGTGGTTAAAGCGTTCGCTCGTCACGCTGAAGACCCGGGTTCGATTCCCGACATGGTGCAATGTGTGAAGCCCAGTTCTGGTGACCCCCGCCGTGATATTGCTGGAAAATGGCTAAAAGCGGCGCAAAACCATAATCACCCCCTCACAAGACAAAACGAAATGTGTGAAGTGATATTGAAGGGAGAACTCCCGTAGGTAGGGTTACAGGTTGTAACAACACAACCAGATATCATTACACAGGACCGATATGTTTATGAATTACTATGGCTGTACTGTACACTGTACTGCACTCAAGGGTGTATTTAGGCTTAACATGAGGCCCAAGAATGTACAACGAAATGAACATGTCGCCACTGAGCACACTTACATTCAACAGAAATAAATCTGCAGATGGTAGGGAATACCGTACTACAATTTTCCGAAACAAAACCATTGACAGTTATCCCTTCAATCAAAACATAATGGTGACTTCACAAATCATATTGATATAGTCTGGTTCAAAATTATTGAGAATTTTAATGTCATATTCAATGAAGCATACATAAAATATCAATATTGACAAGTGTTTAAAATTGAGGTATGGTCAAAGGGAAGCAACTCTTTTTCAATTTTAGAAGTTGCAAATTAGAGTTATCTCCCTTGATTATGGCGCAGACGACTTTCCCTGATATATGTCAGAAATGAGTGCAGAGGAGAAAAGAAGGTTGATTCTATAGCTCCATGATGAAGGCATCACTGATGCTGCTACATTAGCAAAGAGCACAGATACTCTTCTTTCTACAGTGTATAGAGTTAAGAAGAATATTGAGAATGGTTCAGGAATTGAGCACAGAAAAGGACCGGGGAGACCTCGAAAACTGGTGTTTGGTGGTCGTGATCCAAACCCGGGAAAAACTTTTTCTAAATGCACAAGCATGTTACGGAGTAGCAGAGTACTATCCGCCTGATGGCATATCACGAAATCAGGTCACTACCCAACTAACAGCACCGACATTCAAATACACACTCTGGGTACAAATAATCAAATGTTAAGTTGCCCTGAACAACTTTCAAAACTGACTCACAGAATGAAAAGTAGAAACCTACTCCGACAGTCTCACAGCAATCTCAGCACTCGGACGCGTGTGGGCCGATGCTTAACCATCTTTGGTGCCTCGAATCACAGCTTTGCTTTACCTCTCCGTTTCCACTTGGAATTATCTTCAATGGCAGACAGGGCGAAAAATTATCACCACTACTGTTTTCAATATTTATAAAAGATCTTGAAACTTAATTAACTGAACAAGGATGTGAAGGGATATTATTGTATTGTATATCAGAAAATGTCATGTACGGTTATCAGTTTTAGTATTACTCTATGACGATAAAGTCCTTTTTAGCGATAATCAATCTGGGTTACAAAAATCAATTGCAAATCTCGGCAGCTGACATCCAAAAGGGCAGTAACTCTTCGCGGCTTGTTAGACTGTTAGAACTTCATTTCAATTACCTAACAATTAATTATTGAGTTTCTGGAACTCTAGTCTGAATTCCTAATCTTTCACTATTGTCTATACTGTTATAATACTCATAATAATCAGCAAGTTTCTTGTTTTGAAATAGGAGTATTCACCCAATGTCCCCCAAACGTGAAGCACTTCTGTATTCCTCTGGCATTTCAATTTTATTAACAGCCTGCTTCTGAGCAGAAAAAAACACCCCATATATTATCATATATTTCATTTGTTTTGGAATTGCATTCGTTAAATATACATTTAAGCATGACACGTTTGAAACAACAAATCAATCTAGATTCAGAGTGAGTGAGTGAGTTGGGTTTAACGCCGCTTTTAACATTATTCCAGTTATATCACGGCCTTTCAGCTTAATGTGGGAGGAAAGCCCGAAGTGATGCAGGTCTTAGACGTTTACCACTTCGGTGAAACCCACGAGCACGGGTATGGTGCTGACAAACCTAGAAACATAATCGGGGCGAACCGGGATTCGAACCCACAATCATAGGTTTCTGGCACAGCGAATCGCGGTCTAGATTCAGAGAATCCCGTCAAATGAATACAAATAAGCTAATCTTAAAACAGAGATTGTTATACATTGTAAAAGTGTATTAACATACATGCATCTTTAAACATATAATTAGATCTTCACATAAACATTCTCGTCGACACATGATGATAATGGCGATGAACATCATTATTTATATATCTTCAGATTTTGTGATTTAAAAATACCATAACTTGGCAACTTGATATTGAAAGATCTGAACATAATTATAACTTTACATTTAATGGGACACTTACCTTTTTGAAATCCATGGACAATATGAATCTGGTAATTACGAGGGTAAGGCTCTACGCCACTCTACAATGTGCCTCGAACACAGACCCCAAGCCAAACATATTAACATCAGCAGGTCTGCATAATCGAGTCTACTCTCAACGCCGTTTTACGAAAGTCAAGCTTCCAACAAACCACTTGTAACAGAAAAGTGTTTCCTACAATTGCAAGTGCAAGTATTTTTCTGAACTCTGTACTTGTCATGATGTTAAAGGTCTATGTTTTGTTTTGTTTGGATGCTTATGAAATAGTGTAAGTTTTACAGCTTTGAAACTTATGAACAGGACAATACTGATCTTTTATGAACTGTGTTTTCAAAGATGTATGAGGTGCTGGCAATTATGATGTGTACTACTCAACAAAAGTTAAAGAACACACACAATGTGCTGCAATACCCACCAGCCATGGCAGATTAATTATAGTAATGAATCAGGTGTTCTTTAACTTCTTACATATGCCTGAATACACGTGTATATGATGCAAAAAGATGCGAGGTCGCTCCAGTATATTTTGATATTGAGCCATCATATTGTAGCTCACCAGGAATCTATACATGACAGATTTCAGTGTGAAACCAACAAACAACAACGACATGGTATACGATTAACAATTGTATGAAATTATGAGGTTTACAAATCAATACAATTTACTGCACTGCAATGGCAGTACATTATAGAGTGGCAGTACAAAATTCAATGGCAGTCCAACCTTTTTGGTCTTCACTTATTACACAAGGTAATATCTACCTATTTATTATATTTGCATTGCATGCAGCCCCAACTTTGTATGAAGTGTTCAAAAGGAATTATGGCGCCAATGTTTTAGATATTTTGGGGCTTTATTGCCTTTTGAAATGCACGTTATTGACCCATGCTTCTGAGAATTTGATGACCATTAAAAAGATTTAAGTAAACCTATCCTAAATCGTTATTAAAAAGAACGTTTTTATGAACTCCATTGTAAAACCATCCAAGATTGACACTTTTATTCTCAGCATTGTATTCTTAGTTCTTTGTTGATAAATGCTGTATATTGACGGTTGCAACCTTCTTATTTTTGAAATATGACACTCTTCGTTTTCAATAACCTTTCAAGTTTTAGGATCGTACAGTGTCAGTTTGTTGCAACACGAAATACGTCTGAATACTATACTATTTTACAACTCTGGGAACAAATAAAAAAAGATAAATAAACAAATATGGAAAAAGGGAGAGTAAAATGTAATATTTACCTGTCTGTCTTACAGGTTTATAACAGCATATGGGTAAATAAGTAATAAATGCTTACTGTCTTCAGATAACACAGACAGATTGGGTATAGTTGTATCTATTAGACGAAACCCTAGCGAGATCAACATGTTTAGCTGCAAACGTACTTGGCAATCGGGAAGTGTGACGGTCACGTTGACATTCTTATGCACTGGGGCTAAATGTTCATAATATGCAGACTGACACTGATAACGATTCAAAGGCGTCTATAAATACTCTACTACGCAGTGGGATATTATGCATCACCTGTACAATGAAACACTCGCGGCAATTCAAAATTCTCGGCCACAATCTTGATAGCTATTGCAGAACCTATGGTTGGGTAATACATACCAAAGTGTAAGCCATGGGGGATTGGTAATTTATTAAGGCACCATAGGGGATGGGGTGGCTGTGCGATTGGTCTTGAGACTGTGCCCCGTGTTATGAAACATTATTATATTTTATTATATTTTACACACACACACACACACACACACACACACACACACACACTCCCCTAGTACATGCCGAGTCCCAAATAATGTTCCAAATTTATAGTTTTTCATTTGACAAAATGGAACCGCGTCCATTCATCAGCATAGTGCTAACAACTGAGAATATTCACCCCAAAGTACTGAAATACCCGTACATATACCGTCAAACCTCATTGAACTTGGAAGTGTCGAATTGAGAGTACCAATTAAGCTTAAAGTTTTCCTGATGTCTCGAACCCCGGATAGCTCGAACTTTTTTCCAGGTCCCCACGATTTCGACAAAACGAGGTTCGACTGTATCTACTTAGAAAAATAACAAAACATTTCATTTACATTTTACAGAATCTCTAACTGTGTCTCTGCAATTACATATATAGACTCCTTACAAAATATAACATTTAGAAAATATTAAAACGTGTGAAACTTCCATCTCGTTTATCTCCCGAGACATATTCCACCAGACCTAAAATGCAAAATAGTGGTAAAATTATATGAATGCATCTTTGAAAACAGGTGTTTGCGAAAAGCGTAGCAATGTTCTGTTATCCTTGTAGCACCGGCCACTCACACAATTTGCATAAAAAGTTTCATGTTTGTTCTTTGCCTAACGCAGCACAGCAGTACTCCTGGCATACGATGACGTTAAAATAATACATGATGGATGTGCACCAATAATTACTGTAAACAGGGAATTTTTTGCGACCGTTTTATTATTGCGAATTTTGCGAACGAGACTCAATCGCAAAAATTAAGTATTAAGTTTATGCTCCGCTTGGAATATAGAAAGTATCAAGGGTGTGTGTTAATCTGAGGAAGAGAAATATATTGCCGGGTCCAGCAAATCTGCCATCAAATCGCTATCTCAAGATTGAACCCCTAATGCTTAATACAGTCAAGGAAGGACTTTGTATATATTAACATAAAGTTTTGTGACAAGTGGAATATATATCATGTGTATTCTCTAAAACTCAAAGAAGCTGCTTGAAGTTTTTTGCAATCTCAGAAAAGAACCAAGTTAAATACTGTCAAAACATTTGATTTTCCAACTTTGAACACAACAATCTCGCATTGCAAATTTTAGAGAAAACGTTGAACCATGGATCATTTGTTTCTAGACTTGGTGACTATACATACCGTTAGACCTCCAGCTTTAACGGTTCAGGACAATATGTCAAAAATAAAAGCAAATGTCACCTTAAATTTACAGAGAAAACAATTTATTTAGGACAGTTGAGCAAAAAATAGGCTTCCCTATGACCACCAATTGTGTCTGTTTGTCTGTTTCGGTTTGCACACGAATCTGAATCCCTGGTGAATTTGCTCAAGATTGATATCGCTCAATAATGATCACATAGGTAATTCCCTTCAACTGATTTATCCACCATCAACTTTCCCTTTATGTCGAGCAGCTCCAGCCTTTGGTGTCTACATTTTACAACATTTGAGGAACATTCCAGCTTGCTTTTACTACGAAGATTCATGGAGAATCATTCGAATCTTGCTCAAAAGGTGATTGATCAAGGTTACAACATTCGAGGCCTTAGCGAGGCTTTCAGGAGGTTTTATGGTAGACATGTGGAGAACGTTTCCATGTGTGACGCATCACTGACAAACATTATGTCTGATGCCTCCAAATGTCTACAATGAAACTATTTGACGGTCAATGGTGATCTTGTTTACGTACGATTTACAAAAAGCTTAACCCGACACTCGGTTGTGTTTACATTGTCAGTCATTGTTCGAAACTAGAACACCGCCACCTTTCGGGCTATTTATAGTCATTATTTATAGTCTATATGATAATAATTTCAGTCACGCATACGGGTGAACGTGACGTGGTTAGTGATGATCAAAGAACATGTTCCTGGTGTATCCACTGAAATGAACAGACCAGGAAGATGGGTTTTTTTTCTTTTGTGCTCTATATAACCTTTTACATTTTTCTTTAATTTTATCAAAATATCAATAGCTCATAGCCTTTATGTGCATGTGTGGCTTTTGTTTGATTTACATTTAACATATGCATTGGAAATAATGTCTCATACTTTTGAAAACCGCCTCCGTGGTCTAATGGTAGAGCGTCCGTCCGGAGAGCGGAAGGTCCGGGGTCCGGGGTTCGGGGTTCGGGGTTCATCATACCAAAAGACGTTAAAAGATGGTACTTGTTGTTACCCTGTCTGGCGCTCGGCATTATGGGGCTCAAACAAGGACTGGTCGGCTCGGAGTCAGTATACAGTGTCTGAGTAGGGTATTCATGTTAAACTGCGGCATGGTATCTCAGTGTGCGCGTTCTAATGGATAGAATCTTATATCAAGGACTGGCTTAAACGTCGATTGAAATTTGACAATCGGGTCCTTCTCACTCGTTGTAATGTTTTCCTCTTGTAAAGACGTGCAGTTGTTTGACATAATGAATCTAGCTGTCTGTAATATGGACATGTTCTATGAAGTTCATAATAATAATTTTACGGTTTTCGTAACATCCTGTTGTGCCACGCTTGGACGCTTTAAGATGCAAATATGGAACAATTAAGTTGTCACATATTACATGGGTTAATCTAAAATGAGTGAATGTTGTTTATTGACATAGTTAGAAATTCCCCAGCTAAACCAGCTCTATCCGGCACATATTTGAGTCGGGAATCAGACAGACCTGTGTTTAAATAGAGGGGAAACGATTGACTCCGTTGGGAAACAAAGATACAGGACAATGAAGTGCAACTATTTTAACTTGCCAATAGTCATCAGTTCGCTTTCAGGACAAGCGTGGGAAACAAGGAGCCGTATTATAATAGTGTACAGTTGCCTTAATTGATTCCATGCTGAGAGTTTTACTTTTGAATATTAACCTTAAGTGTAATTTTGCATTTAGCTATTCTCTAAGCTGATTGTGCAACCGCAATCAGGAACAGGTTCTAACTCTCGTATTGATTAATCAGTTACAGATTCAGATTCATTAAACGAATTTGAATGGTCCGTCCACGAAGACCTCTGTGGAAGTGACCATTTCCCCAACGATTATAGAACCCGTCACTCTTTCATATGTTCCTGGCCCGTGAAGATCCGGGTTATATTAGAACAGGTCTTCAGCAACCCATGCTTGCTGTAAAAGGCGACAATGCTTGTCGTAAGAGGCGACCTACGGGATCGGGTGGTCAGGCTCGCTGACTTGGTTTGATGCATGTCATCGATCCCAATTGCGTGGATCGATGCTAATGTTGTCAGTCACTGGATTGTCTGGTCCAGATTCGTTTTTTTACTGCCTGCTGTCATATATCTGGAATATTGCCGAGTGTGGCGTTAAACAACAACAACAAAAATCAGATGTTCCTCCTTCAACGAGATTGAACTTTACTGAGGCCAACTGACATTTGTTTGAAATACTTACACAGAACAAATCACAACCCTGCAACTGACCCTGTACAATTATTTTCTGATGAACTAAACAAAATAGCTCATGAATGTATTCCTAAGTCCTCTACAAATCCACACATCCGTAAACCATGGTTTAACAATTACTGCAAACAAGCTAGGAAGGCACGGGAAAAGGCTGAATAATATTTCCGTTGCCATCACATGGTACATAATTTAAATGAAATTTAAATGCTTAAGCCATGCGTACGTTTAAACAAAGTAAACGCCAATCTTGGCATAAATGTGTTTCAAAAGTAAATTCAGAAACGCCCATGTCCAAAGCATGGAACATGATACAGAAATTAAAGGTAAGGGTTCTAATCTAGCATGCACCATCTTAAGAATGGAGACGAACTATTAACTGATCAATTAGATAGTGCAAATAAACTTCGTGTAAAATTAGCCAAACCTTCTACCTCCTCTAATTATATTCCTCAATTCCAAACATCAAAAACAGCAAGAATAGAGTTTCATAATACTCTTAGACAAGCTCATGGAACTGCTACAACAGGAGTTGAAATATACATGATCAATTCCTGATGCAATTATCAGACCCATGTTTAGAAACCTTTCTGCTATTTATCTTAATGAAATATGGACATCAGATAAATTTCCATCATTATGGCGTGATGCCATAGTTGTTCCATTAATACCAACCTGGACATGATCATATTGATCCTTCAAATTATCGTATAGTTACTCCGACCAGCTGCGTTTGCAAAACCATGCAACGCATGGTTAAATGATCGACTGGTTTGGTACAAATATTCAATGTGGTTTCCATAAGAAGTACAAGTGATCATTTAGTCCGTTCAGAATCATTTGTGAAAAATGCCACAATAAATAAACAGCATGCAGTGTCTATCTTTTTCGATCTAGAAAAGCATTCGACACTACATGAAAATTTGGGTGGCGAGGCCGTTTGCCTCAATGAATATCCAGGTTCTTAACTTACAGGCAGTTTCAGGTCCGCGTGCTTCAACCCTGTCTGATCATTATAATCAGAATAAGGTTGTATTAGCATCGGTGCTCTCTGTTTTCGGGTTTTTCATTGTTGTGACCGCAAGTTCTTTTTCTTTTCTTGTCATACATGAGACTTGGGTTGTTCCTCCTCACTTATTTAGGTACATTTTAGCCATTTTGATTACACAACGTTTAAGAAAGTGAATACGTCAAAGGCAATCTGTCTCAATTGACTGCCGGAACAGATTACATAGAATGTAAAAGGGTGAATAGTTATGCAAATTATATGACTGGGCCACAGGAAGCACGTGTTCACGTAAAGAGTAAGCATGTCCTACTCTATTGGCAGGTCCGACACACACAATACATTGTATATATATATGTTCTGTTATTGTCCTTTGCGGTACCCAGCAAGTTCTTCTACATTACGACGGTGGCCTGTAGAGAATTGAGTTTGGACCAGATCAGAGTGATCGGTGATCGGTATCATGATCAATGATACACGTCGTCAGGGTACCACGCAAAGCTCTCAATGAAATCACCACGCTTGACCACCCGATCCATAACAGTAAATGTCCAGTGTGCCCATAGTATAGCTAACATCGCGCATCATGTGTCACGTGGTCACAAATGAGGTGAAGTTAAGTAACGTCAGTCGCGGAGAGTAGTTGGATTGGTAACTGCGTTCGGCAGCTCGACTCCTGAGAGTTATTAGGGCTTTGTTCCTGCCTCTCACTGACGCGCACATATGGTGTCACCAATATGCCCCTGTTCATCTATCAGTAGAAATGGGTACCCGGTAGGATGAGAATGTGTTAACTTTCAACCGCCCGACAAGGCAGCTTTGGCTGTTTACTCCCTAGGCAGAAGAGCATGAAAATCCGAGATCACTCTGATCCATCGACCGGGAAATGTGAGGAAATATGACACGTCATACTTTGTAAATTCCTCTGAAGGTCTACCACCAAAAATCTGGAATCACTTAACCAAATCTTTGGTGAAGAAACATTGATTGACAAGCCTTGCCAAAGCAGCTGGGAGATGTTGACGCCATTAGTTGAAGCTGATTGTACATTACTCGACATGAAGGGAAAATTCCACGACGGAAAAATCGATATCCTACAGCTTCTCATACAGCTTGGTACAGAGGTTGTCATCATTTTTGCATTTCTATACATTGCTACAGACAGCAAACTAGATACGGATTTTCAGTTTTTTCTTTGATTTTCAACTCTGGTGAAAATACTCATTTATCGTGACATTGTTGAAACAAACGAGGCCATCAGTATATCTGAAATTGTGGTTGAGTTTGTCAACATGTTCGTTCTTTGATTTCAATAATGTACCTATATACTACTCACATGGACGATTCGTGTGCAAAGAGAAACAGATCAGCCAGGAGAGGGACACAGTTAGTACCTATGGGGGACAGCATCACTTGTCAAAACGTACATCCCCATTTATGTCAAAGATATTGTCAATCTGGAAATCAAGCAGCTCACATATTTGGGTCACCGAATATTTGTAGAGTTTCTCTCTAACTCCTTCCTCTCAAAAACAAACGCCCTATTGCTTAGAGAATGTAATTTCTAACGTTTGTTTCAATTTACAGAGTTGACGGATTTAGATGAGGATTGAGAGCACTGACGGTATAAATACAAATATTAGATTACTCCTTTGATAAATATCCATAGAGACTAATTATTTTAAAGCAAATGAGTGAGTGGGTTAATATTTAAAGTCACATCGCCAATATTTCAACCATATCGTGACGATTCAAGCAAATGAAGAAGCACAAAATTAACATCTGACGACGTATGACACTACACTGTTTCAATAAATTGATTGCTGGAGTGGCATTGTCTCAAGTACACGAATGGACCAGGAAGTGAGTTTAGGTCACGCATCTGTGAAGAGAAGACAAAAACAAGTCCACAGCGAATTACCTTATACCAGGAACTATGCTGTGTTCACACTGATTGGTCGGTGCAGCATAACACTTCGATTTATGCACAAAAAAACGCATTTACCTGTGCGTAGTCTGATTGGTTTATTTATGTAAATATAGCTTATGACATATTGTACAAACAATAATAAATGATCACAGTAGGTGCCCGAGAAGACAGTTTGCAGAACTACGAAAGGAGAATGTAAGTATCTGGACACCTATCTTAAGTAGTGTTTTAGGTAACTAGATGTTCCTCACACTGAATGTCATTGCAGTGTTCGAAATACCTGCCTGCCCGGTCGTCCGAGACGGGTTGATTTCAACTCGGGCTCCCAGATTTTCAAATCCCCCTGCCCGACGGTCGGGTTATATTTCATATGTAAAAATATTCTAAATATTTCCCGATGATAGGCATTATTTACATGATATATTCTAGGATATTAAATACAAATCTGACCTAAAAGGTGTTTGCTATTTCTTTTCTTGCATTACTTCATGTTCAATGAATTCGATTTAAAGTTTTAATTAAATTATCCTGAGAAACAAATGATTATAGTGGGCAGGCAGGTTTTGGTCAGAGCTGGCAAATACTTCAGCTAGCCAGTCCTGTGGTCTGGCTGAAAATTTTGGGAGTTTCATACCCTGTGAATGTATACTAGTAATTATCGCTTTTCATGATCTGATGTAATACATAGCTAGACATGTTCGTATTGTATGTTGATTTACATACATAGCTTTATTCACTATTTATTGTTATGGGTACAAGAATATGTGTTGAAGTGGTGATAATGAAAGAGTTTATGAGTAAACTTCACAATAGGTAGAAACGCGAGCTTTTCCTATCTAACAACTGAAATCCACCAACAACCCATGCTTGTCGTAAAAAACGACTATGCTTGTCGTAAGAGGCGACTAACGGAATCGGGTGGTCAGGATTGCTGAATTGGTTGATCCATGTCATCGTATCCCAATTGCGTGGATCGATGCTCATGATGTCAATCAATGGATTATCTCGATTATGTACAGACCGCCGTCATATAGCTGGAATATTGCTGAGTTCGGCGTTAAACAACAAACAAACAAACAAACTAAAATGCACAGTGTTACGTAAGGAAACATACTGTTTTTAATTAATATGTTTGAAGTGTTATCACAGTCTTTCTATTCAATCAAACCATTGTATTTAATTTCAAAAAATGTAATCCAGTTTATGAACGTCATCTCATGAAAAGGGTGTTTGGTGGGTAGGGTATCAGACACCAACTACTTTAGATACAAATAAGAATCATTCATGCTTGTTAGCAGTATTTCCCTTCAATCGGTATTAAGCTGTTACATTGGTGTTCATAAAACATTCCTGACTGGTCCAATTACTATCATCCTAGCGCTCTCCGTCTTTGTGGTAGCTTCACACAGGCGAACTATTTCTGGATCCCTGTTGTGTGATATGATTGTTGGACAGGTAACAGTGGCATATCTATATGATGCACACAATAGCATTTTCTATATGTATTTGTCCCCAGTGTGAGACGAGTTACTCTGTGCCATTGAGCATGGTGATATTTATTGATAACTCGGCCTGTAATTAACATATTTCGTTAAAACAAACCTAGCATCAATGCATGAATTAATATGTATATTATTCTGCAGTCTCAGACTCTACTGAAATTAAATTGCATTTCTTACAAAAGCTGATTCGACTTTGACATAATTACGAATGCTGATATTTGCAATAAATAACTGTTTTCCAACCTTGGTCGGTGGGCAGTTTCATTTAATGGTACCAGCAAGGTAGGAAATGAGTTAAGGTTCTTTACAATGTTCGAGGAACAGATGGGAGAATATGTTTGGTTGAAAACTTGAGAAAGTTTATAACAGTTTTAGGGACGTCAGTATTCTTTACATTTGGATACTTCCCTGACCAAGAAGATGACGTCACCTCACATATCATTGTATCATGATACAAATTAAGGCGTTTTCCTTCTAAGGTTCCACGTGGTACGCGGGGATTTTGTGAGTGGTGAATCGAGAGTGCAAGCATTGATGACGAACTACCTTTTAAGTGCAAATAGATTTATAATAATTTGACATCTGAATGAACGAATAAAAAAAGTGTCGATGTGGAATTAGGAGACAAGTCTATTGCTTTTTCAGTTTCGATTTGACACCTGTAAATTTCATTCGAAAATCTCATTCATCCGCCGTAAGAGATTCCATTTGGAGTAAAAGACAAAACAGTCGAGAAAATTATATGAATAGATCACTGAAAATCAGCAACATTCTTCTGCTGTAACGGTAGCGACACACCACTCAAACAATTTACATAGAAAATGTAGGTGTTTTAAAAATTGTTTGTTGCCTAACGCTGCACAGCAGTACTTCTGTCATACAGCGGGCTGTAAACATTCGAGTTATGCTGATAGATAAACACTTCCTTATGACATAGCCGGAACAGTGCGATGTACTCGGAGTTTAGCAGACATTTAATAAGATATGCAGTAGGTTTTGTCGCTTTTGTCGCCTCCGCAATTTCGCAGCTATTCGCGGCGGTTGCTATGTAAACACGAGTTGGAGTAGCCTATCAAAATTATTCTGAATATTGATAGAAATATAGCAAATATAGAGCGTTTTACCCAGATAGAGAAAGTGTAACAAATGCCTGTTACTACAATTATATTAAAACATTAAGAAGGCATCTTACCAGATCGACTACCAATCAGCAGCATATCCTTCAGGCGCCCATACATACACATTCAGGCTCGTCATATACACTTTGAGAATGAAAGGTGTATGGTTGTACTGTTGACAACTGATCCCACTCACTACATGACTCAGTGCACGAATCCCCATGAGGTGTAGCGTTTAGCCCTCTTGACCTAGTTCGTGATGCACGCGATATCCGCTCGCAGACACCCGTTTGTAATCACGTGATCAAAACAAAATGGCTATTTCCAGAAAAAGCGCTGCTTTTCACTGTAAGTAATATTCCTTGTCGCCTGAATCGCTTTGCACTTATCAAGTATAAGCACATATGCAGCTATCTTCGTTAACTAATATTAGCGATATTTTGTGATTCTATTTCAAGGCAAGTGATAATGCCTGATTTCTCTGTGTAACGCTGGATTCTGTCGGATGTAGTTCATTTGTCATGATGGCGTTTTTGTGGACAGTTTGCTTAGCAGAAATCAAGTGTACACTTGAATTTGTATATCGACCGCTGCGAATTACATTAGTGTCTTCAGACATAAGCTAATCGCAGTTTAGTTCTGTCATAATGTGAGTCGCTCGTAAAATCTCTTCCTTTGGCCCCACAACAACCCATGCTTGCCGTAAAAGGCGACTATGCTCGTCGTAAAATGGTGACTAGGGCTTCCACGAGTCCAAATTTTTGGACTCCAGTGCCAGAGGGGTGAAACTCGACTCGTACTCGAGTACCCGAAAATAGGACGTCCTTTAAGAATATTGGTTCATTAGATCAAAATTGCCATCTAAAAGTATTAAAACATGTTATAAGTATAATTGAACTGCCCTGAAATGTAAATAGAGAGCGTCCACGGAACTTGTTTATCTGTCAAAGTGTATGGCATGATGGAAGTGTTCAGTGTTAATGTTTGCTTGTAACTGCACTAATCTTAATCACGACCTTCAAAAACATTACGCAACGTCTACAAATACTACAATACATATTGAACACAAACAAAGTTGGTTTTTTTCTGATGATCAGCGTTTCATTCGACACCTGCCAACAAGCATGAACAATAATTCGCAGGAAGAAAATCGATAATGTGCATCACGTGACATACATCATACACAGCTGCTCGGCTGCAAGACAAAGGCCGCTAAAATGGAAATGAAGTACTATAAGTTCATTCATTCATGAGTTGGTCACGTTTTCAAACTGTACCAAACCCTCGACCTGTCGCTTGATTTGTAAGCACTGAAATAGCACATTTATATCAGCTAATCAGTTGTTAATCTGTGTAAGGGAATACACTTGGCATTTGAGCCGGAGCAAAGAAGCAATAATCGCCTTGATACATTCAATTTCTTAGAGTCGGGAAGGAAAAACAATAATTACGTCTATTTTATGTGACATTCCCAATTGTTCTAATGTAATCTACTTTCTACAAAGAATACATTATTCAAACAATATTTTTTGAAGCGTTAATCAACATATATTGATGAACAATTGAACATTGAAACAGAGTGATCTCCCCTTATCGAGTACTCGAGTCCTTGATAACGGATTCGAGTCCCAGTAAAACCGACCCGGCCCCGAGTACCCGAGTACTCGATGAAGCCCTAATGGGATCGGGTGGTTAGGCTCGCTGACTTGGTTTGATGCATGTCATCTATCCAAATTGCATGGATAGATGCTCATGATATCAATCACTGGATTGTCTGGTCAAGACTTGATTATTTACAGACCACCGTCATATAGCTTGAAAATTGCTGAGTGCGGTGTAAGCAACAAACCAACCAACCAACCTTCGGCCACACGTGCCAAGCTTGTAGACAAGGACCTCATCGAATGTTCCTCCCGTGATACATCTGTAAAGTTTGACATACTCCATTGAAGTCCATGTGTGAAAACAATATTTTCAACATCATTATTTAATTTAGTAGTAGGCCCTGTTGTATGTGCTATGCAGAGTTGCAACATGATCCAGGGTTTGAATATAGTTTGCCCTGATTATGTTTCTAGGTTTGTCAGCACCATACATGTGCTTGTGGATTTCACCAAACTACTAAACATCTAAGATCTGCATCACTTTTGGGTTTCATCCCTTGACATGATGTGATATAACTGGACTAATGTTCAAAGCAGTTTTACCTACTCACTTTTGGCATAGTGCAGCCTACATTGGTACCATCACAGACTTATTATGTAGGTCAGTGGTCAGATGAAATGAAGGAACAATCTGCAGGTAATTCCTGTCATTGCAAATAAAAATTTAAATTTCAAAATTCTTCCAGTTAATGAGTCCACCTGGTTTGTATGTAGGGGTGAGAGTGGGGGGTCGGTCAGAGGAAAGAGAAAAGCCAAATTAATTAACTTGTTGACTGAACATAGGTGCAATCAGCGTAATCATAATATAATTGAAGATGAATACCATTTCCATTTTAGATGGAAAATAAAAAGCTCTATACATCCCAATTTAAGCTACGGTTACATATGCATCCATCATGAGCAAAATTCAGTCAACAAGAAGCAACAAAAATGTTAAGCTAATAAAAACTATTGCTATATATTTGAAAAGAAATCTGCCTGTATAATAATAATAATGTATGATGAATATTGTATTGAGATAGTATAACATTTGTCCCACCTGTCCATGTGCAAAAGTTGTATCTCATGTATTGTACTCATGGCCAGTGGGCCTTTGATACCGAATAAACCTGGAAGTGTTGTCATTACAGTGGAAGTTCCTCATTATCTCAGCTAGAGGTCGGGTAGTACATTTTGGTATAGGGGTGTTGTCAGCATGCTTTTAACCAAATTAAAGCTAATTATATCACACTGGAAATGTGTCGTGGTATGAAAGGCTAGAAAAAACAATAGTCTCGGTTCTTAGGCACTGACCACATCATCATCATAAAGTTCGTTGCACGTTTTGTTATTGTTTCCATTTTCAATTTTTTTTGCGCATTGTGTTTAAGGCGACATTTTTTTTATTTCTTGCTTTACGGATGCACCGCTCTTTCAAAGTCCAAATGTTAAAAAAACTTTTAAAAAAATGGAAATTACCTTTTTTTCATTACCGCCGATCTTTTCGTCAAAAAGTTCAAACTAAACAAGATTTCATTTCCTCGCTGAGTGTAAAGCAAAGGGAAGTCACTCTGATATTTCTTGTTGGGATCCTTCTCCAATTGGTGATGGGTATTTTTATATAAAACAAACTTTATTAAGTTGTTAATTAATTATTTAAATAATGTAATACATAATTTTTATATTTATAAACAAAAGGATTAATTAGACCTTTCAAATAGTTTATAGCCAAACATGTAGTAGCAAAGATGTTTTACAAGCCGATAATTTCCTTGAAAAATGTTGGCTTCATCTATCGTCTCTGGGAAGTTGGTGTCACAGCAGTAATCTTCTGGTTTGGCAGGTGTTGAAAGAGGAAAACGTCACCCATGCTGTCAAAATAGCAGCGTCTTTCATGCATTTCCACCCATGACATGAATATTGTTATATTACCATTTGTGTGCAAGCTGAGTGCCGTGATATGATAAAATTTTCTTGAAAAATTGAGTTGTTTTAATTTTTCAGAATTGAGCTTACACATTTTTAAGTGTAATTATCGTAAATCTGATGATGCCAAAGAACATACTCATTATACAAGCAACACTATGATGAAATAACCTGTCAGGCTGGAAGACCATTTCAATTCCAGCGGTAGTTATCATAGATATTTATTTGTGTCAAGACATGATCAGTTTCCATATCCTTAATATTTCCCTTTCCTCTATGGTGCATATACTTCCAGACCAAATCTTGGGAATTTCCTCATATCCGCTAAAAGTCATTTCAATCTCCCAGAGAAGCAAAATTAATAACCTTTTGCCCTGTGGGTGATACCCTCACCCTGACAGTTACTTCTCTCTTATCCATCTGCATTTTAACCTAAAGCCTTATAGAAATTCATCAACCACATCCAAAATACCCTGGTAATAATAAACCGATTCACAAAATGGCGCTTTGTTGTTTATGGCAGCATAAAGATCATTATGAGATTAAAAAAAGACAACAGAAACAGCTTCTCACATTAGGTGTGGTGAGGTGAAATTGGGTTTATTGCACTTATATAGCAACGTGCATGCACGTGTGTGTGGCTGCTTGTACTAGTCCGGACTGATGCCGATTTATAGTGCTAGCACACTGAGAAACCGCAGTTTAAGATGAATACCCCAGTCAGACACAGTATACTGACTCCGAGCCGACCAGTACTTGTTTTAGCCCCTTAATGCCAAGCGCCAGACAGGGTAACAACAAGTAGCATCTTTTAATGTCTTTTGGTATGACGTGGCTGGGGATCGGACCCCTGACCTTCCTCTCTCCGGGCGGACGCTCTACCACAAGACCATGGAGGCGGTCTCTCACATTAGGGTGATTAATTTGTTAAATCTTTATTTGAAATTATAATGACTTTTTCAATATAATTACAACTTTTACAACGCTGTATGCCAACCCGTCCTATGGTCACATTGACGAAGTTTTGATAAGTCACTTGCTTGGTAATTTGCGATTTTCGTTTACACTATTTCTACTTGTAACACAAAGTAAATATTTCACCTGAGCATTGCTTTTTATATAGTGTGTATATTTTTTTACTGTCAAAATGTGTGACAAATTTATTAAACGTCTAAATATTCAGTTATTTTACAAAGTGACTGAAAAACATTTCCATCTGTATTATTATGATAACAAATTCCAAACATTTTGATGTTTAATGTCATCACCAAGAGACTGAAAATGTTACGTTCAAAAGTACATTTCTATGTTGTTTGGCTTCTAATCCTACATAATAATCTTTTGTGATGTTTGTAGGCCCTTTTGATCGTCTTAATCAATCTGGACAGATTATTTAGTCAAAATGACTGAAATATTTACACATTTTATAAATTGCCTGAGTGAATCACATTTTACAAATTGATGGTGATATATACACGCTTACAAAGGAAAAGACTTGTGAAAACGTCTGTCGCGCATTGAAGAATTTCCCAACCAAGACGTAATGAAGGAAAACAAAATGCAAATATCATAATTACAACCTACCAAATTTATGTGTATAAATTTTAGGCAGCTTCTTGTTCGAAGAATGTATCCGTTAATATTCACACAAAGGAACAATATCCCACTCGTCTGCAGCTGTACAAAGAAACATATTTGATGTCATGTGTCTCTGTAACAATCAAATATTTTAAAAGATATATATCGTTTCGGGATATTATAATCCGTGTTCGTTTCTCAACTGATCACTTGGATTGTTTCAGGTGTTTCACATAGGTGTCAAGTCTCAAGGGTGGGCTGAGAAAGCCCACGTGACAACTATTTTCATAACGTCCACGGTTCCTAAAAAATCCATTGAGTGATTGATAACAACGATCAACCAATCAACGTATTATCAACCGATAATTCTGATCATTCACCTCTTGGTGGGCTGCCACGTGCATATTACATAACACACATTTCACCTCACTTCAAACCTGGATTTAGATTGAATAATTACCCAAGACACAATAAATGCCAAATGGGAACCTTTGTCAGGTAATCTAAGTGGTGCTACCACTAATTGTACCTGTAATTCATTAACTGAGCATCAAGTGAATGACAACAAATACACAAGTGTAGGGTTATACGAGAAAACGTAAATGACAACAAGGGAGTAGTAATCGTATTCTCGACGAAATCCGAAAATGCTTTCACTGCATGGATACTTTTTTAGTATTAAACTATAACCATCTGGGGTATTTCCAAATGACGCTTCCGAAGAGCACCGCTGTTCTTTCTGTCTGTTTGTTTAGGCTGAAGAAATTAATTAACATGCGCCCTTTGTCGAAATCTTTATAGATCACAGTTAACCAATTAGTGTTTATGCAAAAATGCGTAAAACAAATATTGCCTCCAGCCTCCAAGTTTATTTAGCTGTCCTTGCAGACGGTAGCCCAGTCTCTGGTCACGCTCAGTTGCGTTGCGTATCATCCGGGTACTCACGGGGAAAAAAGCAATAACAAAGGCAACAACCAGTCCGGGGAAATTGCGTTAGATCAGTGCCCCTTTAAGGTATAAGGACAAGAAGACATTTTGCCCTTTTATAAGGGTTTTGCTATATATAACATATATGTTATCATTATAAGGTGAGTGAGTGAGTGAATATTGCTTAACGCCGCATCAGCAATTTTGCAGCTATTCGCGGCGTATCATTATAAGGACTAGTGGACTTAACATAAGTTTCTACCACTGAGCTGGCTCCGGGAAATCACTTTTACGGTGTGTTCAATCAGCATGCAGAATGTGTGTGACCCAGATTGTTGGGAGGTGACCTTCGCGATGGGAAGTATGTTCGGATCAATTGTTTTTTTCAGAAGCTCAAACCTTATTGTTTAACTCTCTGGATGCCGAGTGATTTACTTCATAAAAAGAGGTAATAGAGAAATGGATGGTCCTATCTAACCTATAACTTATTCCCTAGAATCCAACATTCTCCTGAATGTGTGAGTGTAATTTGACTAATGTTGCACCATTAATAAAGGAGCCTTAGCCTTATCATCAAATGTAATGAAATACCAAAAAAATAGCACCATTCTATCTGATGTCATTGCTGGTTTTATGTCTTTGATAACGTCGAAGAAAGATGACACTGGTATTTTGATTAATATATATCTCCCCTAATTTTTGTTCAAGGTATGGAAAATCTCTGTGGAAAACGGAATTTGATGCTCTTTCGACACAACATAAAATGACTGCTTTCACCATGTTAATAATATCTTGAATATATAAACAATTAGATAGCTTATCGTGTATCTTAATTTGACAAGACACGCACCTGTTTGGCACCAAATTACGTAATGAAATACCCAAAAGAGTATTTCAAAACACCCAAAATTATATTATTGGACATATATTTGTTCATTATTTTGTTGGGGGCACGGGTGGCCCAGTCGTCTAAGGCTCAGCGATTCGCTGTGCAGAGTTGCGTCCCTTGGGCACGCCAGAAACCTATGATTGTGGGTTTGAACCCCGGTTCGCCCCGATTATGTTTCTAGGTTTGTCAGCACCATGCCCGTGCTCGTGGGTTTCACCGAAGTGGTAAACGTCTGAGACCTGCATCACTTCGGGCTTTCCTCCCACGTACCTGGAGAATCGTTAGATATCACTGTTCTCTGTATCAAAAAATTCGAAGACCAAGACAATTCTTTCAGAAATGTGAGCATATATTTTAACGGAAAATATTATCCATTTTGTTTAAGTAATATAGTCATGGACATTGGTTAGATATGAACTATATATTGACTATTACACATCCAAAGAAATGTGTACATGCTGCAGTTACTGTAATACATTTACACTTAATCTTGTAATACTTGTCCAAAGGAAAGAAATATCGTTTCTGACACTATAAACCTATCAATTCTAATGTAAACAATGTTCAAACAAACAGGAGATTATCAAACGTTCGTTCATGCATGTTGTGACCTATATTTACGTATGATATCATTTTGAACATTGACAAATATCCAAAGTGAAATTAATTGTGTGAAAAAATGTATAAAAGATGCAAAATCTACATCATAGCTGAAACTGTAAACAACATGATACAATGATCATGTGCACTCTCAATCATGGACCTTCACCTCAAAGAAATTACCAAATATGTACAACAATGTTGACTTATGACATCACTACCTGTGACAGACTTTTACAAAATGGCTTGTTCACTGTCAACAGTACGCAGGATTTACGAGGGGACTTGCATTAAATCAGGGATTGTATATAATTTGACATGTAAGGAATCAGAAACATTCTGACAATCTATGTACTGTTATTTGTTGTTGTACTTTTCATTGAAACCAATGGAAATAGTCAGAAATTCCGATAAATACCATTGTTGTGCCTGATTTTGCTTCTGTCAGGGCGTCACACAGGACAGTAACTGTTGAAAATATCAAATCATTGCAATGTATCTATTTTAAATTCCTATGATTCTCTTCCTATGCATATTCTGAAAATGTTGAGCCAATATCTTGAACGAATAGACGAATGGATATATCTAAATAGGAGAAAATGCTACACTGTGTAAAATCTGAATTTCGCTTTTACATTTTAAACAAATGCAGTTTTTTTAGCACAGCGTTTGTTTTAACATCGAAGTTATTTTGCTTGATTTCATCTTGGCACTTTGTATTGGTGACAAAGACCATTAGTCATTTGATTCTAAAATGTATGAGGAATTTGATGTATACTTTCATACTTTAAAGTTAACACTGTTTCTTTTATGCTGATTGGCTGAAGGGGTAGTCACGTGATCTAAAATTTGGAGTTCACACACCTGTGAACGACAGAAAAGTTCACATAATGTGAATTTTTTTGGTGTGAAATTGATCGTGTGAACTTTTGCTGGAACTACTTTCCAGGGTTTCCCCGAATCCTTGATTGGTGTTTACAATCAATTCGTTTTTCTATTTTGTTTTTAATCACTGCATTTATCGGCATTAAATTAATTTAGTATTTTTGCCTGGTCTTGTAACATTTCATCTGACTTATAAATAAATGAATGCTTTGGTTATGGTGTTCGATGGCATCTAGTTGCTACATGAAACAAAATGGATTGTCCTTACGATGATTTTGATATGGAATGGCTATCTATCAATACTTATAATGCAAGTGAAGAAAATGAATTCTGTCAAATTACTGAGGTTAACGAAATTGATTTATTAAGCGACATCTACTGTCATGCCTTGTTTTCGGAAATAACAGGACACTAGCATCAAGACAATTGCGAATGAAAACAATGTTGTAGACTAGATCTACCCGGCTCAGATGTTGCCGCTGACACAGATCAAAGCGACTGCCCTTGATCAATCCCAAACTATAAAAACTGATTCACCATCGTATCGGAAAAAGACCTAAGGTTTCCATAACTGTTCTATAAACTGAATCCACAATTGATGGTTGACCTCTCCTCGATGCATCCTGTCATGTTTATGATTTTGTTTACTTTCCTGTTACCTATTTTCAAGATTTGATTAATCCTAAAAATATCATTTGTCAATGTGTTCAGAGATTAAAATTTAGTTGATGTTGACATATTTTTAAGAACTTAAAATTTGAGCAAACATTGTTACGATATTATTTGGCGAGACCAATAAACTACAAAGTATGAAATTATAAGAATTGAACGCAAGCTCGGAGGTTCACACAGTTTAACCAGCGCTTTTTAAATCGTTCACACTTCAATGAACCCATCCTAACTGACGTTTAATTCTTATATGTACGGCAGCTAAGTTGAAATATACCTGATGTTACCGGCGTCTCATAACCGGTGTAGTGAAACATGATCTTGTAAACAATATCCAATATGTCGGAATGTTCACTTCGGCGTTCGTGTTTGTGTATTTTCCAAAACATTCGAACTGATTCTAGCTATCGTGGATGTTATGGAATGATCATTGGTGATTTCGGAAAAGACAGATACCCGTGATCACTAATATGCTATTTTTTAAATGCATTTCTCGGAGTAAATATCTGAAATTTATATTTCCAAACACGCTGTAAATAACGCTGTGAGTGGTGATTTAGTAATGTGTTAAAAATGGCGACATTTACGATGTACCTACTTTCAGAGGTCATTTTCAGTACTATTGCTTGGCCTAAAATGCCAGTGGATGATATTACAGAACATGGAATTTCCCACCTTATTCAAAACTATGAAGTGTATCTGTGTGCGTGATGTATTTTGAATATTATTTGACTTGGAAGTGAGGGTTGTAGAGGAGGGACATATATATATGTCCTTCTGGCATCCAAAGGGTTAAGCACAATTTCCTCTTAAGTGTGAGATAGGATAAGAATACAGATATACAATTTATTGTAAAATTTTCAATATTTTCTGCATAGATAAAGAGGAAAAGCTAATGATACATTTTCATTTCATATATTTCAGGTCTGGAAGTTTGCTGAAGTTGATCATCTTTATCAGCCTTCTGTTTGACCTGGCAGTATCCCAAGATCCCCCAGGTAGGTTCATTATCTTACTTCACTATCATCTTCACAAACATTTCTGCATCAAGTTTTATCAGTTTTTGACTGTAATATACACAAAACTGTGGTTACTCCTCTCAAACTAAACAGTTAGACACTTCTGCAGAGACATGGCTAATTTTGAACTAGCGTTGTAATCATGAGTTATAATTTTCTATAATGTATATATCACATTCATTTCATGTATGTTTTTTCAGTGAACTTAATGAGACAAGCTCCCGTTTGTCAAACAAGTTTCATTCAAGGCTTATTTACTGTGGTTACTGTTTCCTCATCTTTGACTGAGCTTAACAGGGTTTGCCCTGACACAGAAAACTTGCGCATTTGACGCAACCTAAGTGGAAAATATGCAATATAATTTCTCCATTGTGTTAGTCATGACACACACATAATTCAGACAGTCAAAATCAATTAATTGCACAATGCTTTCGGAATATTAAGATTTGAAATGCACATATCCCTTGACAATAAGACCCGTGAAGATTCCGGGGTAGAATAGGTCTTCAGCAACCCATGCTTGCCGTCAAAGGTGACTATGCTTGTCGTAAAAGGCTACTAACGGGGTTGGGTGGTCAGGCTCATTGACTTGGTTGATGCATGTCATCGATCCCAATTGTGTGGATTGATGCTCATGATATTAATCACTGGATTGTCTGGTCCAGACTTGATTATTTACCGACCGCCGTCATATAGCTGGAATACTGCTGAGTGCGGCGTAAAACAACAAACCAACCAACCTTGACAATAAAATATGACCAGTATTAGCTGTGTCTAAAGTGGAAAAACCTAATGTCTAAAAATAGAGCAGTCTCACAGCAGGATAAGAGAAACAATATATATTTTTAGATTATTTTCATGTTTTAGATATTTGTCTATTTATTACTAAATCTGACATCAGTTAATGTATGTTGGTCAGTTAAGAGGCCTAGTTTTAAAGGGCTGGGGCAAACCCTGGCTAAAGAAGATTATATAAGATTAGTCCAAGACAAAAGTTCTGATTGAAAGACATGATTTGTTTAATAGTGATGCTCTGAGCCTTTTGATGCCATGATACTTGAATTAATACCAAGAAAAGTGAGTCATATACTCTGTTCTAATCATTCGTGAGTCCTGCGATAGATCAAAGGCAAATGCGGCAATTCACAAACTCAAGTGAATAATGTCATTAATTCATGGAGTTTGGCGAGGCAAGCATACCTTGTCAATTAGGGCTGGGACGAGTCCAAATTTACTACCTGGGTGCCCACACCCCTGTTACATGCCCTATCTGAGTACCCGCTGTATGTCCCAAGAGATAGGTCCAAATGTCTGATCGGGAACAGTTTGATCGTAGCCCTGGCAAAATACTCTCTTAAAATGATCTGGTCATGCATACACTGAAGTTGACAGAAGTTGTATCTATATTTAAACATATACTGAACTGCAAAAGAAACGTAACCATGGATAGATATATGAGAAACCTTATTTGTCCAAATAGTGTAAACATACTTTATGACATATTAAAAAGATGAAACTTGGCAAAACTGATCATCAAGGTTGAAATTAAAGTGTCAAATGTTCTTTAAGTGAAACACAACACTAGTCTCTGAGAAAATGGCATCACAAGTCAGTATCTCGTGTGTCCGCCATGTGCATTGATAACTGCCGTGCAAAGTCTATACATGGAAGAGATGAGGTGGTTGATGAAGGCCATAGGCACTTTGAGCCCACACTCTGAGGAACGCCTGACACAGTTCAGCTGCAGTTTTTGGCCTTGGTTGGACGTCATTCAGTCGTCTTTGAATCTCGTCCCACGTGCACAGGTGCTCAATGGGATTTAATTCGGACTGAGGGCAGGCCACTGCATGGTTCTGATGGCATTCTGCTGGAGGAAGTCTCTTGTTGCTCTCACAGTGTGGGCATGGGCGTTATCGTGCTGAAACTCATGGTTGCAGCGATGTGCCAAATGAGATATGGCGTGTGGTCTCAAGACTTGATCAATGTACCGAGCTGCTGTGACACCATTGTTTCTACCTGGACCAATGTTCTGGAAGACCACAGGGCCGACCCTCTGTGCAAGACCAATTCCACCCCACACCATGATGCGTGGACCACCCCACGAGTCTCTCTCAACTGAAGAGGACTCTTCTCCACTGCTGGTGGTGCCAATGCTGGTGGTGTGTTGCTCACTGAAGACAGTCCCGGCGATGACGTGATGTCAGAATGGGTCCTTGGTGTGGCCTGTGACAGTGGAGGTGTCTGCTAGTCAATCGTCGACGCATGGTGTCTGCACTATGGCCCCCATGGTCTGTCGAGCAGTTTCCGCAGCAGTAACAAAGCGATCTTGAAGATCCTGTCACACAATCTGACGATCCTGACATCGGGTGGTGACCCATGGTCTGCCACTACGTGGTCGGTCATCTGTAGTGTTGGTGGTCTGGTTTCATTGCTGGAACCTGTATATGGTCCTTACGTGGACTTGAAATGCATTGGCTACTTGCCGGGTGGTTTGTCCAGCTTGCAATCATCCAAGGGCTTTGTGTTGCTTATTTCTTATAACGAATTCAATAACACATTTAATTCAATAACGAATGAATGTTATCCGATCTGGGTTGATTTTTATTGGGCAAGAAATGGGGGAGCGCATTTGCATTTCAATTTGCACGGAACTCACGTGCATCGGGTTAACATGGCAGTTGCCATGATGCGTTTGGGCGATTGTTTTTATTGTCATCTGCTTTGTTTTTTTATCATCAAATTTCATTTTTCCGGACAGGTAATGTTTCATTTTAGAAACTTTGACAAAAATTACCCAGATATTTAAACGACATCTTTTCATGCAATGTTACTTGCGGTGACGTTTCTTTTGCGGTTCCGTATACATAGTCAGAAGGAATGGGTGCATAGTCAGAAAGAAATGTGAACATTATTCACTTATAGTGTAACCGTAGAGTTTCAGATAATTTGTTGCCATTAAACAATATATCACATGATTAACCACTGGTCCGGGTTGTCCTGTTGGTACCTGGGTTCTACTTAGTGCCTATCCGACCCAAGTACCCGAGTTACCCAGCCCTATTGTCAATGCATCTCTGTTGTTTTGATCATCTGAACCCTGTCGGGATTCTGGGTTATTCGCAACGCCCAATTGTAGAGAATGGAGCAGAAAAGTTTGGTTTTTTTTACTGTGCCCCAATCATGCCAATGGACGCACAATAACATTCATTGTACAGCTACACCGAATCAAGAGCAGTTATGAGCATGATAAGTGTCTGTTGTTTCATCCATCAATCATGACCACTGTGCACATAATCATTGTATCATTCCAGTCTCTAAAGTAATTATCAGGGGTGATAGGGGAAAGGAGATCTCTTCTTTGCCCCTGTCACTTGATCAGAGAAACATGATATTTCACTCGAGACATGGAATATTCTATTTATTATGATATTTTTGTCGTCTGGAAAATTAAGTAATTTCATTACGCTTAATCCACTAATGTAGTATGATGTCTTCCAAAACAAACACCTTCCTTAACTTGTTACTGGTGGACTGCAGAAAATGAGCTTAACTCCTGTTAAATGAACCCCAATGCACCAGCCGCTGCCAAGCAACCCATGTTGCAGACCAATGCAGTGACAGCTGCCCTACAACACTACCGTTGCCAACGAACCCTTTTGCTTTGCAGATAACGCTGCCAGGCAAGTACCATTGCCAAATAATGAGCGAGGACAACTATTGTTGTAAAGGTGACCATCCACTGTAAAGCAGACACTAAGCCATCTGCTGTAAAGCAGAATGGATAAATTGGTTCCTGCTGTAAAGCGGGCAAGTCTATCCTATATAATTATTCCCTGCCCCAATGAAGTTGGCGGGGGATATAGAAATGGGTTCTGTCCGTGTGTGTGTGTGTGCGTGTGTGTGCGTGTGTGTGTGTGCGTGCGTGTATGTGTGTGCGTGTGTGTGCGTGTGTGTGTGCATGTGTGCGTCCCGAAATCGTTTCTGGAGCATAACTCAGAAACCGTTAAATATTTCTCTATGAAACTTTGCATGTCTATCAGACTCATGCTGAACTGGTGCCTTTTGCTATTTAGGAATTTTATAAATTTTTATTTCTTACATTTCCATGGCAACAAGTTGGACTTAGGTTCTATGAGGGTGCTGTTCGTTTCCGGAGCGTAACTCATAAGCCATTAAATACTTTCTTACAAAACTTTGCATGTCTACTAGGCACATACTGAACTGGTGCCTTTTGCTATTTAGGAATTTAATACATTTTTATTTCTTACGTTTCCATTGCAACAAGTTGGACTTAGGTTCTATAAGGGTGCTGTTCGTTTCCGGAGCTAAACTCAAAAACCCGTTAAATAATTTCTTACAAAACTTTGCATGTTTACCAGACACATACTGAACTGGTGCCTTTTGCTATTTAGGAATTTTATAAATTTTTATTTTTTACGTTTCCATTGCAACAATTTGGACTTAGGTTCTATAGGGTAGAGTTTGTTTCCGGAGCATAACTCAAAACCCATTCAATACTTTCCAACAAAAACTATGCATGTTTACCAGACACATACTGGACTGGTGCCTCTTGCTATTTAGGAATTTTATAAATTTTTATTTTTCACGTTTCCATGGAAATAAGTTGGACTTAGGTCCTACAGGGGTGGTGTTCGTTTCCAGAGTGTAACTCAAAAAACGTTAAATACTTTCTTACAAAACTTTGCATGTCTATCAGGCACATACTGAACTGGTGCCTCTTGATATATAGCACTTTTAGAATTTTTTATTGTTTATGTTTCCATGACAACAAGTTGTATTTAAGTTTTAATATAGGATTGGTTTACTTTAGTAGTATAACAAATAAACTGTTAAAAATATATTTCCTTGCCAAACATTGCATGTCTATATATAAAGCGCATACTGAACTAGTGCCATTTGATACTAAGGAGTTTTAGAAATGTTTATTTTAGAATTTCCATTGCAGCTATTTTAACATGGGCTAAAAGAAATGTTGGGTCTGTTATCTGTTTTGGGACCATAACGTGTTAAAATGGGCGGGGGATATAGATGACTTTGTCAACTATACGCTTGTTTATAATTTGGGATGTATCCCAAAATGCCAAATGTAACTTGTAATGCAGTCAACCAGCACCTTGCCACAAGAAGGTGTGTCCCCACAACCACGACCAATTGTGCTCATGTCCACCCGCGGTATATCTACAAAGATAATGTTTCCTACAAGCATACTGCAGACAGGGAGCTGCGAATGTTTTGTGCAAATATGTCAAGTCTGGCTGGTGACAAATGAACCCTGTCACGGCCTGAAATTGATACCAGGGGAGACTATTAAAGTATACGAAAGCTTCAGTCTGACCCTTTGATCGTACTGTTAGGTATGCTTTAATTGCAGCCACTGGAATCACATTGTGGCCAGGTATCGCAGAAATGAAAACAACTATACCTTGTGACCTCCTGTCTGTTTTTGAATGCCTTAGAGCGACTGTTACTGTCTTATTAGTGTCTTGGACTGCTATGTCTGTCTAATTAGGCACACCCGGGCTGAGAATGTTTGGTTTGCACGAGTTCACTCACCCGTAAGAAACCAAAGAAGGCCAAGCAATATACTGCTTTGAACAATCTTACTTCATAGGTAGGAGAGCAGGCAAATTGCAGGATGTTTACAATTACTTTGAGAAGGTCTATTGTTATTGTTTTTCTGTGATCCTGCCTTCCCGAACACTTTTGCATCCCGGTAATCATGTGATGCCCTGAATGCTTGCAATGCTTGGGTTCCTGCTTGGTAAATTGCCCACGTGTTTGCTGCCAAGATCGCTGAAGAAGCCGCTCTGTCTCTGTCCCAGAGATTGTCTGGAAGTGGCATGGGATGCAGGTTCGCTGCTGGAGGTGCATTGCGGATTTATCGTTCCCACTGAAATTTCGACAATGCAATAATATTGTCATGTGTCATTATATATCTCGCCTTAAACAAAATGTTGTTTTTGAGGCTCTGCAGCACTAGCTGCCTAATCAGTGACTAGATTCTTGGTGCCTTTGAAGACTGATTATTATCCCCCGCCACGAAGTGGAAGGGGGATGTAGGAATGGGTGCTGTCCGCCCGTCCTTCCGTATGTCACATTTCGTTTCCGGAGCAGAA
This sequence comes from Haliotis rufescens, assembly GCF_023055435.1. NCBI lineage: Eukaryota > Metazoa > Mollusca > Gastropoda > Lepetellida > Haliotidae > Haliotis > Haliotis rufescens. The sequence continues at coordinate 743,896 of NW_025964387.1, forward strand.
TCCAAAAACCGTGTGAGATATCTCAACCAAACTTGGCAGATAGATAGGTCTTGTGGTGAATTGGTGCCTTTTGATAGTTTGGGATTTAAATTTTTTTATTTTTCCAGTTTCCATGGCAACAACTTTGACTTAGACTGAAAATGGTGGTAATCCTCATTTCCGGAGCAGATCTTGAAAACTGTACAATATTTCTTCACCAAACTTGGCACATAGATAGGTCTAGTGGAAAACTGGTGCCTTTTGATAGTTTGGGATTTTTAAAAAAATTATTTTTTCGAGTTTCCATAGCAAGGACTTTGACTTAGGCTGAAAATGGCGTTAGTCCTTGTTTCCGGAGCAGATCTTGAAAACCATGCCTTTTGATACTTTTGGAGTTTTTACGAATGTTTCCTTAGCAAGATCCCACACCTGTTTCTCAGAGTCCGCCCAATTTTCTCCAATCATGCCCTCTATGCCATGAATAATGAGATTGTTCCTCCTGCTCTGGGCCTCTTCTTTATCAACAAGAGTTTCTAGTTTAGATATTCTTTCATTGAGTTCCACATTTTACGACCTCAACTTCGAAAATTCATCTTTAATTTCATTTCTGAATGTATCAAACTTCCTATTACGTTTTCCAATGTGCGATCTTATAAGCTTCAAAACATCAGTGCTGTCATCCTTGTATTGGTCAGAATCGCTATTGTTTGAATTAACATCACTCGTGAACGCTAGAGTAGACTGTCTAGTTGCCTTACTACGAACACTCCTACCGTCACTGCCCCGACCCTGCGGGCCTGGGTTCAACTCCACATCAGAACATATTTGTAAGAGTCGTAGTATGTACAGGAAGTAAATACAGGCATAAACGATGTTAATTTCACCAACAACACATGATGTCTTGCACATTATCTTGTCAAACTGACTGGTGTACATTTGACCATAATAAGACATTCAACATCCACTCACATGTAAAAACAAATTCAACATGAGCAATATCTTAAAATGTCTTGTCAAATATGATCCCGATACTTTTAGTTCTTTCAGTAATCGACTTGGATTGCGTCGACATGGTGTAAAACACCCGATACGGCCTCGCCAACATTCAAGTGAGTCTCCCATTTTGCACATGAAATCAGTGATTGTCACGGGAGACTGGTGCGTGACAGCGATTGAGAAGCCAAGCCTTCTGATGATGTCAGACTATTTCTTCTCAAAACGACAATAAATTGTAATTGATCTGAACATTTTTGTCACAACTGTACTCACATACGTTTTGTGTATCTTTCACCGTATTATTGTTGTTATTGTTGATGTGTTTTAGTCCATTTTGAACTCTTTTCATCTGCTTGACGTGAACACGTCCGATCACACCTGACGCATGTATCTACAATAGCCTCTGCTTTTGTTAGAGATTATGGAAATGTGTTTGCTTTTGTTTAGATGCTTGCACAACATACACTCCATTTCCTGATTCTGACCGTCGTGGCATTAACTACACACTGAGTAATGGAGAATCCAGCATTGACGACAATGAGTTGACTGAAGGATGGTACGGGGACAGGAGGTACACTCTGGTCGAAGAATCCCCTGGATTCTACAAATGTGGAGGATGGTACCCAATATATATACAAGGTACTCACCATTAACAGTTGAAATATTGACTCTTCATATTAAATAGTGATCAATATATTGCCTGTTGGCTACAAAATACAGATTATTTTATATGTGATACATTTCTTATGTGTACCCATGCTTACCTAAAAGGTGCACCCGTGAAGATCCAGGAAAGAATAGGTCTTCAGCAACTCATGCTTGCCGTAAAAGGCGACTAACGTGATCGGGTAGTTAGGCTTGCATGTCATCAATCCCAAGTGTGTGGATTGATGCTCATGATGTTAATCACTGGATCATCTGGTCCAGACTCGATTATTTACAGACCGCCATCATATAGCTGGAATATTGCTGAGTGAGGCGTTAAACAACAAACCAACCAAATGTTATGCTTTCTAGTTCATTAAATTCATTCAACTGAGATTTAGAGTATACACCACTTTCTCACATTATGCATTTCTTCTTTATTCTTCATTCCTATGTGGGAACAAGCATGAATATAGTTTCCAGCTTCTAAAAAACAATGCGCCCGAACACATCCCAATATCACTGTGCAGCAAAAAGGCCATGTACTTGATCCCGGGCACAGCGACCTTACAAAACCTGATCACATCTCTAACAGTACCACATCATTCTCTTTCGCAACGCCTCAGAGTTAGGTTGATTGCAGATGTTTGGGATGTCCTTATTACTGCTCCTTTGGACATCCCTGCGTCTACATCTTAGTCGATCCTTTGAGTTTACAACCATGAACATTCCTTCCAACACCTCCGAACATTCATGCTCTTGCTGACATCATCCACTGTTTCTTTAATTACTGCTTCAAGGATGCTATTCTCCTGACCACTCATCTAAGGATCGTTCCTTGACAGTTTTACAAAACAGTTTCGAAGACACGATCCCAAGATTGGCTCTCCCCCACTCCAAACTCAAAGACCGGCATTCACATTCAACAAGTGGGGATCATTGGAATCACCACTCTCCCTCACACGAATCGACGCTCCAGTTCGTCTGACAGGTCTCAACGCTCTCAATCTCATGATCATGTTCAGTGCTACTAGGATTGTTGATCCCTCATGCAGCCTGATGATTGTTTGGATTCAGCTGACCGCTCCTTGGGTCGCTACCCTTTTACAGTTATACAGACTCTTCCTACTATGAGGCTTGCTCTTGCTTGCATGGCTACCAGCATTGACAACCAGATTACAGTGAATGAGAGTACACTCATTTTGGTTTGCATTCATTGGACTGTTTTCCCTATTGTGTGGAGTCGTATCCCACCTCACCTGTCATGGCTACCTGTACCCACATACTGGCCTTGGTTGCTGTCTCGCAATGCTCCTGTCACCTGACAACTTGGTGAGGATAGTGCTTTCTTTTCACTCCGAATCTGGATAGTCGAGCTCCTCACTCCTGTTGTTCCCACCCCTCCTCTTGTGTCTGCTACAGTTCCTATTGGGTTGCTCTCGCCTCCTACTCAACCCCTCCCTACTTTGTCGGATCACCATGATTTTTTTCTCACAAGTTGCATGCTGATGGCTGTTTCACTCATTCAGGACACGATTACGACCATCCAGGATCTACTTTCCTACCATGCTGGCTTGTCATGTCATCGCCCTCGGCCGCAGATGTGTACTTCAGCAATGCTCTTTGGATTATCAGTTCAAGGCTCGATTGAATCAGCTTTCCTGGTCTTCTCCACGTTTTTTAGTCGATTGCATACTGGAGAAGTTGATCTCATTCTCCTTGAAAGACGACAGCTTCAGGAGAGGGTGAAAAAGGATCAACAGTACCCATGTGATCCCCTTAGCATTCAGGTTCATTTCATGGTTGGGTTAGAGGGCACCAGGGTCTTTTGGTTGGATTCCTCTTCAGTCGCACAGGGTCTCCTTTACGGCACAAAAGTGCTCAACAAGTCTTCTCGTGTGGGAACCACCAAGTGACATCGCTCCACTGCATGTGGACTGGAAACTTCCGCCTCCAGCCGTCCCCATCGCAGAAGCTTCTGTAGGAAGAAGACTGGGATTGTTAAAAAGAAACTGGGCTATCCTTGTCTACCCTACATCACAACGTTGCTCCTGAACATATATTGTCTGCCCTTGATTGCCATGCCTTCGATGACGTCCAGCCCTCCTCAGAGGGTGTATCTAGCCAGCCAGTTGCCAATTCTGGAAGAGACAATAGGTACTCTGCTCATAAAAGATGCCATAGAATGTCTCGTTCTGTGGTTTACTCACCTATTTTCCTCGTACCAAAGAAGGACAGTAAATATGTAAATTTTCAATGCGCTCTACTTGGAAGAACTGCCTCATTTCTGTATGACTTTGATTATGCTACTTCCTACACTTGTTGGTACCATTGATTTCCTGTTCAGCCTAGATTTATAAGACGCATTCCTATTTACCTGCACATTCCTATGCATCGGGAGCACCAGTTTGTTTTCCAAAGCTGCCACGTTTGTCACGCAGGATTGTTGGCTGAAGAACTTTTTGTTCTGCCAGCACTCAAACATCCGCTTCTGTTTCGACAATGGCAACAGATCCTTGGCCTTTTGACCAGCTCAAACACTAACGTTATGTAGTCAACTTCACCTTCGATCTTCGTCCGATTTAGTGATTCCTTGCACCCTTCATCCAAAGTGAAGATTGTCGAAAACCTTCCTGCTTCACTTGCAGCCAAAGAGTTGAATGTCTGCATCAGAGTCTCTTTGCGGCTGTTCTTTCTGACCCTGCATCTCTCCTTAGATACTTCAACCATGGGATGGGGAGCCCACTTTCATGATCTTCATGAAATGGTTTCTTCATCTGTCGATCTTCAGGTGGATCTGCCAACAAAACGTGCTTCTAGATGTCGACTCGTTTGCCACCAGATTCAACACTCAGCTATCCCAGTTCTTGTCGACCCTCAGGTTTGGGATCAAGATGCCCTGGCAATCTCCTTGGAATGCCTCAATGCCTCAATGCCATCTTTTCCCCTGACAGGTTTTCTTCCCTGGGTGCTTCAGAAGGTGGAGGCCACCAATCACTGGTTCTGATTCTAAGCGGGTAGTGAAGGCAATTACGGACGCTCATTGTCTTGGACGTTGTTGGATGGTAACCATGGTGATGCTAGGATGTGCTCGGGTGAATTGTTTTTTAGAATCTGGAAACTTTATATCAAAGAAGAAAGAACAAATGAAAAGTATGAGATAGGATAAGTATATGAATACAAATTTATAAAAAAAAATCCGACTTATGAGATTGTGCTTGACATCCGTTGGCTTCTGATTCCCCAGAGGATCCTGGTTACTGGAACTCATGTTCACAAAAAATTGCGATCTTGTGGTCAGTGACCTGTATTGTGTTGATCGTTGTCAGTCACTGACTATGCTCTGTTGCAGGCCACCATGATATACAAATGTAGCTGCAAAATTGAGTTCCGTTTAGGTCCAAATAATAATTATCATCCTGGATTGAACATATACTCTGCAAAAACTGAAATGCAAAAGTAGTAAAATCTTCTGCTGTAGCCAGGTTTTTCCACTGAGCACCAAGCTCCATTACAAGACTCTGGAACCGTCATCAGACACACAGCGCAGCACCTGACCTTTCAAGATCTATTTGACCACGTATCACTCTTAGAGCACAGGACAAATTCATACGACAACCTCACTTATATTATATGTGACAGAACTGGCATGGACACCTCTATAGGCAGTGGGCTAAGTATGACCCATGAGACACACACACACACCACACACACACCACACACACCACACACACACACACACACACACACACACACACACACACACACACACACACACACACACACACACACACACACACACACACACACACACACACACGTGTACACGTTTTTACAACCCTTCAAAGTATGGTACCCTTTATCGCGTTTTTGCCTGGTTTTGCCGTATATCACTAGGGGGTATGATTACATTTTGGGTTGTCATCTCACTACTGATCCACTGATCATCAAGGGTGATATACCCGTGGAAGCAATGTATAAGTACCTCTCCAATGATGTATCAATAATTGGTATTTGGTGAATATGGACCAACCTATGGCAAATCAAACATCATATTTCCCGGCAAAACCAAATTGTTCTCGAGGAAACCTTTAATCCGGTATATGTTCTAGGTACGTGTGCCTGATTCCACTATAATCTTCTAAAACATGTTCCAGTACATCTCTAGAAGTACTTCTTACCATGCGACGTTGCCAGTTGAAAATCATTTGCAAAATTTGAAACAAATTTACCCAAACCCAGACCACAGGAGTACCAAGTTGAAGAAAATTGAGAACTACTAGCCCTACCAAGACAGATTGGCATTTTGTCACATGGGACCTATCCAGTCGTTCATTGTGTGCAACTCACAGATTGAGGTTCACTCAGCTGTACGAAACGCCTATGAATTAGGTTCAACCAGAAGGGAAGATCCGCCACATACAGCGTGATGCTGATTTGGACAGATACCGTCAAAAGAACTGAAGATGCAAAAACTGCTTTGTGTGAAAACATTAGGTGTTTAGAATAAACTTGTGATATTGCAAGGAACGAAAGTGGATGTGGATTTATATGTGCCATTTCAAAGGATGTATGTGTAAGGATTTCTTAATTATTCCTAGGAATGTATTAGTATTAAACACAGTATATACTGTATATGTATATTTATGATAACACAACACATACATTACTTCGCCAGGGCTGACAATGTTTGTCATGTTGTACATACTATTTGTATATTGTCTTACCTTATCCTTAGCTATCCATTCACTTCCTGTTTTATCCATATCCCTGAATCTCACTCTCCTTATATTCCCAGAAAACGAAAACTCCAATAAATATACGATCCATTCTTGTATTGCCATGCTATGTACACACTGATTTGTCACTCAGCATATTGTCACAGCGTCCTAACATTCCCCGATCATTAACCCATAAGAAAAGTATGATTGTTCCCAGACTAAAACTGACGTATGGGAAATGATATATCTCAGTATCGCGTCGCGATTGGGGTGTTCAACTGTGTTGTAAAGTCTTCTAACAGGTTGTGTCAATTGTTTATCTGCAAATCTTCCATCACAAAGTTTCTTTTGAACGAGCTGGACATAATGCATTATATTATATCACTAGAAGTGAAAGCTTGTAACACTCGATTGTGCCTTTGTGTTCTGCAGGCCTATCTCGGCAATGTAAATGTAATTCTCATATTCCTATGGTTAATACAGCTTGCAGGGGACGTTGAACATAATCCTGGCCCACTGACTGGTGATGTAACTAATCTTGACCACTCATTGTCGATCTTCCATTTAAATACCAGGAGTGTCTATAATAAGCAAAGATATCTTACAGAATATTTGTCTGAATATGATGTAGTTTGTTTCATTGAAACACATCTGGATGAATCTGTAGATAATGAAACTTTACAGTGGCAATCATTTCATGATCCAATACGGAAAGATAGAAATGCTTTTGGGGGAGGAGTTATGATGTATATCACTTAGTGTTTAACATACAAGAGAATGCACGAACTAGAAAATATTACTGATGAAAGTATATGGATAAAAATATTTCTTCCTCAAGGACCTTTATTACTCTGTGTTGTTTACAGGCCAGAACACAATTCTGTACAGTTTTGGAGTCGGTTAGATAATTCTATCAAAGTTGCGGTGGATACATCTAGTAAAATGGTGATTGTCGGTGACTTAAATGAAAATTTATTATCTAACAGAAAAAAAATACGTAAACAAAATTTTACACAGAAACAATTTAAGGAATGTAATTTTTGAGCCCACCAGAGTCACTTCTAAATCTAGCACACTTTTATGTCCAATCATTGTTAGTGAAGATGTTGAGGCAAAGGTCAGTGGTGTGATCGACTTGGATAGTACAATATCTGATCACAGAGGTACCTATATGGACACACACATATGCACCAAGATAGCTTATAAACGCAAGGTTTTATGTTGTAACAAAGGAGACTTTGTTAAATTGAAAGATCTCATAAACATTACCAATTGGTATGTATTATTTAATGAATGTACAAATGTTGATGATATGTGTGAAGTGTTGTACTAAAGATTGAATGATTTTGTAACACAATGTATTCCATCTAAAATTGTTACTATTCGACCAAATGACAAACCATGGTTTGATTCACATTTAAGAAAGGAGTGTAGGATATGTAATAGGTTACGAAAGAAATCAATAAGGAGTAATAAGGAGACAGATATTATTGCATACAAATAACAACGCAATAAAGTCAACAACATGAAAAGTTATGCGATAGAAAAGTTCTCTTCTAACATCGATGAATTTCTTTCAGAACTTTATATAGTAAATAAACAATCATATTGGAAATTACTAAGATATGTTGTCATAAACTCTGGCACATCTTCGAGCATCCCCCTGTTAAGGAAGCAAGATACCGATGACTGTCCCGCTATATTTTTAGATTTAGAAAAATCAGAAAAGTTAAATGAATATTTCCAATCCATATCTACCCTAACTGAAGAACGGGAAGAATTACCATATTTCAAGCAACGCACTAAGAGTATTTTTGACAAATTAACTGTCTCAGAAAATGAAATATCTGACGTTATAAAATGTCTTCACATTAACAAGGCATCTGGTCCGGACAGAATAAGTAACAACCTATTAAAGAAAACAGTAAACAGCATTAGTATTGTTTTATTTATGTGGTTCAATCGGTCATTGGCTTTAAATGCATATCCAACAGAATAGAAAAGAGCGCATGTTATGCCATTGTATAAGAAAGGAGATCATTCAGTTGTGACAAACTACAGACCAATATCACTCATTAGTTGTGTAGGTAAAGTGTTTGAGAGAGTTGTATTTAAGCATCTTTATAACCACTTTCATGACAATAAATTGTTATATAAATACCAGTCGGCCTTCTAAAAGGCCATTCCACTGTCCATCAATTAATTGAATTGTATAATCAAATTTGTATATCTTTAGATAATAGAGAAAAATATTGCATGTTTGTTTGCGATGTGTCAAAAGCATTTGATCATGTCTGGCATAGAGGGCTTATATACAAATTAGAAATGTATGGTATAAAAGGGAATTTACTTGAATGGCTGTCTAGTTACAAAAGCAATCGTACTCAATCAGTGTTTGTAAGCGGGGCTCTGTCCAAGCCAAGGATTTTGAAGGCTGGCGTTACACAGGGGTCGTGTTAAGTCCCTTTTATTCATTGTATTTGTTAACGACATACAGGACTCAGCTTTTCTTCACCAGACAATCAACTTGTTGAATCAACTCTAAATTTAAATCTGAGCAAGCTGTGTAACTTGGCAAAACACTGGTTAATTAAATACAACCCAGATAAAACAGTGGTTTGTTTAACCTTGGTTTGCCGGCACCCTGAATGTTATGATAAGAGATTAAATGTGCCAGCAATTTAGATGTTTTTCTAAAGGATTATAGGGACCAATGAACCCTGCTTCATTAACGGTGACGCGTGGCTGACACGAATTGGTGAACACTTTTCAGTATAATCAGTGTCAAACATGAGTTTCATATCATGTTGAACGAATTTAATAATCATTTAATCAACTATGGCTATAAAATGACGAACCAGGAAGGAAAGGGTGTCTCCAAAAACCACAAAAAAATCCTTATACTTACCGACTCCCTAAGTGGACTGCAAGCCCTCCAAAACAAAAATACCAAAAACCGACTTAAATTAGTAAATCAAATACTTAAAAGTTCCAACGACCTAACTAAGGCATGCAAACAAATAACCTTCTTGTGAATACCCGCCCACGTAGGAATATACGGTAATGAAAACACTGATAAAGCAGCTAAACTATCCCTCAAAATCCCAGAAATAAGTCTAATCTTACCCATCTCAAAATCAGAATTGAAAAGTGTAAACAAGCAAAAAATCACAAAAAAATGGCATAACCTATATCTAAACTCAAATAGCCAAATCAAAAAAGTACTCAGCAAACCACTAACCAAACCAAAAATTCTCCATCCATCAAAAAAAATCGACGGAGTAATTACTAAACTCCAAACAGGACGCACCAACCTAAATAACCACCTAGAAAAATAAAAAAAAACACTACAGGTAACTGCCCACACTGCAAACAACTAGAAACCCCAGAACACGCACTCATCCACTGCACACACTACCTATCACATAAACAACAAACGTCCACCATACCCAGCTCCCTTAGTTCTCCTCCCCAACCCCATCAGCATCTATTCCAAATCTCAAAATTCCCAAATTCTATATAAGCAACCCCTAAAGCCCCCTCTTGGGTTGCACAGACCACTTTCGCCCCTTTCGGAAACACATTAAATGGCCTGGCCGTGCCCGTGTGCGAAATACGCATCAGTCGGAAAGCGCACGTTAAATCTCCAAAGTAAGTAAGTAAGTAAGTAGGAAAGGGTGTCAAAATGGCTAATGCACAGGTTTAAGTGAGATTTGTTGAAAATAAGCATGGACAGAATGATGATCTTCAGCACCATCAGGAACATCAGACATCTGTCATCTGCCGAGAATTTCTTCTGCGACGGCACCTTCAGTGTTCACCCAGAGATTTTTTACCAGCTTTACACCATCCATACTTTTGTTGCTGGCAAAATGGTACCACTCATCTATGGTCCCACGCCAGTCAACCTACATGAAATTCTTTCAACGTGTTAAGAAGATTGCTGCAGACAACATTCCCCTAGCACCATCAAAGATCTTCACCGACTTCGAAGCAGCTGCGCAGAATGCCGTCAGAGATACCTTTCAGTGCCAGACCCAAAGGTTGTCTGTTTCATTATAGACAGTCAATCTGGAGAAATGCCCAGAAGAATGGACTTCAGACCTTGTATAAGACCGATGACAATGTGAAACTCTTGGTAAGGAGAGCCTCAGCCCTGCCACTGGTGAGTATGTGTGACATCGACGATGTGTGGATGGCAGCCCTAGAAGAAGCAAACTTTGACGATCCACGGGTGCTGAGGTTTGCAGATTATGTTACTGAACAGTGGGTGGAGAGTGATGGTCGCAGCATGTGGAACCACTTCGAGACAGTGGGTTCCAGAACCACAAACAATTTGGAAGGCTGGCATGGTAAGCTAGGCAAACAGGGGCCTTGCCATCCAAATATATTCAAATTCATTGACAGTTTAAAAAAAGAACAGTGTTTTGTAGAGTCACTGCTCCTGCAAATCCAGGCTGGTGGGCGACTTCCTACAAAGCAGAGGAAGTACCGCAATGTGGATAGCGGTATTGAGAGGGAAAAGCAGGAGTTGTTGACAGGGCTCAAGTCACCAACAGAATATGCTGATTCTGTGGCAAGATTTATTGGTTTGTGAGTTAAAATATATGTGAATTGTAAATAATTAATTTAATTTCTGACTTTTATAATTTCTGAAGTTTATATATTTTGTATGTATGAACACATGTATGATTTATAGTGTATGCTGTATGTACATGAGAAATAAAATAACAAAAGTCATGTTGCCCTCTTTTAAATCCCCTTTTAATCCTCATAATCACTCTATTGTACACTTGTCAGTAATGGTTGGGTAATTTTTAACCCAGAATAATAGGTGCTGGCAAACCGAAGTGTCCCCAAAACAGAAGCGGTTATATTTTCCTTAAAAGATGAATCAGACCTTATTACCTTGTACTTTGATGAATGTAAAGTTAAGAATGTTGAAAGTCATAAACATTTTGGTATAACGTTTGCATCAAACGGAAAATGGTCCTGTCATGTAGATAACATAATTAAATCAACATCAAAAATGATAAATTCAATGAGAAAATTAAAGTTCATATTGAACAGAAATACATTAAATAAAGTGTATATAATTTTCATAAGACCCCATTTTGAATATGCGTTTGAAGTGTGGGATGGGTGTAATATAGAATTATCAATTCAGTTAGAAAATCTCCAACTAGAAGCTGCCAGAGTAGTTACTGGGCTCCCAAAGTATACTTCGCACACACACACACACACATCTGTAATATGAAACAGGATGGGAAACGTTAATAGAACGAAGGAGGAAACGTAAGCTATGTTTGTTCTACAAAATACAAAGTAATATTGCCCCAACTTATCTTAAAGACATTGTACCAACCACTGTAAGTTCAAATGTACCATATAATTTAAGAAATTCAGACAATATTGAGATTCCATATACTAGATTAAAACACTCAACGTGTTCTTTTATTCCATCAGCTGTAAGGTTATGGAACACTATTCCTGTAGCAGGTAGAAATTGTACATCTACATCCCAATTCAAGACATACGTACAAAAAGAGCAAGTCATTGCCCCTCCATATTTTTCCTATGGTGTTAGAAAGTTGAATATTTATCATACTTGATTAAGATACATGAAATCGGGTTAAATTACGATTTATACAGAATAGAGATAAAATGTGATCCAATATGTCAATGTGGTAATCCATGTTAAAACGCATATGATTATTTATTAAAGTGTCCATTGTATGTCCATCAAAGAAAAACTATGTTAAGAATAATTTCGGACATTTTACAGAATGCCGTGACCAAAAATGATAAATTAGATTTAAGTTTGGTTTTAAACGGAAATGAATGTTTGTCCATTATCGAAAATCAACACATCTTAAAGCAGTGAAAATGTTTATACAAAGAGATTTGGGTAACACTTTAATGTACATATACTTGTCTCTCTTTTGTACATTTCTTTTGTTATCTTTACACTCTCATCTTTTCTGTTTTCCTTGTATATGATTTACTCTACAAGCTTTTGTAAATACTATGGAGAGGGAGTCCTAAGTTGGATAACTTGTTCCCAATCCATTTCAATCTGAATATAATATGTTTATGTAAAAAAAATAAAATTAGACAAAATGGGTTCGACTCACACGCTTGCACTTTTCTTCTTTAACTAAGTGCTCCTGTTGTCTGGGTTTGGGTGTCCAGTGTCCTGAAGACTATCGGTATACACCTTTAGTAGAGCAGACAACTTCATGATCTTCTTTCAGTATCTTGCTGTTGATAACTTCCGACACTGATATCATGGCTTTCTTGTGTGCCTCTTCTATTTGATGCTGTCTAAGTTGTTCCTCCGGTTAACAGCTCCGCCATTTCTAAGGATTCTGTATGTAACCAGTTCGGCACGACTTGTGATATTTTGCTTCAAAGGCAAATAGATCCTTCCCTCTGATCTGCAGCAGGAGAGGCTCATGGTTTTGACTTTCAGCTACTTCGATGACATGCTGTCATCCATCCTGATTGAAGTTTGTGAGGCCTTCTGTTGTCCAGCTTCCTTTTGATTTGAATTTCTTTTGGAATACGACCTACAAAAGATGCAGTCAGGTTGGAAGATGATGGGCTCACAGTATGAACGCCGAATTGGGCGGCCAGCTAGCTCCATAGATTCTATTTCAGGTTGTTTCAAGCAGTCAAGGTTCATTGTTAAACTCTGATAACATTCTCTGAGATATCCATGGGTTTCTTCCAGAACTTCCGGCAGGCTTGAACCTGACACTTCCATTCGATTCTGCAATTCTGGAGGTTCTGCCATCCTTCTACGCTTGATCTCCTTCAACTCTTCATTATTTTCATCAGGATCTTTGGCCTTGCTCAGAAGTTGTTGTGGGCCATACTTCAAGCCAGATACACGTATGATGCACACTGGCTCTGGATCACTGGGGATACGTTTTAAATTTTCATATATATTAACTTGGGTATTCTGTAAGAGAACCTTAAGCATGTGATTGGAATTTCATTTATTTCTGTGAATGCATGGTCCCTGTTCATTTTAAGCCATTCATATACGATTTGGATGATTAGCATTTGGACATTTTCTGTAAATTGGAAACTTAAGTAGTTAAGTTATGTATGAATTGAATGTTAGTAAGTTGATTCGTTTTGTACCTTCAGTGGTGCCGACTGCAAATTCACCTTAACTAGTAGCTGTAATAAAGTATCTGAAACTCAACTTAAAATGGCAAAACTTGTCAAAATATCAAGCCTACATCCAAGAAATTGATTTGTATATTTGCGGAAATAAATAACATTTACATTATGATAATTTTTTTGGTGCAGCTTTATGGTTGCAATCTTGAATATGTTTCATTCATATAAGCTGAAAATGTAATATTGGGTAGCCTACTCTGATATTATAAGAGTAAATTTGTTCCAAATTTTGCAAATGATTTTCAACTGGTAACATCGCATTGTAAGAAGTACTTCTAGAGATGTACTGGAACATGTTTTAGAAGATTATAGTGGAATCAGGCACACGTACCTAGAACATATACGGGATTAAAGGTTTGCTCGAGAACAATTTGGTTTTGTTGGGAAATATGATGTTTGATTTGCCAAAGGTTGGTCCATATTCACCAAATACCAATTATTGATACATCATTGGAGAGGTACTTATACATTGCTTCCACGGGTATATCACCCTTGATGATCAGTGGATCAGTAGTGAAATGACAACCCAAAATGTAATCATACCCCTAGTGATATACGGCAAAACCAGGCAAAAACGCGATAAAGGGTACCATACTTTGAACATTCGACCCAACTTTTTTTCTTGTTAACATTCAAAATCAAGTTTAGTATGTTTATGGGCTTTTTAAAAAAATTAGTGGGGTTTGGATGTGTGTGTGTGTGGGCGGGGGTGGGTATTATCACTACACTTCCAACTTCACTTTACAGGACGAACACCCATTGCAGGACAAACACCCAACAGTGACTTGACAATGTGTGTTCAGTCTACAACTGAAGCATGCAAATCGACCTTCAGTGTAGAAGCCAGACAATGCGATGGGTTTGAGGTTTACCTTTTGCCTCAAGCTCCAGTCCACCGAGCTGTGTATTGTTTAGGTATGTATGATTAGTATTGGAGCACTCCTAAAGCCCAATTTTATTTGTGTTAAAACTCTTAACCGCCCCAAAAGCAGTTGAGATGTTGCTAATGGAGTATGGCTGGGTACTTTTGGGTAAGTTGGAGAGAGAAAGTGAAGAGTGAGAGATTGTTGCGCTACTAGGTAGTTCAAATGATCTCTTGATCAGTAGACATTATATGTCCACAAGGACATATTGTGTCTGTGACAGCTTTTGAAACAACTAGAATTGTGGATAATTTATTTATCAACCTCTGTTGTGTCTCTCAAGTGATGAAACAGCAACTGACACTTTAAAATACACCAGATTGTTAGCAGAGCATAGAGAGGTCAGATCCAATTTGATATCCACATGCCATGATGTCTACCATGGATCTCTCAGAAAGACTGATTATTGAGAAATTAGTGTGGTGATGTTCCTGCCCAATGTATGGACAATGTTTTTTATGCTTAGTGTAACTGTTTGGGTGATTCTCATCCTGTAATGTCATGACAGCTTTTTGTCCACTTTAAGGATGCGTCATTTGAGAATTGTGTTGATGAATAAGTTATCCACAAAATAATTTTAGTGGACTCATCTTTGAGAGGAATAGGCACTTCTCTTTTAGGTGATTCTTGAAAATTGAAATTAACCAAATTCAGAAATTAGCTCTAATACCTAAGACTGGTCCTATGAGATGGAATTAATGCTCTTTAACAGAAAGTATATGGAGAGTCTATGTTAATGAGGACCTGATGAATATGTAAAGTAACAAGACTTGACCAGAGGAATGACAGTCACTCATATTAAGCCCAGTTGAGCAGTCACACTTTGCTATTTCGCTTATTTGCTTCAAATGCACATTCGCATAATGTAGAATATGAGCATGATATATACTTTTATGACATTTTTATATATATAGCTATAGGGATATAGTTATGGGCATGTCCGTCCGTCTGTCCGTCCATCTGTCTGAATCGTTTCCAGAGCAGAACTCGAAAACCGTTAAATATTTCTTCATCAAACTTTACATTTATATCACTTAAGTGGTGAAATTGTGCTTTTTGCTATTTTGGAATTTTTCCAATTTCTTTATTTTCCAATTTTCATGAAAGCATGCTGGACATAGGCTAACTTTGTGAGTGATGTTTGTTTCCGGGGCAGAACTCCGAAACTGTTAAAAATTTCAAACTTTGTATTTATATCATTCAAGTGGTAAATGCTATTTAGGAATTTAAAAAAATTATTATTTTTTACGTTTCCATGGCAACAAGTTGGACTTAGGTTCTATAAGGGCGGTGTTCATTTCCGGAGCAGAACTCAAAAACCGTTAAATACTTTCTTACAAAACTTTGCATGTCTACCAGGCACATACTGAACTGGTGCCTTTAGCTATTTAGGAATTTTTACGTTTCCATGGTAACAAGTTGTACTTAGGTTCTATAAGGGTGGTGTTCGTTTCCAGAGCAGAACTCAAAAACCATTAAATACTTTCTTACAAAACTTTGCATGTCTACCAGGCACATACTAAACTGGTGCCTTTAGCTATTTAGGAATTTTGAATTTATTTATTTTTTACGTTTCCGTGGCAACAAGTTGGATTTAAGTTTTAATATAGGATGAGTATAGCAAATAAACTGCTAAGTATTTCCTTGTCAAAAATTGCATGTCTATATATAAAGCGCATACTGAGCTGGTGCCAATTGATATTCAGGAGTTTTAGAAATGTTTATTTTAGAATTTCCATTGCAGCTATTTTGACATGGGCGAAAGGGAAATGTTGGGACAGTTACCTGGTTTGGGACCATAACGTGTTAAAATGGGCGGGGGATATAGATGACTTTGTTGGCTATACGCATTTTTAGTTATTGTTTCTTGTAATTTCTCATTTGTTTGCATAAAAAAAACCCACAGAAACACACTTGTTTTACTTTCCATTTCATATGGATGCAACCATGGTGGATTTTTTGTGGGCAAACAATGTATGCTTCTTTAAGAAGATTCAACTCGACATATTACATACAGAATTGCACATTTACTTGTGGTTACTTTACAGACAGCTGTTGGGGGGATTTGTCATCTTTCTAATGACTCTTGTTAATAATTCATTCAGTAATTTTTAATTGATGAATTATCATCATGCTAAATATTGAAAAATGGAAAGTGATTGTTTATTTGATTGCAATACATTGTCACATTAAAGCTCTTCTTTATGATTACTTTGTAGCAGATTCTTTTTTGTTCAAAATATTTATAAGATAAACAATATATGTCTTTTTAAAATGATTCCAAATAGAATTGTGACAAGCCACTGCCACCACTGACCTCCTATAAAGACAGGAAGAAAAATAAGTGTTCTCCAAATCTATGTTTATTTCACATGTTTGAAGTTTTTGTTCAGTCAGCAGTTCTCTAAATCAAGTAATTAAAAAAAAAATGACCAAAAGTAAGAATTGCTTGTTCCTTGACTATCAGCACTTTGTGGTTGTAGAAAACAACAATAGTTATCATTCAAAGAATACTGCCTCTATTAATAGGCCTTCATTAACCCATGCTTGCTGTAAAAGGTGACTATGCTGGTCATAAGAGGAGACTAACAGGATCGGGTGGCCATGATCAGGCTTGCTGACTTGGTTGATGCATATAATCATTTCCCAATTGTGCGGATCGATGCTCATGTTTTCAATCACTGTGTTATCTGGTCCAGACCCGATTATTGACAGTCTGTCATCATATAGCTGGAATATTAAGGAGTGTGGCTTTAAACAATAAACAAACTACATCATTGCCAGAAATCCTGTACTTCGGTCGTCATCATATGTGGATAATTAACAATGAAGAAAACTTCTGTTGAAAATTTTATTGGGAGATAATTTAAAGTGAGATCATAACCGAATACATATTTTTTGGCACTTAGGTAATAGAGGTTTTGTATTAGTGAGAATTGTAATCTTTCTAATACAACTGCATTGATCTTTGCATTGCTGACTAAATACCTCAGGAAAATGTTTAGCCTGCCAACAGATGTGTTGACTTGTTTAACACCATTTTTACTTTTTTCAGTGGCAAACCATGGAGGTAAGATTAAATGTTTGTTCATCAAGTGGTGTTATTGCCATATGTTTACAGAATGTGTAATAATGACCATATATTAAAGAAATTGTCTTGGAAGTTATTGGCTCCGATGACACAGTCAACTGGTCGTGGGTTTGAATCCCAGATTTAATCTCATTCATCCTTGGTTATCCAGGGAATTATTTCTCTATTCCATTCCGAGAAATACTCTGGATTTTTTTAACCTCATCGAAGGTTTGTTTTAGAAGTCACATTAGTAGCTCCATCTCTCCTTATCTTCCTGAATGTGCTGCTCATAACAATGATATGATTGGATGGCTGCAGATGACAAATTGGGCTTTCAATGGCACTTACAAACAGATTTTGATTCTGATTCTGATTGGTCAATGCAAGTTGCAATATACCATCAATCAATCAAGTTTATTTCATAATTGAGGCCACATGGCCCATAGTACAGTTATAAGATAAAAAAACATTTTAGGTCACATGTCCAGAGTGTAACATCTCTGTCGATCTCATTTAAAATAATTTACATAAATATAAAGCTATCAAGCATAGTACATTAATATCACTTGATTTAAACAAATTTGTAAACATAATATTACCTTTATAATATTTCTGTAATGGGGTAAAAAAAAGTATTTCTTACCTACAAAAAAGACATGGTTTTCATCCTCAACTAAATGAAGGTCACATTCTTTACATTATAGATTCTGTATGAGGTATATTTAACAATGACCTTTTACGAATAATGCTGACTCGAAAATTGTGAAGTCAAGAGATATTCGAAATTTACACATTGCTCTAACTAATCGTTTGTCTCTGAGTACTGTTATGTATAATTTGGGTTGCAGGAAAGATTTTATATCAGCATAATGCACTAAAAAAGTAGACTACTCTAAACTCTGGTACCCTGATTGGAAATATATATCTCTTAAGGGTCTTCTAAATGCAGATAAAAACATGTTCTTATGACCAACATCTTGGAATAACCACACATACGCAAAACCGCTATTAAATATCATTTGATAACAATAGATCATGAGGGAGATATCTCAAGCCTTATAGTGCAATACCTGTGGGAAACCTGCGCTATAAATGGAATAGATTTGAAATTGACTCTATTGCTCCTCCCAGGTTTATGCTTCAATGATTATTCAGGTTGATATTTCAGTTTCAGGATCTCCACAATTTGATGAAAAACCACGTATTACTTTTGAGTTAATGGACAAAGAATATTCAAGTGAACTATTATTCCGGTGTAACTTTACCCGTTCTTCTGAAGACCTGTTTTACAAGACCATCTGGTATGTGGAAGGAGCCCCAATTTATACGTTCGAACCTCTTGAGTGGAACTCGGATGACTTTGACTACATTGCAAACAGGACATTGACAGAACAGTTGCTGAAGGACAATGGGGTTGAGAAGGCTGGATTTAATGTACGTAAGTCCTGACCAAAGGGGAGATGCTAAAGTAGGCATAACCTACGTGTAAATATGTTCTTGAATGTAGAAAAATTAAACAGCCAAGCACTTGTACACGTATCCTTCAAATCAAAGCTACTTTGACGAAAATACTATCTGTTGGGCTTGCATGACTGTCAGACAACTTAAAGGGGATAAATGGGTAGAATAGGTAACAAGTGCCTGGCAGTTGACAAATATTCTTTGTGATATATACAGTGAAACCCTGTTTGTTTGGCCATTGTATTTGTCTTTGAAATGAATTCAGAAGTTGGAAGAAAATGAATACATGAATTCTTTTATGGATAGCAACTTCTTTTGTTCTGTATTATGATGTTACAAAGCAACTTCTTGCTCCTTCATCAGCTGAATGCTGAGGAAGTGCATAGAGTTAAATCTTGATATAGTCTCACAAGACAGGGTGGGATGAATGTACGAGGAGCTCCTCAGTTACACGAATCGACATCTTCAACGGGATCATTCCTGCTGTTGCAATCATAATCATCAAAACTGCACTTGCGCCCTTTGGGATCCCTATCAGCACAGTGTTTTTGCAGACCACCCATGTGGCTGGGAGAGCTACCCCTAACACTTGAAATCGTATCCTCCATGGTGTGGTTATCCTGAAGCTTCTTCCTGTCCTTACTCCTGGCTAACTGATTAAATCTGCTCTCATCGGGATCAGCCCTTTGATTGCCATTGGCATGAAGAGCCTTGACATCCCTCTCCTTCTGATAGATGTTTGTCTCTGTTGGTCTGTCGTGTAGACCTACGTTCTACAAGCCACTCACGATTGTCCCCTGTTTCCGTTTCGGAACGTAGAATCATTCCTGCAGGAAGTGACCTTCCCTCACCAGAATCATTGCGGACTATTGGTGCTACCTCCTCATGCTAATTTGACTTCCATACTGGCTCCTGCACAGACCGTTCCTCTCAGTCTGAATGTTGATCCTGCACTGTCTGGTATCGATGTGGTTCATCAAGGGAACCAACATCAACACCCCACTCCTCGGTGTAGCCATCATCATCGGTTTCGATAAATCATGTCAGCAATGTCACATATATATAACCTGCCTTTGCTATTGTGATGCTTTCAGTGGATGGGTGTTTTAAGGCTTTTTTTTAGAATTCTGTACTGTCGTCAACCAAGAAACGATAGTGGACAGGCTCTCCATTGTTATCTTACCTTGTTTTGTTTTTTCAACTATTGATGAAGGAGGATGCACTATCCATTCTCATTCTTCACAGCTGATTTTTCCCACCTTTTCGATGACCACAGCCTGTGTGCGTGAATAGATACGATCTCCTTCTACAGTCATCCCACATTCAGCCTAACACCCACTGACCTGTATTTTCAAACTGGTTATTCTGTTGATTGATGTTTATAGAAGAATCAACTTGATCTTATTGGATTTTTGCTACAAGCTATGTTTAACCATAGTCGCTCACTCACTCACTCACTCACTCACTCTCTCACTCTTTCACTCTTTCACCTACACATCACCTGGATCGGATTTTTTATATTGGTTTATAGACATTATTACAGTTTAGATTGGCATTGTTCTCCCTTTCCCATTTCATGAAATCACCAAACACTCTCCTCAGCATTCGATTTATCTGTTGCTCAAGGAGATTGCCAATTTATTAACGATCAAGATTGGGTGATTTACCACTCTCAAGATAGACATTATCAAAGAACTGAAGATCGACTGGATTGTGAGACACAGAGATTATTTTTTTCCGTCTAACTTACATGCATCAGATATCACGTCATGCATTCTACAGGGAACTGGCTGCATGTACATTGTTATTTCTTCGAAATTTGGGACACCGTTTTGTTCGTCTGCAACACAGTTCCCTTTTTGTTTATCATGTGAATGAGGTGTGTGCAAACATATACTGGTTTCCCTGCTCTAGAGCTCTTGTAATTTTTCGCCACCTCAACCAATAGTGCCCATAGCCATGTATGAGAGGATACCAGTCTAAGCAAGGATAAAGTATTCCAGCCCTGGCGCAGGGATGTTTTCAAAGTGCATGTCAGGATATTTCTCTAGGTTGTAACAAACCCTCTTAGGCGGACCTGTCGCAAGCTGTTCAGTGCACTTCACCTACTGTCGTTGTTGACGTGTAAGCGAGTAGATCAATATCGATTTTTGAATCGAAGTAACTGCATCAGTACTTTTAGTTCGACCTCAATGTCATGATGGCACTCAGCTCCGATTACTGGGTACCCGACAACTTCCTCACCTATGATGTTCCTGCCGTACCAGTACTTATGTCTGTACCCAGTGTCTGGGTCCATGCCTACTTAAGAGCAACCAGCAGCTTCAGATGTCTGCATGGTTCTTTTTAAGGACGTTTTGTGCAAGCCAGTTTCGACAGCGCCTGCCATTTCCAGACCTAGAATTTCCCGGTCGTCAAGGGCAAGTCGTTCCTTGTCTCCTGCGCTTTCACTTCGACACAGTCACTCCCAAATCGATGACATTTCCAGCCTTGCCCAGGATCAATTGGATGACTTTGTCAACTACCACTAACAAGGATTGACATAGCCAGGATCGATAGCCCTATTCTGACAGGGTATGGACCTTCTCAAGATCAACATTCAACTGATTGAACTCACACGGACCACTCCTGTTCGTCATGATGATTGCTGTCTTTTGGAAGGCAATTATTAGATTTGGTGGATCGATAGTCAATGTGAAATTGCTCTCCATCTACAAGCTATGCAGATTTTTGGAGTGGCCGCAATCACTACCACGAATCAACCCTCAGCGCCAAACTTTTGGCCTTCGTCTGGTACATCAACTATTGGGCTTCACCAAGTTGATGTCCCTCTTATCACTGATCTTTCCCATCACAGATCCTTAGCCAGACATGGGGCCACAACACTCTGGTCATCTCATGGCAGTACCTAAATGGCAACACTTTTTTCCCGAGTTGCCAAGAACATCACTGAGGCTCACTGAGGCTCACCATACCTCCAGACCCTATAAATGGAATGTGTTGGAAGCCTAGTGTTGAGCTCGTGATATCACCAAGCTGACTGCTGCCTCTTCTCGAAAGGTCGCTGAGTGTCTGCAACATCTGAGATCGACTCTGAAATTTGAGGGCTCTACTTTGCCTACTTATTCCACTTTCTACGTCAGGTATCAGTCACCGATGTTCATGGTGTACACAAGTTCGGTCTCTTGGTCCTGGAGCAACAATTGACAGCTACACAACAGCGCAGATAGATGATACTTGTACCCCTGTCCTGCAGCCTGGTACTCTGTTTCCTGTACATACAGAATAATCATTGGAACGGAACGTCCTTCGTTTGTTTATTGTTGTTTTTCAGGTTCCCAGACCGATCTTCAACATCAAAGTTGCTGCAAGGCACAGCCTTTACATGCAGTGTCTGAACCTTTATTTCACTCATCTCTGCCTTGAGTATTTGTGATGTTTTGGTTAGGAGATCCTCTTGTGGGTGTTGTTGGACTGCACACTATTGTCTGTCAGAGATAGTGCCGGGCCCTGTTTGAAGAATCAGTCCAGGATCGATTTTAAGTTCTCAGCTGTATCGCCTGTGCGTTTTCAGCTATGTGGTCATTCTATGAACGATGACATACGTAAAAACATGTTTGGCATGTATCCCTGATCTCATGCTGTTTTGCCCAATTTATGTATCGGGATCGTATCAGCGGTTGTTTGTGTGTTTTTCTGCCTACAAGTTCAAGTCTTTCAGGCACTAGGCATTGTTTTAATTTTTACTTGTTGCACTATTTAGCTGAAGCTACCTCGAGTATATCTCAAGGTTGTAGTCTATACAAGCTAGGGTATCTGCTGTGTATGACCCAACTGGGAATGAAATGCATAGTGTGAGATAGAAATCTCACACATGATGTGCCAACCTTCTAGCCTGAAAGAGATGGAGTTGATAGAGATACACACGTGATGGGGTCGTGTGAGGTTACTGTGCTCTACACGTGATGGGGTCGTGTGAGGTTACTGTGCTCTACACGTGATGGGGTCGTGTGAGGTTACTGTGCTCTACACGTGATGGGGTCGTGTGAGGTTACTGTGCTCTACACGTGATGGGGTCGTGTGAGGCTACCGTGCTCTACACGTGATGGGGTCGCGTGAGGTTACTGTGCTCTACACGTGATCGGGTCGCATGAGGTTACCGTGCACAGAGCACATTATTGACCTAGTTATTGGTCAATAACCAGAGGGATGCTGGGGTGTGTTTGGGTGAAGTGTTTTGTTTTAGAAGCTTGAAACATGGTTCAAGCATGATTCCACATAGGTTCAAAGAAGAAATACATAGTGTAAGATAGGATAAGTATATAAATTTACAATTTATACAAAAATTTCCAATATTCACTCTATGCACATCTTTCCACTCAGCATTCACCTGATGAAGGAGCATGAATAACTAAACTCTGAAATGTCGTGATGAAGAAATAGCTTAGTAGACCTGTGAATACCTGGGTTAGAATAGGTCTTCAGCGACCCATACTGAAGAGGTGAAAATGCTCATCGACGAACAGGATCAGGTGATCTCAGGCTTGCTGACTTGGTTGATGCTAGTCGTCATATCCCAGTTGCTTGGATCAGTGCTTATGTCAATCAAGGGATTGTCTGATCTGGTCTCGATTATTTACAGACCACCGTCATATAGCTGGAATAATGCTGAGTGTGGTGTTAAACTCTTCGTTTCTGGGTCTTTAATAAGATTTACTGCTTTTTAAAAAACTCATTTACTCCTCATAATAAATTTAAGGCTACTTAAGTGCTCTTTTTGCTCCCCTCAAGGATCACGTTTCAAGGCCTGTACAGTATATCTGTAAAATTAGTTGCAATACCACCTCTATCACAAATTGGGACTCAATTGTTAACACTGGGAAAGTCATGCTTTAATTTGAAGTAATAATGTTTCTCTGAGTAATTTAATGAACATGCTGTGAGGATATATGTTAAGTAGAGTGTGGTTTTGGTGAATTATGCTTTTTATTGCAGTTACAATGTGGTGTTCAGGCTCTGTATGCTCCCGGTGGAGCAACATCCAGTGGCGAATTATCAGAAGTCCAGTTTGTCGGAGTGAAGATTAAATGGGTATGTTGCTCACTTTAAGCTTTGCAGTATTGATATGTTATCATCATGCTAACTATAATATATTTGTATTTCTGGTGATGTATATTTTGTTTTGGTGGTAGGGTGTGGTTGGGTGCGCTTAAAAAACCCAACCAATGGGCAATTTTTTGTTCCAAAGGGCAATAACTCTCCTTTTGAAATGATATAAGCGACGGTCCAAACTGTCACTTCCGGTCTGGTTCCCGGATCAATGCGCGCTGCGACAACTACTGACATGTAGAGATGGAGCCAAGCTAAAGAGTTATCCTGTTGCACCTTCGTTCAAAAACGGTCGTTTACAACTGAATAGTTTTAACTAGCACATATTTTGTAGTGATTATTAGTTTATAATATCAACATTTGTTGAGTCTTCAACTACAAGACGAATTGTCACTTTGGAATATAGCGGGAAAAACGTCATGAAAAATGGTATATTGCCACGGTATTTTCTACGTCAGAAAACAGCGAGGCATTCTGTCAGTCTGGGCTAACATATTGCATCGATGAAATATTGCAAACTCATTTTATTTATCAGCCTTTGCGTTATTTCCCACAACAATTCAAACATTTAAATCTCAACAAATACTACCACGGACTTCAATTTAATAAAATTAGTGATACGCCAACATTTGCAGCACATAGACATCTTTGACAGGCCTTTACCAATGATCTATATAGTAAGTATACATCCGTGCCTTTACAAATATTTTAAGAAGAAATAACGTTCAAAATAATAAAACAACTGATTTTTAATGTTAATTTTTATATCAATATTAAAGTTGCATCTGAATATTTAAATTTATATTATTTTTTTTAGAAATAGGCCAAATGAACATCTACCATGCATCTATTAAGCACTCAGTTACTCAGTTGCAATATACATATTAGTCATCATACATTAAAATAAGAGATTTACCCACAATATTCTGCCGCTTATAACATATGTCCCACCATTAAGTGCTCTAAGTCATCACAGGTGTTAATTCATTGATCCATCATTTCTTACAGAATTCTGATACTCATGCTCTTAAAATAGTAGTTAATTACAGAGATGTGTCCCAACAAACAACAAATCATACTGACTACCCCCCAAAATGTGTATGATGCATAAATAGATCTAAATCATAGTTTTATCTTCTTGTTTTAGTAACATAACATTTATTTTAATGTTGACAAATTATTTCCCATACAAACCCACACACTATCCTGCTGTATCTAACTATCCTGATTTTTATTCAACAGTACTTCAAGACACCTGCAGTATAAAGTATATTTTGTAGATATTATTATCATATAGCAAATATGAATTTTATATGAAAATATGAATATGAAAGTTTATCATCAAATCTTCTGATGGTTAAATAAATGAACCCCCAGTCAATCCATGTAGATAAATGGATATATTTATGTTATTTGATTTTGCATATAACAGATTATACTTACATATTTTACAGTCAGTGTCTCTAATCAGGCCCAATATGTTTTTGACTGAAAATTTCAGTCAATATGCATATTGACTGATTCACTCAGATAAGGTATATTTTTTCTTAAATTTTCATTCATTTATTATTGCCTCCAAAAATAGGACCGGAATTTAGACAGACTGGCTGAAATGACTAAGACTGCATAATTAAATCTCCTCAATTTAATTTGGATCTATTTTAATCTTATCAAGATCAAAGTAACTAATGTAAAAAATACAAAATGTTTTCACAATGAATTGATTGATTCTCCAAGCCTGAAAGAATACCAGAGTCATTTTTTATGTTACTTATCTTTATTTATTAGCATAATATTCAGTTCAGAAACAGATGACAGCTAAAAAGTCATGCATGTGTAATCAAATAATAGTACACATGCACAAGTGTGCCAAGATATTAAATAAGCTAGAAAATAAATAAGAGTCATTGTGCAATGCAGATATCTTTTGGTGTGAAGAGAAAGAAGAAAAATTTATTAATTTGTTTATGTTGGAATTTGAAACATCAGTTTAGAAAAAGGAAACATAAACAGCAAGGCCTAATGAAGTTAAGAATCAGCTTTATCTGTGTCACAATCATATGATTATTGTCAATGCAAACTGGATTTAGACACTGCATTGTGATACACAATCAACATTATAGAGATTGGCAATTAGCATGATAATATATTTTGTTTTATTTTATAAAAATTGTAGTTGGAACAAATACTCTTGAATATGTATTTTAACTAATATATAGGGTCCTGAATTATTATTTTTTACTTTGATAAATTTAAAAAAAGGCCAAAATAATATATATCTTTCATTGATCATATTGAAATATAATCATGGTAGTATTTGGCAACAAACAGCTACCATTCATATACATAAAATCCTTGTATACAACATGCACCAATTAACCCTTAAATATCAAAACAGGTTTCAGTGATTTCCATTTCTTTTATTTTGAACATTGAATCATGATATCTAGTTGATGACGAAATTTTACAGTGCCTGTTACTCTTACAATTTATTGAGAACATTTCTCATTGCTCTCTGTTATATATCTGACAAATACTTAGGCCTACATGTGTTGCTGTCAATATTCACAACATTGAGGCTACGGGCAACGTTGCATGCGAGCTTCACATTTCGCGTGCCGTATAGCCTCACCGTTGTACATACTGAAATGCATGCATATGGTGTAGCCTGCTCGGCGATGCTACAACATAGATATAGGAACGTATACAAAATCTACTTAATTTTCATATTCATACATCAAGGGCAACACTTTCAGTACCGATTGCAAAACGTCAACAAAGCGACCTGGGATTGAACGATCAGCTGATCTCACCGCATCGCTTCGAACGACTATCTAGTGGATATCTATACAATATAATCAGTCGTGTTCATCCCTGATGTATCATTAATTCAAGGAACATTTATTTCCGGACATGGCAATAGATAAATCATTGTTTGGGCGAAAAAATAAGCTCTCCACACACAAGCGTGACTGTTGCCGACAGAGGTGAAGCTTATACTAGTTAACTGTCTATAGGCGTCATAGTAACATGTAGTGCTCGTATCGCGCATACCACATGCGCCGTCAGTTTAAGGTTGGACCGTCCGGGTCAGCGCACCTAGCGGGTTAGTGAAGGGAAGATAAATTGAAAAAGATCGCCCATTAATGAATCTATTTCTGAAAACAATTTTGCATTTCTAAACTAAACAAATAGTCATCATGTGTTGTATTTGTTGAAGTCACTAAATTGTTTAGTTAAATGTGTTCAGTCATCAACAGGCTAAGATTACTTTGCTTCAAATAACACAAGACCAATTTGGAATGATTGTTTGAATGCTTTGGAAAGATAGCTCATTCCAAACTTTCCAAAGCTTGGAAAGATCGATCTTTCCAGAAAATCCAAAATTGGAATGGCAACATTTCCAAACATATTTCCAACACAGGAAATGTTTGGAATGACTTGGAATGACATTGAATGGTTTGTAATGGTTTGGAATTGTTTGGAAATATGGTTAGAATGAACAAGTTGAAATATGTTTTATCAGTAATTTGAACAATAAAAAGACTATGAATTATTTATTGAGTTTAAACTATATATAATAAATAAAATAAATAAAATTTATCTCAAACATTCACTTCTTGTCTGTCTAGCGAGGGGCTTTTACAGTCGCATTCTCCCTAAGGTGAGAGAGAGACCCGCACTTGACTCGAAGACACTTACTTACTTATATTGGAGATTTAACGTGTGCTATCCGACTGCAAGCGTATGTCGCACACGGGCCCGGCCAGGCTATTTAATATGTTTCCAAAAAGGGGAAAAGTGAGATTGTGCAACCCAGGAGGGGGGGGGCTTTAGGAGTTGCTTATATAGATTTTGAGATTTGGAAAGAATGCCAAGAGTGGGTGGGGGACAAACTAAGGGAGCTGTGTGTGTTGGGTGGTTGTTAGATAAGGTAGTTTTGGTTTTATTATTTTATTTGGGGTTTAAATGCGACTAATTAGTCCTGTTTTAATTAGGTATAAACCTTTTTTTCTAATTTATTTTGTGGATTTAGGATTGATTCTAGTGTAAGTCCGGTTTTAAGATTTAGGGTGGTCTGTAGTGTTGTTCGGTGTGTTTGGTAGTGTGTGCAGTGAATGAGTACGTGTCCTGGTGTTTCTTGTTGTTTGCAATGTGGGCAGTTTCCTGATGTGTGTAGATTAGCTATTTTACGGTGATTATTTAGTTTAGTGTGGCCTGTTTGTAGTTTAGTAATTATTCTGTCGATTTTTTTGGATGGGTGTAGTAATTTTGGTTTATTTAGGGGTTTTTTTGAGTACTTTCCTGATTTGGCTATTTAAGTTTTGGTATACATTTTGCCATTTTTTGCAGATTTTTTGTTTAGTGAGACTTTTGATTTCTGATTTTGAGCTGGGTAAGTCTAAGCTTATTTCTGGGAGTTTAAGGGATAATTTTGCTGCTTTATCTGCCTTTTCATTTCCAAAGATTCCTACATGGGCAGGGGTCCAAATGAACTCTATTTGTTTACCTGCCCTAGTGAAGTTGTTTGAGCTATTGAGTATTTGATTTATTAGTTTGGGGTGGTTTTTAGTGTTTTTATTTTTGAGGGCTTGTAGTCCACTGAGGGATGAGGATTTTTTGGTTATGGGCCGGGAAGGCGAAAATCAATCCCTCGGAGTTAGAAATTACGTTCGCCTTCCCGGTCATCACAAAAATTCTTATTATGGCAGATGATCGCCTTCCAGGTACTTGTTAATTACCAAGAAAACACCAATGAAATGAGGACACTATTTAATCTGGACAACAAAGTAAATATATAACAAGTATAGTATAACATATCATATATCATGCATGTATTTGAAGATGTATATAGACATACATTTTATCATTTATGTAAAAATTCAGTTCATTCCCAGTGCGGTAGATCTGCCACATCGTCAGTGTTGTCCATTGTTGTCGTCAATTGGTTCAACAGATCTCCTTTCAAGGCACAGAGTCTAGAGTCAATCACTCGGTATTTTCTCTTCCGAGCAGGTGCTCTTGGGTGAGCGCCTTGCTGCTCAACCCTCACTTCTGTTAGAGATTGTTCACGTTTCAGAAGATTCACTACCTCAAAGATGTTAGGGTGAGTCTTCTGGGCGCTCTTGTTCTGGTGATGATGCCATCCTTCAAGGTTGTTGTTTGTTCTGCGTCCCTGGTTTCCGAAGTGATTCCACAGGTCCTTGCTCCAAGATCCTTCTACCCATGTAGTGGTAACATAGTCCATGAACCGCGTCACCTTGACGCCTTGAGGACTGTCTGCAATCGCATCAGCCCACACGTCTTTAACCATGTCTAGTGGCACCAAGGGAAGGGCAGAAGCTCGTCTTACAACCTTCTTCACTTCTTCAACGCTAGTGTATTCTGTTGCCAGGCCTTCCTGCTGTACGCGTCGCCACATACACTGGGTAAAGTGAAAGAAGCAGCCTCTAGTATGTGTAGTTGCGAACACAGATTGAACGGTGTTGTGGGCAGCGCGCTCAAAGTCTAGGTGAAACACCCGGGGAGTCCAGTCAAAACCTAAGTTGTGTGCAGCCTCTTGGATGTATTCAAAAGCTCTCACGTAAGTACACTCTGCCTTGTTTGGTAGAAGACAGAATACAAGAGGGAACATATGCTCTTGAAACTCAGCATGAATGGTGTACACTTGGTCGAACAGCTTCAGAGAAGACGATAAAGTGCCATCTGCATACACAATGTCTGCTTCACACAACAGTTCTAGGTTCTTGTCAGTAGTGAAGATAAGGATAGGGTCTTCGCCTTCTGACATAGGTACCGTATGAAGAAATCTCTCCTCCTTGAGTACAGGTCCACTCTCCTTCTAAGTTGACGTGTAGTCTACTTTGAGGCAGGCGTGGAACAGTCTTGTGACGCTGGCGGTAAAGGATAGTCTTCATCGCTGCAAAGGTCGGGATCTCAGCCAGCACACCATCAGGTACAACGTCATGGATCTTCCTCAGGTTGGCGATCTCATCATGGTAGATCCTGGGTATAGGAGTCACCTCGGTCTTAGTATGATGAACTAGTTTCGATTTGAAGGCATCAACGTGCATGATGAAGGGCTGTTCTACATGGTTGTGTGCCTGTCCTTGTGACTGAAGGACATCATCGGAGGTGATGAGTTTGGCCTTGCACTGGCTGGTGACACACTTCCAATAAGTCTTCTCATCAGTCTTCTTGTTAATACGATACTTATGACCACTGTAGTAAAGATGCTTGCCGCCATGAACAGAGTCGATGAAAATCAAACGTACCTGTGCATTAGCCATCGTTTTGAACGTTAATGATCTTGTACTTACTTACTTACTTACTTTGGAGATTTAACGTGCGCTTTCCGACTGATGCGTATTTCGCACACGGGCCCGGCCAGGCCATTTAATGTGTTTCCGAAAGGGGCGAAAGTGGTCTGTGCAACCCAAGAGGGGGTTTTAGGGGTTGCTTATATAGAATTTGGGAATTTTGAGATTTGGAATAGATGCCGATGGGATTGGGGAGGGGAACTAAGGGAGCTGGGTATGGTGGATGTTTGTTTGTTTATGTGATTTTGATTTGGTAGGTTATTGTGTTTTTAGATGCGTTTTATTAGTTCCGTTTTTATTAAGAATACGCCTAAGGCCTTGAAGTTTTCTAGTTTATTTTGTGGGTTTAGTATTGCTTCTAGAGTGAGAGCCTTGTTTAGATTGAGGGTGGTTTGTAATGCGGTTCGATGTGTTAGGTAGTGTGTACAGTGGATGAGTGCGTGTTCTGGGGTTTCTAGTTGTTTGCAGTGTGGGCAGTTACCTGTAGTGTGTTTTTTAAAAAATTTTAGGTGGTTATTTAGGTTGGTGTGTCCTGTTTGGAGTTTAGTGATTACTCTGTCGATTTTTTTGGATGGATGGAGAATTTTTGGTTTGGTTAGTGGTTTGCTGAGCACTTTTTTGATTTGGCTATTTGTAGTTTAGATATAGGTTATGCCATTTTTTTGTGATTTTTTGCTTGTTTACACTTTTCATTTCTGATTTTGAGATGGGTAAGTTTAAGCTTATTTCTGGGATTTTGAGGGATAGTTTAGCTGCTTTATCGGCGTTTTCATTACCGTATATTCCTACGTGGGCGGGTATCCACAAGAAGGTTATTTGTTTGCATGCCTTAGTTAGGTCGTTGGAGCTTTTAAGTATTTGATTTATTAATTTAGGTCGGTTTTTGGTATTTTTGTTTTGGAGGGCTTGCAGTCCACTTAGGGAGTCGTTAAGTATTAGGATTTTTTTGTGTTTTTTGGATTCTTGATTATGGAGGGCTGAGGCCATGCCCATTAGTTCTGCCGTGAATATTGATTGGTTGTTTGGGAGTCGGAAGGATTGTGTGGTTTTAGTTGGTTGTGTGGTATGGACTCCGAAACCTGTGTGTTTGGAGGTCGGATCTGAGGATCCGTCCGTGTAAATGTGACACCAATTTGGCCAATTTTCGTGGTTGTACATATAAAAATCTTATATACTTCTTACTTGGGTTTCAGAACAAAGAGACATCCTACTCACAATTCAAACACCTTTTGCGTTAAAGTCACATCTTCTCAATACAAGATATAGTAGTAGAGATTAACTGATTCCCGCGTGTTGTTATAGCTTCATCGTTTCTTTACTAGATTACTTAATCTGAGTTCAATGGAAGTTAGTAATCACATTCTCTGAGTTCAATTTTAACAATTTTAGTAGATTAT
Source organism: Haliotis rufescens (assembly GCF_023055435.1). NCBI lineage: Eukaryota > Metazoa > Mollusca > Gastropoda > Lepetellida > Haliotidae > Haliotis > Haliotis rufescens. The sequence continues at coordinate 775,711 of NW_025964387.1, forward strand.
CTCTTTCTTTATTTTTCCGTCCCACGAGTTCAATGGAAGTTAGTAATCACATTCTCTGAGTTCAATTTGTTTTATCTCTTTCTCCACTTTTCTGTCTCACAACACCCCAGTGTCCTCAGTGTATAAGTGTCCGTTGTATACATAACGAGGGTACACATCACTGATCTTTTCATTCGCCTTCCCGGTCCCCAGTCCCTTACCCCTCCATTCGCCTTTCCGGTACTACTGGTAAATAGATTTTCGACTTCCCGGGCCGACACCGATTTTTTGTTGTTTTTTAGATTGCTGATTGTGTAGTGCTGAGACAACTAATAGGTCTCAAAATTAAGTATTTGGCTGGATGGCAGCTGCCATTTTATTACAAAACAGACAGTCGTCTAGACGGCTCACATGTAAGTGCGCCGACATGTACCTAAGATCATAAAATGGACAATCTTTGGTAACATCTAATTTATTGTTGTCTCACGCCAGAGCTGTGAATAATTCTGTTCATTGAACAATTGGAATTCAGGAAGTTATCAATAATTGTTTAACTTAACATAAGATAAGATAAGTTGTTTACAACATAATATTATGATGTCAGGACGTACTACAGTCAAAACTATATATTTTAAAATCAATTTAATGACAGACTATGATTTCCAAGTCCCTATTAGCAAATCAATGAGGTATCAGTTTCACCTCATGTGCAAAGACCGCCTATACTTATATATATATTTTTTATAACTATTCTCCAGTTAAAGTCCTATCCTCTTATCAAAAAATCTGTAAGAGTGATCATCATTAACGAAACTCATTCTCGTCAAAGAATACAGAACAAATGAAGAATCAGATGCATACATTTATTGCCATGCTTCATTCATCACGAAGTAGATTTACATACATTTGTGAATAGCACTTAAACTGTGATAATGAATTTTACCATTGTCCATATTATATTATAAATATTAACCATAATTGGATTTCCGAATATATAAACGACTCCAACGTTGATATTTCAGGCAAAAACAAAGTCAGCTGTCTTTTAACGTTCAGGGGAAAAGGGTTTGCTTTCACAATTGCACATTTGTTTTCACCAAAGGACAATCAAATCAAGCCAAAAACACGAAAAATACACATATATGGTTAGCGACCGTCATTATGCAGCGAGGGGGGAAATTCGTCTGCTCTAACTGCCTTCACAAAAACATTCCAGGCCTTAATTTCCGAGGCAGCTGTGACGTAGTAGCATTACATTCGCTGCGTTTGCAGCATATAAGATGTGTAATCTGTGGAGTGACTTAAGTAATATTACGGCTGAAATCTTACTTGCATGGTTGTTTTAATAGAAAACTTACGGTTTAAAAACACAATTGTTCTTATATAATGTTTTTAGGTTTGGTTTATAAACACAAGAGAAGATTTTTTATACATATAAAACTGGTCGAAAATACAGCTGAACAATAGAAAAATAAAAATAGGAGTTGTGAATAGTGACAAATTTTAATTACATCACCGTGTCAATAATTATTGATTGATTCGGTCAAACAACTGTCAAACCATCATTGCCATGTACGTACATGTACACAGGAAGTCGGTGCTGTCGTAGGCTCCAGGTAAATAAACATCGTGGTTTTATGACGGGAGATCAGACGAACTGTGAACCAGGGGCATGCGACGTAATTACACCTAAAGTTGGTAGAACCAGGGTATTGTCTTTTGGACTGGCTAATTGACCGTACGTATAATTGGTAAATATATTTGTTTTGACACCTGTGTTTCATGCACATCCCGGCTCATAAGCAGAATACAGACAAATGAGGCCCCGTGATCAGCGGAGCGTGAACAACATGGATGCCGCCTTTCGGCCGTACCAAACAGTCAATCTGTGATCTCGGAACTGAATCAAATTGCAAGCGGAGACAAGATAACTTCCCTTACCCAAACATGATCGCTGCTCAGAAATGTTCAAATCTATCTTCAGTAAATCATGAAATTAATGCGAGCATGACATTTATGCGAAAAATGCGATCGTCAGTCCCTCTGATTATTTTAATATGTTTCATTTCATCATGATAAAAAAGTTAGTCACTTATAAGGTTACCATGTTGAAAATGGAAACGATCGTTAACAAAAACAACAAAATGTATTCTCTCATCACTCAGCCTAACAGTGATATAACTGCAAATTAAACAATCAAGTACGCTAAAGTATTACACATGGTGGGTGGAGGACCAGGGGCACTTTGATTTTGACAGGTGTCATCAACTGGTCAAGTAACATCACGGTTTGTATATTCACGTTGATTGGACAGTCCAGACTGGCGCCAACTAACTATATTGTGTATAAATAAGGACACTAGGTTAATTACTGTTATTGATTATTTGATAAACATATTCACCTTTAGTTGCGTAATATGTCACAGAGGTAAAGCTAATTCATAACAACTAATTGTCCCATTTATTTGGCTTCTATCTTTTATATGAAACAAATGCTATAACATGGGGTGATAAACTTCATTGGCAATAGACGTAGCATATAATTGTCCGCATGAACAGTCTACTCTGTTCCAGATATGTTTATTCATTTTGTCAGCATTTAAATCGTTGCATTCCTGGCTCAATGATTCATTTGACGAAATCTTGTTCCCTGTTTTGAATTACCGTCAGATAGTTCCAGACCAATTATAAAATTTCCAGCCCTATGTGTTGGGCATAATTCCGAGATAATTCGAAGTTCATATTCTTGTATGAACACTTATCAAAATTCATTTATACCAAGTACTATTATGTACATATGTATATTAGTTCAAATTATAATAATGAGGCCCTCTTTGTTCTACGACAACCGTAAGTCGGTATGGGAAAACAAAATATTTGTTTAATTGTTCAAAGTTCAAAGTCAATGTCATATGATTATAGACAAGGAAGATGACAGAAATTCTTTTAGTTAAATTTGCTCATGATTTGGTCTTTTCGTGGTACATAGTGCCAAAATACTCTTAATTATTTACTTTCATGTCATTACCAATCTCACATAAGGTCAAAAGTTGTACAACGTTTAACAGATATGATTATGACATGTTGTATCCAAACATTTCCAAACATTTCCTAACAAATCCAAACAAATCCAAGCTTGGAAATATGACCTTGCCAAATATTGGAATGGTCATATTTCCAATTGTAATGGTGGTATTTCCAAGTTTTGGATTTTTTGGAATGGATGATATTTTGTCCAGTGTAAGATAACCTCTGGATCAGTTTGTGATATTGACTTTGAGAAATCTTTTGTGAAAACAAGGTAGATCAATTTAGTTATGAAGCTGATACAATTCTATCCCTTGAATGCATTCAATGCAACATTAAAAGTATGGCATGTTACTCAAGGAAAGGTGCCAAAAATAATCTTCATAGTTTCATAAGAAAACAATATTATTTTATAGGTAGTGGCATTAGAAAATACATTCTTATATATTACTTTCTAATATTATAAAAATATTAAAAATCAAACTTGATATAAGAAAAGTATAAAATATCATTGATAGATTATTTATGAATATTTTGTTACTTGTTCAAGAAAATTAATGAAGCAATTAATACTTAAGCCTAAAAACAAATATTTTCCTTATTCAAGAAATAAATAAGAATAAACGTTTCTTTGGAGTGACACAGCAATCTTTCAAAATTATGAGTAATTTCCTTGTTTTCTGCAAGAAATATTTTCTCGTGACTAGTTTCCTGCTTTTAGATTTGTCTTAAAATAAGAAAACCAGATGTCTGTTTTTACTTACAACAGTCAATGTCTGACTTTTTGATTGTTTGCTTTACATAAAATGAAGTATACCCTTACATCTTTGAAATAAATTATTGAAATAAATAACACAGGAAATACATAAATAACCAACTATTTTTTGATAATTATAAAAGAAAACATTTAAATAAATTAAGCTAAACCTTGATTGTGACAGGGTTTCCTTTTGTTTGAACGATCTCATGCAGTTTGGCAGGATCAAATGGAGATCACTGAAACCAAATTTACAACACAATATTTCAGAGGCCAAAAATGAGGTTATATTCACATATTTTTGTAATCATCATCTTGAAGCTAAAAGGATCTGCTTTGGCCACTCATCTTGCTGTAATCAACTCCATCTTTGCTCATACCACAGGAACAAAGGTTTCTACCACTGCTGAAGTTCAGTCTCTCATGCATTCCTACAAGTTTGCAGACCAGTATTCCTGTTTCCGGCATCCCATCAGCAATTTAAATGTCATCCGTCATCATTCTCCAAATATGAACCACTTACTGACAAAGAGTTGATTACTTTCAAGACTATTTCTTTACTGACTCTTTGCAACTGCTGTACAAGTTAGTGAGGAGATCCATGCTCTGGAGTTCAGTGCAAGGCACAAATAACGAAAATCAAATACAGTTTTCACTGTTTGACAATGAAATATATCTGATAATTAGCAAAACTCATCACACTCTATAAATTCTAATTGCTTGTGGACCACAACAAATGGCTGATGAATTATGCATGGCTAATATCATTTCCAAGAATAAAGCTGTGACTTTGAATGATAGGAATTTGATTAAAATGATAAAGGTTACAACATTCAAGGCCTCAGTGAAGCTTTCAAAATGTTTTATGGTACACATGTGGAGGACATTTCCAAATTTGGCGCATCAGTGACAAAAATGATGACGGATGCAATTTCCTATTTTGACTTGTACCATAGTGTTCTCATATTGTTTCAGGTGAACAAATTGACTTGCCTTTGCATGTGTTTGTGATGGTGCCATCGGTGGGGCAGGATACGCTCACCATTTCGTGAACGCCTGGTATCATTACTATTTGACAGTGATTCATAAACACAAGCTCATGATATGGTCAGAATTGTACAATCAACTCTGCTCTATTGGTTATGGAAAGGGTTGTGTAGCTCTTATTTAAGGATAATGTGATTTTTTTGGTTTCCTACAACATTGGCTGGTCTTTTTGATTTTACCAGTGACTACATGGAAAAATATGTTTCTTCCCATTTCATCCCTGTATCATGATATAACATTTATACTAAGTTTTCCTATAATAATTAGATCCACATCAAGTGCTTTTATGAGTTATCATGGTGTAATATTTATACATCATTTCATATAATTATAGTTTAGCAAGTAATACTTATCATCAGGTAAAATGCATATATAAAATATCAGTAGTTTCAGTTATAGCTTTTTAGATAGATTCTAGCCTAAGGTAATGGGAGTGCATCTCCTAGACATACTATTCAATAAGACAAGAGTTATGTCTACATAGTTTACTTACTTACTTTGGAGATTTAACGTGCGCTTTCCGACTGATGCGTATTTCGCACACGGGCCCGGCCAGGCCATTTAATGTGTTTCCGAAAGGGGCGAAAGTGGTCTGTGCAACCCAAGAGGGGGGTTTTAGGGGTTGCTTATATAGAATTTGGGAATTTTGAGATTTGGAATAGATGCCAATGGGGTTGGGGAGGAGAACTAAGGGAGCTTGGTATGGTGGATGTTTGATTGTTTATGTGATTTTGATTTGGTAGATTATTGTGTTTTTAGATGCGTTTTATTAGTTCCGTTTTGATTAAGAATACACCTAAGGCCTTGAAGTTTTCTAGTTTATTTTGTGGGTTTAGTATTGCTTCTAGAGTGAGAGCCTTGTTTAGATTGAGGGTGGTTTGTAATGCGGTTCGATGTGTTAGGTAGTGTGGCAGTGGATGAGTGCATGTTCTGGGGTTTCTAGTTGTTTGCAGTGTGGGCAGTTACCTGTAGTGTGTTTTTTTATTTTTTCTAGGTGGTTATTTAGGTTGGTGTGTCCTGTTTGGAGTTTAGTGATTACTCTGTCAATTGTTTTGATGGATGGAGAATTTTTGGTTTGGTTAGTGGTTTGCTGAGTACTTTTTTGATTTGGTTATTTGAGTTCAGATATAGGTTATGCCATTTTTTGGTGATTATTTGCTTGTTTACACTTTTAATTTCTGATTTTGAGATGGGTAAGTTTAAGCTTATTTCTGGGATTTTGAGGGATAGTTTGGCTGCCTTATCGGTGTTTTCATTACCGTATATTCCTACTTGGGCGGGTATCCACAAGAAGGTTATTTGTTTGCCTGCCTTAGTTAGGTTGTTGGAGCTTTTAAGTATTTGATTTATTAATTTAGGTCGGTTTTTGATATTTTTGTTTTGGGGGGCTTGCAGTCCACTTAGGGAGTCGTTAAGTATTAGGATTTTTTTGTAGTTTTTGGATTCTTGATTATGGAGGGCTGAGGCCATGCCCATTAGTTCTGCCGTGAATATTGATTGGTTGTTTGGGAGTCGGAAGGATTGTGTGGTTTTAGTTGGTTGTGTGGTATGGACTCCGAAACCTGTGTGTTTGGAGGTCCGATCTAAAGATCCGTCCGTGTAAACGTGACACCAATTTGGCCAATTTTCGTGTATGTATGCTAGTGTGGTGGTTTTAGCAATGTTTGGGTCGGTTTCTTTATTTATTTGACTAGCTAGTGTTGTGTCTATTTTGGGGATTTTAAGTTTAGGGGTGAAGATATTTGATTGTTAATTGTTAAGATTTTTAATTTGGTGTTCATTTAGGTAGTTTGTTATTCTTTGGGATATTGGGGTAAGTAAGGGCTGTTTACAAGCTAGGGCTTGGTTTTTGGGGCTTATATTTTGGTTTATTAAGTTTTGGATGAGAGGGTTTGATTGGGACGCGGCCCAGAGATTTAAGCTTAGCTGTTCCCTGCTTAGACTTAGTGGCATTTCTCCTGTTAAGGCCTGAAGTGAAGTGTAGGAGGTGCCATGTTGGGTGCGTGTAATTAGCTTGAGAGCCTGATATTGTATTGAGTCAAGTTTTTTAGATAGAGAGTTGTTTAGGGTGTTGTATATGGCGCAGCCGTAGTCTAGTTTTGATCTAATTAGTGATATGTAGAGAGAGAGGAGGGTATCTTTGGAGGCTCCCCAGTTAGAGCCAGTTAGGCATCTTAGGGTGTTTAGGTCTTTACTGCATTTAGTTGTTAGGTTTTGGATGTGAGCATCCCAGGTGAGATGTTCATCAAAAATAAGTCCTAAGAATTTGGTTTGTTTTTGAAATTTGATTGTTTGGTTGTTTAGCTGAGGGATTGGGAAGGCAGGTTTCATGTTTTTATGTTTGAATACTACTCCTGTTGTTTTATCTGAGTTAAGGGAGAAGCCCCATTTGTCAGCCCATTGTTGTATTTTACTAAGAGATTTTTGGAGTAAATTTTGGGCCATTTTAATGCTTTTAGTGCGGATCCAGATGGCTCCATCATCCGCGAATTTGATGTGTTTACTTTAGGGGATAGGCCCTCGAAAAGATCGTTTATCATTATATTGAAGAGGGTGGGGCCGAGGATACTGCCCTGGGGAGTGCCATATTCTAGGGGACATTGGTCCGATAGTGTTTGGTCTATATCCACGGTTATATTACGATTGTTTAGGAAGTCCTGGATGTAGTTTATTATCTGACCTTTGAGTCCTTTTTTTTTAAAGTTTTTGTATTTGCCCATCGTGCCATACCATGTCGAAAGCTTTAGAGAAGTCTAAGAAGATGCCTGTGGTATATTGTTTATTTAGTTGTCCTGTCTTAATATCTTGCTCTAGTCGGGCGAGGTTATCTAGGGTTGAGCAGCCAGGAGTGAAACCGCTTTGATCTGGGTTTATGATGTTATTTTGGGTTAGGTATTGTTGTAATCTATTTTTAGCCATTGATTCCATTACTTTATATAAGTTTGAAGTTAGGGATATTGGTCTATATGAGTTAGCTTGATTACCTGGTTTATTAGGTTTAGGGATTGGTATGACTAGGGCCTGTTTCCAGGGAGTAGGAACCTGTCCGTTTAGGTAGATGAGATTGTATAGTTTGAGTAGTGCCTGGAGTAGTTTTAGGGGGAGTTTTTTTATTATTTGGTAAGAAGTTAGGTCTAATCCTGGGGCTGTGCCCTTTTTCCTGTTTTGGATTACGTAGAGGAGCTCCTCCATTGTGTAGGGTTGGTTTATTTCCAGATTGTTATTGTTTGGTTCTTTTGTGGGTTTGTTTTCTATTTTAAGTTTGTCTTGGAATTTTTGGCTGAAGTTGGTGTTACTGCTAACGGCCGAAAAGTGTTTGGCGAGATTATTTGCTTTTTGGGCGGGGTTGGTTGAGTTGTTAATGCTAGGGGTTCTTTTATGTCGTTTTAAGCCTCTAATGGCATGGATTTTGCGCCAGACCTTTTTGGCATCTGTACGGTTATTTATACCTTCGCAGATTTTTTTCCAGTCTCTACTTTTGGCTATTTGGACTAGTTTTTGAACCTGGTGGTTTAGTTCGTGGGCTATGTTTAGATGTTTGTAGTCGCGTTTTGCTTTAGTGAAGGCTGATTTAGTTTTCGTCTAGTCTGTTCTATTTCCTCATTCCACCATGGTACGGTCGGTTTGCCCATCTTAGATGTTTTGAAGGGGATGGAGGTTTTGGCTGCGTTTATTATATATGTTAGGTTTTTACAATAGGTTTCTGGATCATTATTTTCTATTTCGTTTAAGTTAGCTTCGTTGCAGATATCTTGGAATTGGTCCCAGTTAGCTTTATTGTAATGGAATTTTGGTTCTTGGTTTTCTGTTTGGATTGGTACGTTTGTATTTCCTATAGTTATGTTTATGGGGAAGTGGTCACTACCTAGCGGGACGTCGTGCACTTCCCATTGAGTACTTTGAGCTAGATCTGCGGTGCATATGGTTAGGTCGATAGCCGACATTTTTTGGTTTATCTTATCGTACCTCGTGGGTTGGTTGCTATTTAGGAGTACTAGATCGTTTGTTTCTATCCATTCGGATATTAATTTGCCATGATTATCTATTTTATCATCTGTGCTCCATGTAGGATGGTAAGCGTTTAAGTCTCCTAGGAATATAGTAGATTTATCGCTTATTTGGAGTAGTTTGTTTAGATCCTCAGGTTGGACATTTTGTTCCGCCTAGTGGTAAATATTTGTGATGTTAATGTTTCGGTTATTTAATGTGATTTTAATGCCGTTGGCTTCTAGGTTTGGCATGTCTATTTTTATTTCTTCGTAATTTATATCTTCCCTGATAAATATGATTAGTCCTCCTGCGGCTCTTCTTGTTTTGGGTTTTGCTCTGTCAGTTCTAACTGAGTTGTAGTGAGGTTGTGTAAATGTGGTTTTTGGGGGGAATTTGGTTTCCTGGATACAAGCAATGTGAGGGCCTTTATTTAGTTGAAATTTAGTTTTTAGTTCATGGCCGTGGGAGGTGAGTCCGTTGGCGTTCCACTGAAAAATATTTAGTCCTTCCATTATTGGGTTCGGCTGATTGGTGATTTAGTTTTTAGTTTCAATTTTATACGGTGACTTCTTTTAGACCGAGGTTAAAGAGGAAGAAGGGTAGATTGGTTAAGTTTAGATTGAAAGCTACTTTGTGGAATGATTTCATGCTAATTTTTGGTGAGTTTTGACTATGCATGTATGCTAGGAGTAAGGTGAGGTTATTTAGGTTTTGGATGTTGTATTGTTGGGAAGTTTGGTTTGTTTTAGTTGGAGTAGTTTCTATTGTTTCCTCAGTAGTGGAGAAATCTTCGTCATCGGTTAGATTCGGTTTAGCTGTTTGAGTTTCCATGGGGGAGGCATGTGATGTTGAGGGTTGTGTAGGTGTTTGCGGGATGGGTGTAGCTGATGATATCTTAGTGTTTGTGTTTTGTTGTTGTGGTTGCTTGTGGGGGAGTGTTGATGCCATGTGGGCTGTAGGGTGCATGGATGAGGGTCGTGTCGTGGCGGTTGTTTTGTGGTTTGTTTTGCATGCAGGGGTTGATGTTTTGGCTATTGTGAGATGTGGGAGGGTTTGTGGCTGGTTGAGTGGCTGCTTGTGTGTGTGAGGTGGGTGCGGTTTCTCGGTAGGGGCCCCAGACAGAGCTGTCGGTTATGGGTGTGGTGTTTGTTTGTGGGATGGTGTTTGGGTGTGGTGTAGGGAGGAGTGGTTTAAATGCAGGTGAAGCAAATTTTCATGTTTGGATTTTAGCCGTGACTATATTTATGTGTTTGTTGGCCTGCTGGGTGAGTGTGTGTCTGTGTGGGCATTGGTTTGAAATTGAAATGTGTTGGATGGATTTGCAGTGGATGCACCAGGGTGTGCATGTGCCTGGGCAGTCTGTTTGTGCGCATTTTTTACTTTTAGTTTTAGGGTATGTGCATTGGGAGGCAGTGTGGTTGTATTTGAGGCACTTTGAACATTGCTTAACCTGCTTTATATAGGGTTTGACTTCTAAGTTGGTGTGGGCTCCGAAGGATATGTGTTTGGGGGCTTCAGGGAATTTAGCGGTTTTTTTTAAGTTGATTATGACAATGGAGGTTGGGACCGTTTTTCCGCTTCTGGTTGAGGTTATTCTACGCGTGCTGGTGATTAGGGGTTGAGGGTTATGGTCTTGGTTTAAGTTAGCTTCTAGAGAGTATAATTGTAAGTCCTCAGTTGTTTCCCTTGGGTTAACCCTAATTACGCCTCGTGTATATTGTTGCCAATTAGGTGTTTGTTTGGTTACCGTGACGTGGAATATTTGAGTCATTTTATTTGCTGCGTTGTAAGATTCTCGGTTAGGGAAGATTATCTAGTATCCTTTATTGGCTTTTTTAATATTGTTGTAATTTATTTTTTCTCTTTTAAACCAAAGTCCTATTTTATCTGCCGAAGGTTCTAGTGAGAGAGTGGTGCCTGAGCCTGCTGAGAAGAAGTAGAGGGCAAGGGTGGTGAGGAAGGCGGCAGGGGAGGGTGTGGGCGATGGAGGTGGAGTGGATATGTCGAGTTTGCATTTTTTGGTGTTTTGAGGTGGCGAGTTAGCTGGTTTGGTGGGGTGGTGTGTTTTGTGTTTTCGCCATACTAGTCGGGACGATGTTTTCGAGTGACCTCCCAGAAGTGTTGTGCACTTCCGCAGGCGTGGGTGAGTAAGGAGCTGGAATGTCTGCGAGTGTGACGTTGCTGTTGTCAGTCATGTTGTTTGGGTGTTGTGTTGGAGAGTTGGAGAGTTGGAGAGCGTCTGTTGTGGTGAGTGGTGGTGGAGTGGTGTTTTGGGGAGGTGAGTTGGTTTGTTGTTTTTACTGGGTGATTTGTGTTTAGGAGGCAGGGGAGGTTGCGGTGGTTATTTGTTGTTGGTTTTAGTAGGAGGGTTTGGGAAATGGATTAATTATTAAAGATTTATTTTGTTGCTGGAAGGCTGGGATTAGGTGAGACAAGTGGAAGCGGGGATTAGGAGATATTTAGTTGAGGGAGTGGAGGTATGTGAGTGGTGGGCGTGGGTGGTGAGTAGGAAAGAGCTCGCGTTGTGTTTAGGAGGAGGGGGGATTAGGTGTTTTTTGTTTTTTGGAGTTGGGTCAAAGGGTGTGTTTGAGTGGTGGGCGTGGGTAGTGAGTGCGAGCTGTGTTAGGGAGATGGGGGAGGATAAGGTGTTGGTTATTTATATGAGTTTGAGATGAAAGGGTGTGATTGAGTGTTGTTTTTAAGGATTTAGGGGTTTTGTGATTAATTCGGTGAGAGTGATTTTAAGAGTATGTGAATAAGGATAACGTGATAATTACCGATGATGGAGTTCTCCTTGGCTGGCTATCAGGCAATGCTCTGTGCTGGCTTGGGAGGTGTTGCTCGCTTGGGGTACAAACTGCAACTGATTGTCTGGCCAAGACTCGATTATTTACAGACCGCTGTATTATAGCTGGAATATTGCTGGTTTCGGCGTTAAACAACAAACAAACAAACGGTGAGAGTGATTTTAAGAGTATGTGAATAAGGATAACGTGATAATTACCGATGATGGAGTTCTCCTTGGCTGGCTATCAGGCAATGCTCTGTGCTGGCTTGGGAGGTGTTGCTCGCTTGGAGTACAAAACTGCAACTGCTACATAGTTAAATAGATTTGAAGCTTTTAGATAAATGCTAGCCTAAGGTATCAAGATCCCATCTCCCAGACAAAAGATTTGTCTACATAGTCTTACAGATTACCTTGAACTATTTTATTTAGGTAAATCTGTCATCACATATATTAGAATAACATTCAGCAATTACTTCAATTTAGACTCATTAAGGATTAGCCCCCATACAAACTCGTCTTAGTGCATTAAGGATTAGCCCCAATACAAACTCGTTTATAGTGACACCATAATCTCTTTCAAAGCACCCAGTAAGTATATCAACAAGATTAGTGCCAGTCCAACAGGATTAACAGGATTAAGTATTCCCCTCTGTCTAGCCATTCATTTAGCATAGGGCACAACCCATCGTGTATCCACCAATCATATTCCTTTTTATTGTTCTATTTTTTGTTAAATACATGCTGTAGGAAAATGTTAGGCAGAAGGGGTTTGACGCTCACACCAAGCAGATCTCTCTCCCACAGCCAAGAGGATTTTCCGACTCTCTGTGACACCCTCAGCTATTTTCTAAGTAATTGTAAATTGTTCATTGTTAATTGTTCTTGTAAATAAAATTGTGATTAGTCTCCTGTGACTCCGGCTCTTTGCTGACTAATTCCCCCAAGAAAACCAGCACGCCATTTGGAAGGTTTTGTTCATCCGAACATTCCATGATAATTCCATAATAATTTGGCGGAGAATCATCGTTTTCGGAACCACGGAGCCAAGGAACTAACTACGACCAGCTACAAGAACCCATTGGAGGACATGTCCAACCGTGATCATCTGATGGAATAACAAGCAAGCTGCATCCACCTCTGACCTCAACACTGGATTAAAGACAACCAACTCCTCCAAAGACACCAACAAAGGAAGAAAAAGTCTTCAAATATTGTAAGTACAGCATTACATTGTTAATTACTTGTCTTTCTTTAATTAAGTACGGTACATACTAATAGGTGTCATGGCAAATATGGAGTCTGGAATGGAAAGTAACTTTGAAAGTGAAATTCCAACAGTGTCTTTAGTTACGCCCCTTGCCAAAAGTGTAATTCAGGCAAAATTTGGCACACAACAGCAAATTGTTTAGTAGATACAGGGGCATCCATTTGATTTATTTCGTCTGCTTTTCTTAGCACAGCTTTTGAAAACCTTACTCTTGGAAACTCACCCTTTCCACAGGTTAAAGGTGTTGGTGGCGAATTGCATAAAGTGTTAGGTTCAGTTGTGTTAGATTTTGTCATTGAGGATCAGAAATTTTCTCAAAGATTCCATGTTCTGTCTACACTACCAGGGCAATGATACTAGGTGAGAACTTCCTTGATGACAATGATGCAGTCATTCCTTGATACTTAACAACAGCTCCTCAGATAGGCAATATATCAATTTCATAGCCAATTCAGTGCAAGAGATTTGTGGATTAGCAAAAACAATAGATCAGATTTACATCCCCCCTCAGAGTGAAATTCATTTCAAGGTTAGACTATCAGAGGCCAAAGAGGATTCCCTCATCCTCATTGAACCCATTGCTTCCCTCACTGCTCATTCTGAAGTAGCAGGTGGTAAAACTCTTTCCAAAGTGAAAAGCAAAACTGCTACCTTTGGGCTTATGAATCCCTCCCAAGAAGAAAAGGTTCTTGACAAGGGTACAGTTGTAGGCAAATTTAGTTACATTGACAAAGACTCTGTTTTTGAAATCGACTGTGACCAACCATTCATAAGTACCGGTAACACTGACAATGAGAAGAGAGACAATGACACCAGGGACTATGTTCAAATTGCACAAGAATTAGGATTTGATTTGACCAATACACAACTGACTCCAGATCAACGACACAGACTACTTAGATTTTGGGGGCAAAATAGAGACATGTTTTCAACGAGTCTTGCAGATTTAGGAAAGACTGACATGCACCAACATATCATTGACACTGGCAACCACCCACCCGTTAAGTGTAGACCATATCGCCAATCTCCTCATCTCCAAAAAGTCACTGAAGAACTTATAGATGATTTTCTGAAGTATGATTTGATCGAGGAGTCTACTTCTATGTATTCAGCTCCAATTATCCTAGTCCAGAAACGTGATGGCTCATATAGATTTGTTTGTGACTACAGAAAGTTGAATTCTGTCACTTAACCAATGTCATGGCCTCTTCCTGTTTTTGATGATGTTGTTGATAACATCGCCAATGCACAAGCTAAGATCTTCTCAACTTTAGACCTTGCTAATGGCTTCTTCCAAGTGCCATTACATGAAGATTCAAAGCATAAAACTGCTTTCGTCACCCATCTATTCAAACGTTTGCCCCAAGGTTTGACAAATTCACCACTTTGTTTTCAACTGCTCATGAGCAAAGTGCTAAGAAAATTGCTTTTTAAGGTTGCTCTGATTTACATTGATGATTTGATAATTTACAGCAAAAACTTGAAGAGCATCTCCAACATTTGGAGCAAGTATTTTACTATCTGAAACAGGCAAAATTACCACTAAAGCCATCCAAATGCAATTTTGCAACGGACAAAGGTTTTTTTCTGGGTCATGTTTTATCATGTGGAGGTGTTCAAGTTGATGACAAAAAGATTGATGCAATTAGAACCTTTCCAGTGCCCAAATCACAAAAGCAAATTCACTCCTTCTAAAGCCTCACAAACTTCTACAGGAAGTATGTAAAAAATTATGCTCACAAAGCGCTTCCACTGAATGCTTTGCTAAAGAAGCATTCAGAGTCAGAAGTAGGAAAGAAACCAAAGTTCCAATGGTCACTTGAGTGTGATCAGGCATTCAACACACTCAAACAATCTATGAGAAGTACACCTGTTCTGTTTTATCCAAATTTTGACAAAGAATTTCTTCTCGCAACTGATGCCAGTGATATGAGCATAGGTTTTGTTTTGAGTCAAAAAGATGAGAAAAATAATGAACACCCAATAGCTTTTGGTGGTAGAGCTCTTCAAGGCAGCAAAAAGAACTGGAGCATTACAGAAAAGGAAGGCTTAGCTCTAGTTGAAGCCAATCAGATCCTTTCGTCCATACCTTGCAAATTCCAAATTCACAGTCTACACTGATCATATAGCATTGAAATGGCTGAAATCCATCAAGGATGCCACAGGTAGGTTAGGCCGATGGTCTTTGGAACTTTCTACCTACACTTTTGACGTTCACCGCAGCGGCAAAGCCAATGGGAATGCTGATGCTCTCTCACATAGGGAATATGAGGAAAATATTAACTGTAATGATCAGACAGAAGAAGATGCTGAGAAAACAGTCTTCTCAGTAACTTCAACTCAGTAAAGCTAATTAACTAGCAGTACCACTATCTTGCCAAACACTCATTCATCAACAGACAACACATTTGTCAGTCACCTTTGAATATGAAGAGGATTATCAGTCAGTACCAGTTAATTGTAACCTTAGGTTCCGGGTACTTTACCCTTCTACCTTTGGTCACTTGTACTTATCAACCACTCTTTGGTTCTAGGGAGATGTAGCTCTCTCAAAATCACAAGTCAGATGGTTTGCCCCAGTCCTTTTTATTTATGATAGAATTAATCATAAATATACACACATGGTCCTCAGATAAGTTCTTGTTGTTGCCTGAATTACTTAAGTACAACACATACCTAGATGATGCTTTGAAGAGCCTGATGGTTTTTCTGATGAACGTTTAACTCTACTTCTTTTCGGACTCAGGATCCTTTCTGATTCCAACTTTTCTGTTCAGCTGTATGCTCCTGACTCCCCGCACCACTCTCGGACCACTAACAAAATACTATTGATGATAAATTTAGCTCCTCCCTCCAAAATCACATTTGACATCATGAGAAATGAGTCATAATAGTCATTCCCCAATTTCCATAGTAATTAGTTTTACCATCAAGCCCTTCGGACTAACCAATTTGATTACCTCCCTAAGGTCACTGGTCAACTGGGACATACTCATATAATCAAATACCCTCAAGTACTCTGCCAAGACTGGAAGGCGCCGAAAAGATACTTAATCATGTTATTTAGACATTCCAATCAAGCAGTAGTATTCAGAAATATTTGATCACCACAAGTCTAACAATTTTGTTCCATCCATCTATCTCCCTTCTGACATATTTATTGCAAAACCAATTCTACCAATTCATTGTACTAATGAAAAGTTATACTCTATCACTTAAGAGAAGCAAAACCAATAATCACCCTCACCCTGCACAGTCACTTCTCTCATATGCGTCTATATTTTACCCAAAAGCTTAATTTAGTAAACTACATTTTAAGTAAATACCAAAAACCCTTTTTCTAAAATACCCTGGTTATATAATGCTGTTGCAGCATTACATGCTACAAATGCTGATGTTACTCAAGACACATTGATTGAAGTAAGTATAAAAGAACATCCAAATTTATGTCACCTACAAAGGATTTGTCCAGATTTCGTCCAAATCTTTGACTACAAAGAAGATGATGTCCTTCCACAAGATGAAAAATTTCGTCAAAAGATTCTAATCGAAGCCAATACTTTTGAATTGATGAAGGCATCCTATACCGATTCGTTCCACAAAGACAGAAAGGCCATGCAGACAAGTTCATTAAACAGCTGGCAGTCCCAAGAACCCTCAGGAATCAAGTCCTGCAATCTTACCATGACTCAGAGTTTGGCGGTTGCCACCATGGGAAAGAAAGGATGCACAACACCATGAGACCTAAGTAATACTGGCCCAAAATGTACAGCGATATTGCTACTTATGTCCAGACATGTGAGGTATGTCAACAGACCAAGAGGCACTACCATGGCAAGAAGGCACCACTTCGTCAGCTACCTGAAGAAGAGGTCTTCACCCGATGGCACGTTGACATTCTCGGTCCCCTGCCAACAACACCAGACAAGTACAAGT